>NC_031775.1:29163655-29478076 GCF_001522545.3 Parus major | reverse complement strand
AGTGTCCAGCAGGAACCTCAGCACAGCTGCTGAGCTCCAGTCCATCTGGGAGCTCTTGCTTTATGCCCACGGTATTTCCCCCCGTGTTTAATATCCTCTAGTTCACTGATTTAATCGTGGAGCTCTAGCCAAGATTACATAATTATTAAACACTCTGTTCTTGAATTCCTTGTAGAGGGATTTAACAAAAAAATAAAATAAAATAGAGTTTTCTCTCGACCTTTTATCGGTTGATTTTGCTATGAATGATGCATGTGAGAAAGTGTCTGTGCCCACACTGCAGGCTGTGTGCTGTCTGAACCATCACAGCATTAAAATGCAGAGATTTCCCCCCTGAAACACCTGCAGAGAAAGATATTCTGTATTTACTGGTTCAGCAAAATGGACACTTAAACCCAAATTTAACAAAAAGAACACAAGCAGCATCTCTGAGTGCCTTCTGTGTAAACTCCTGAGCATTTTCCATACAAAGGTGTCTGAACAATCATTTGATTTCTTTGAATGTTTATTTGGAAGTGCTTTGCTTCTTCCAGACATTTTTTGGGTCACATAGCTGTGACCACACTAACATCCTATTTATTCATCAAGGCTGGTGTTTCACTATAGCTCTCTGAAACTCTGAACCGAAAATCAGGGAGCATACAGCAAATGTCAAAAAAGGGAATTATCCTGCTAAAATGCCCAGGACTGCTGCTTTTAATTTCTCTTTTTTTTTAAAGTCATTTAGGGAAGATCCAAACCCCAACTCTATTAAGAGGGAGATACAAAAGGCCTTTTGAACCTGTAACTTTTAAAATCTACATATTTTATTATATAACTTTAAATGCTTGACTATTTACTTTCTTACCTCTTTGGGCTTTGCTTGCTTATTTTTTTTTAATTTTTTTAAAATCACAATTGTCAGTGTGATCCTTCCCTTTAGTTTCCAGGGGAGAGTACTACAGGGATTGTAAGCTGTTGTTCCTGAACAAAAGAAATGAAAATAATAAACTTTGCAAAAAGGTGTTTTAGAAACCGTTTCTAATGTTTAGCTTCAGCTCCTGGGCCTACTAGCCAAGAACACGGAGGGGTTTTTTTAATTCAGTGGAAATATCTAATTTTAAAGGATGAAATAAATGGAGCTAGGCATGTACTAAGGGCACTATTCTGTATAAATGCAGCAGAGATGGTCCAGCAGAGATCACCTAATGAGCATCAGCTTGGCTGCTCTAGTTACAGACTGAAAACAAACAGCTCCCAGAGTTCTGCATGAGCAACAGGCCCTCAGGAAACGCCCCAACCCAAAATTTCAAGCATCAATCTCCAGTGCAGAAAACTTAATCTTTTATTTACTGGCACTGATGCTACTCAGGACTCCTTGTATGAGTATCAAGGAATCAGCCAGCCTCGTTTTTCACGGCCTGAATGCAAGTGAGGACGGCCATGAGAGCACTTCCAGATGTTAAATGAACCCACCACATTTCACAGATTCAGGGATTTCTTTCTGAGACCATTTACAGAAGTTTGGAAAGAGCACAGGGTATCATGGTATTAAAATTTAGGGAGGAGGGTTTTATTTTTACAACAAATTGAAGATATTACTTAGCTTTTTTTTTGCAATCACTATTGACATCTATGCTCCAAAAAGGAAGTAGCTCTAGGTATGTATAACTAAATACATCCTTACTATTATATTAATGATTTTTCACCAAGGAATGTGTCCCAAAGTTGGCTGAATGTCCCAAATATTCTGCTGGGTCTGATGCTGCTGAGAAATTCACAGAATTTATAACTTTTTAGGCTGTCGAGTTCAGCGTGACAAATTGTGATTCCTTTAAGGATTAACTGCCAAACAGGAACAAGAATTATAGAATGAGTTCTCAGAAGCTTTGCAGGAAAGGGATGTCTCTGCAGTTTTGGGGAACTCACTGAGGTCACACCTGCAGCCTGGAGGTTTTGTTGTGATGCTTCATCCAGCATTTCTGTCTCCTGGAGAATGGAGGAGAACACACAAATGCTAAAAGGCAGACAGCAGTACTAGGAATACCCACAAATTAAAATAGGAGTATCTCCATTTAAGGTGAAGTTGAATGACTTCCTTTACTCTGAAGGTGGATTTAGTTTCATGAGAATTTGGAAAGAACAACCAATATATTTAACAATTAACATGGCCTGCATTTTGCATTAACAGGCTGTCAGTAAGCCAAGTCATCTTGGTAGCTCGGAGCTTGCCTGGTTCTGATTCACTTCTCTCTTTCATGCAAACATTACCTCACCCCTGGCACGCCCTGCCCTTGCTGCCATGGCAGGTTGGATGAAGGTGGAAGAGATTTAGCATATCAGGTTCTATGGAAGATCATAGCTGTGCAGGCAGCAGCAAAGTGCTTGCCAAAGGCAACAAAAATACAGAAAACAAACCCTCTTCTGCTTAGTTACCCAGAACCAGGGTCCTACTGAGGGACAAAAGGCTCCTATGGAAAATGGGAAAGTGACTGGGAGCTGTAATGGTCACTCTGTGAGATGGTTCCACGCCATGATCGTGGCTATTCCCAGCAGCTTCTGCCTCACAGAGCTGGGGACTGGACAATAAAGTCATCTGCAGGTCCTGATCTAGAAATTCTTCTCATCCTGTGTTGAAAGCAGCTGTGCTGTTTGTGCACATCTCAGTTCTGCCCCACAGGAGCAAAGGTTGGTGTGGGTGCTCACAATGATCCATAAATCACAGAGATCAGTAAATCAAACCCTCACACGCAGCAGGCTGAGGATGCTGAGGCAGAGCTTTAGTTTCCCTTCTTTATCTCTTTTTTACCCATGAAAACTTCAGTAAAAATATCCTTCTGTCATCCCATCTGGGTACAAGTCCAATTTCACAGCTTCAGCAGTTGCACAGCCTTCATGGAAGAAGCAGGAATCTCTCCTGAAACTTTAGATAGTTTGTGACCTTTTGGGAGCTCTGAAGCAAACCAGAACACAAGGATGGAAATCTACCATTCTAGTCATTAATAACTCTGAAAAAATAAATAAATTAAATTGTGCTGAAGAAAAATGACAACACCTGTTCTTACCTTCCAGGTGCTTGGAATAATGTTGTTGCTGAGCTTCAGGGATGGAGGGGAAAAACTGTTCCTGCCTGATGCAGTTAGATACAGAGTCTCCAGGGATTACAAAAGCTGCACAAAAAAACATGAAAGGGAGAGGAAATAAATAATTTTTAAGGAAATAAAATCAGACAGACCACCTTTATCCTTTTCCACTCAAACAGGAGAGCATACATGTGAGCCCAGTTGGTTTTTTACCCAGAATATTATAAGTAGAAGTGATTTTTCAGCCAAGTATTAATCTTGTTTAGGAGACAGAAATCAACATTATGTACAGGATACAGCCTGTGGACCTCTATTTTATAGATTTTGATGTGTAGAAGGGCAGCTGGTACTGGGAAGGGCACTGCAGCACTCAAAGGCATCCATCAGACCTTCTCAGGTTGATTAGAAAAAAAAGGAATTTTATCACCTGTTTTTATTCTGTTCACCTGTGACAGCAGCATCTGATCAGCACACATGAAAACAGTCTCTGACCAGTGAGTTTTTACCTGAGTGAGTGAAATCTTTCAGGTGAGACACAGGAGCCCTTTTTGAAGGGGAAAGGTTATTTTCTCATCAGAGTGGTGGGAATTTGGCATCCTACTCCCCAGAACAATATGAAAAATCTCAACCTGAGACTCACTCAGATATAAATCTAACAGCACCCAAATATTTCCCATGATGGGAATCCCTGGAGATCCCAGCACGAGCAGCAGCAGATGAAGCAGAAGGATCATTGCTGTAACCAGTCAATGACCTGAGCACAAAAGTTAATCAATAGTGCTTTAATGAAGAGAAGTTTTACACCACAAAGTGGTGTGCAAAGAAAGGCTGTGAGCTTTCTTTCTGCAAAGGGAAAACAGCTCAGGAATTAAACAGATAGGCTCAGGCTCTGTGCCACAGTAAATCTCTCCTAAATCCTTTCACCCCACTCCAAGGGTGGGAGTGGGAGGTGCAGGACAGGGGAGGGTAAGCCAAGACTTCCATTGCTCCCCAGGGAACTGGGATTGCTACAGCTGCTAAAACGAGGAGTAGGATTTATTCTGCATGCTTGGAATAGCACTTGTGTTAAGCAATATGTACTTCTTAAATTATATATATATTGTTTTTACTCTAGTGCATATGGCATGGCTATAGCCTTTCTGGAGTGAGAAAAAAAAAACAACCCACACAAAATAAATTCACACAAAATTTCTGCACTGTGCCCCACTGAATTTGGAGTGTTAGTTGTGTCTGAGGTTTCTGGCTGATCTCTCATTTACCCTTTTGATAACAATGCCAGGCACTTCCTAAAGCTGCACTGCATCCCATAAGGAGTCAATGGGAATTTGCTGATTTACACCAGCTGTGACTTCATGCAGGCATTTGGTGGAAATATTACGTGTCTCTTGTAGTGGAAAAAATAATCTGAAGATGTTTTATTATTCAGTTGTCTGTCTGTATATAGAAAAACATGATGTCCTGTTGCTCTTTATACTTCTAAGAAACTACAGGTGACTAAAGGGGCAAAAAGTTCCTCAGACCCTCCAAGAAAAGCCATGGGAGTCAGCTAGTATATTCTCCCTAGAAATGTTTTTAAAACAATGGATTGGGTGATACAGAATCCATAGGTGAATTCAAGTTATGAAGTTATAGCTGTCTTTATGTAATTCAGGTTATTTATATTGAATTTAATATAGCCACGGTTTGAATCACTGTTATTTTAACATATTTATTTAAAAATTAAAGAATGTCTTAGGTTTCCTGCCAGCTGTATCACAGTTATCGTGCAAGAGATCAGTCATTCAAATTCAGTGCCTGACAAAGTGTAGGAAAAAGAAATATTCCCACAGATGCAAACATTATGAGGAAAGTGCTTTATATGTTGTGAGCCACAGAGTCAGCTGGCTGTTTTAACTGAGACACTCACTGCTCTCCCCATGTTTATAAATAGAATTATGAAGGGTGTGTTCCATGTTCTAAACTACACCAAAAACACAATTTAAATATCCCACAATTCATGTGTTCCTTTACATGTCCTGAGAGAATACAATGCTAATGTTCAGGTTTGGAGGCCTGTAAAATCCCACATTGTCTCAATAAAAGCAATGATGGTGGAAGGAAAAGAAGAGTAAAACCGATTTCCAAAGCTGTGGGTGACAGCAGAAGTCCCAGAGCTCTGCCACGCAGCAGAGCAAGAGCTCCCACCTCGCTCACTCAGCTCCTCCAGCAAGGGTTTGGGTGTCAAAAATGAACCTGTGCCTTGGTTTCTGTGACAGGTCAGCTTGCTGGGGAGTTTCCTTCCAGGCTGACCATGGGAGACAGGAATAAATAGCGAGGGAGAACGAGGAGACACAATCCAATTAGTCAGGCGGGAGGTGATGTCAAAGGCAAGCTTCAATTACAGCGAGATTATTAACAGTGATGGTGTCAGTCTAAGATAAATATACTCAGCCCAACAGCAGACATGCAAATCCTCTCAGTCTGACTCTAGACATGCTAATTTTAGTGTTGAGGAGTCACTGTGAGGAAATGCTGGGCACACAGTGCCCAGAGGAGCCAGTCAGAGCTGGGACTGGGGCACTCACAGAGCAGATCATGGCAAAGCCAACACGGGTTCCCTGTCCCAACAGCCTGAGGGGGTCACTCCAGGGATGGGCAGGAGCTGACCAGACTTTTATTTGCCTAGGAATGGTCACTGTGCAGAAATCAGGGGAGTCACAAGGCTGTGGTGTCTCTAGAAATAGCACAGAATCCCAGAATGGTTTGGGTTGGAAGGGACTTAAAACCCACCCAGTGCCACCCCAGCCAAGGCAGGGACACCTCAAACTGTCCCAGGAGCTCCAGCCCCATCCAGCCCAGCCTTGGGCACTGCCAGGGATCCAGGGACAGCCACAGCTACTCTGGGCACCTCAGCCAGGGCCTGCCCACCCTCACAGGGAACAATTCCAGCAGTACCAAACACAAGTTTGGACTAAAGGAATACAGAAAGCTGAGAGCATCCAACTATGCTGGATCCACTGATATAAGCTGTGGGTTTCTACTTCTCTCATCACTCCTTGAAGCTTATTTATCCTCTTTGACAAAATTTAATCGACTAAATCACCATAATCAAGCACCTAAATATTTTATAAAGACTTCCTTTTGATTCTCCTTTTTTGCTGATCTCAAAGAATTCCTTTTCTGCTGCACAGGACTTGAACACAGAAGAAACACTGTGTATTTGAAAGACACAAATTTACTCAGAGTAATAAGGTTTCCCTTTATGTGTAATGCAGATACTGTTGTACAAAATTATATATAAAATCAGTTGAAGGCCTAATGAACTCATATAACCAGCTTTGGTAAATTGGTGTTGAAAAGGACATTTGTGAGATTCAGACAACATTAAAAAAAAAAACAAACAAGGTTGAGTTAATTCAACTGAAAAATGCCATTTAGATCTTGTCTAAAATGTAAGAACTTTATGGGTTAAGAAGACAGAAAAGAAATCTACACCTAACTAAGCAAAACTCAGTGGAACAACAACCTAAAATCAGTGTAATGATTGCATAGAGCCACACTTTTGGCAGTTTAATTTATAACATTTGAGGGTCCTGTGTAGAGGGATGTTATTCTGCCATTTCCATCTCTCCCAATGACACTGTGGACACAGCTTCCTATCCTAAGATTGCAGAAAAATCTAGAGAATTGTTTTCTTAAGTAACACCTTTAATTCAGTCAGTATTACAGGTTGGAGAGCTAGAATTGATAGCTGATCTTGTCTTGTTTTGTCAATAACTGAAGGCATATTCATTTTAATAAGAAATCTAACAGCACAGAGGTGTTCTAAGTGATGTCATCTATTTGAAGGGAGATTTAGTCTTTGTATTTTTTATGCAATACTAAAAGAAAAAAAGATACCAAAATCTGTTCCCAGGTTCTGTTTTCTCTTTAAAAAACAACCTAAGACAAAGTGAACCCTTTCTTCTTTACACAATTTCTCATCAATGTCATCTCCTCAGAGCAGACAAAGAAGATTCTTTCCAGCTCCTCTGAACTGAGGTTCTCTTTGTTTCAGGGATGTCTCCATTTTACTATTTATATCTATTTTAGAGTTCTAAACAAACACACATATAAATTAAGAAGATTAAATAGGGGCAGCACTAAAAAAAAAAGCAAGCCAGGCTTAACCCCAGCGTAAAGGATGAATTAAGCACAATGACATCAAACAGGAGCAGGAAACTTGGGGAAGCAGTAGGTGATTACTGCCTCTTAATTTATGAGAAGGATTAGAGTGTAAAGGCTTGAAGAGGCACACAGAATAGAAAAGGTGCTTTTCTCTGCAGAGTGGTCATGCAATGTAGGACAAAAGCATCCTCTGCCTGCCCAGCCCATGGCAAACACTCAGCCCTGGCCATAGGAAGCCTAAAAACTTCTGGTGCTCTAAAACCCTTTTTCTGCATGACATCCTAATGAGAAATTCAGCCCTCCCAATAAATCACACCAAGCTGCCCCTTTTTTCAGCACTGTGTTCCCTTGTTGCTCTCTCTAATATTAACTGCAGCTCCAGGGGCATCACCACGTGGAACATCAAGGACTCTCAACCTGTGCTCCTGGCCCCAGAGCTGACAAAGGAGCAGGGAAAGCTGGGCCTGGCTGATGCTGGGCTTTGGTGATTTTCCTCTGGGCTCTTAGAGCTGGAACTTGTGATGGATGGGATCCAGCCTGGCCTCCTCCCAGCCTGTCCCAGCAGCTCCCCCCTTGCTCTGGCCCCTCTGATGTTTCTGGGTTTAAACACATAATGTGCAGCTAGACAAGGTTTTCTCCTTCCTCTCCCCAAAAAGATTACAGTGTGAATGAGAGGAGAATGATTGCCTAAAGGCAGGGCATAGCTGTGATGTGTTTTGAGACACACCAGAGCATCAGGAATTTGAGCTTATCACTACAGAGCTTTCTAGAGCCAAGGGTTTCAAAAGAGCCCACCATGGGAATGTTGGAGCAGCCACAGCTTGATCACCTTTATTAAATATGGGTTTTCTTTTTGGTAAATAAATATCCACTTTTGGGGCAAAAGCTGTCTCTTGAAACTTTCAGATCCAGTGGGTCCTGAACTAAACCTTCTGGTAACTGCTAGCCCAAAGTTCTCAAGGAAGAAGGTACAACATTTTGGCATCTCTGTGGCTGTAGTTGGCTCCAAACTAAACTTTCTCATATGAGAAAAATTAAAGTGTCACACAAATCCTTTGCCTTGATCAAAAATGGTGATAGCTGCTTTACTTCTCTTCTGGCAATATATTGTATTGTATTAAAGCCACATTTTTACCTATTAATTGCAAAGCACATTATTTTATTTTATTTTTCTTTGTTTTGGATTGTCCTTATTGAAGCTTTGGGGAGTACTTCAAGAAACAAAGGAAAATTGACTTTTCCATATTTTATTTGTATAAGCCTCCAGTTTTCAACAACATATTCAGACCAGTAACTGAAATATTTTGTTTGACCACACCAGATTCATGCATTCTGATAAACTACTACACATATCTTACTCTTGTCTCAGCATGCCTGGAACAGTATATGTAAAAATATCCTTAAAAGAGGGGAAAGTCACAGCAAGACAAAAAAAAAAAAGTAAAAAAGGGGGGAAGACAGAAGTGACATATTAGAAATGAAAAATGCTACTAAAAAGAAATATATCTTTTCTTGGCACAAATAAGAGGCTTCTTTTTCATTGCCAAAGTCAAGTCAGATTACTTTTCAGAGTTATGCAAACCTCAAAGTTTTGCCTGGAGGAGATCCTGAGAGAGAATTTGAGGAAGGCTCATTTCAATTCCTGCTATTTGATCCACAAAGGAGAAACTCTGCTGGCATTAGCTCAGCACACCCTGGGATGCTCTTGGCCTGTCATCCTTGAAAGAGGAGAAGAATTGCTGGTGGGGAGGAGGCAAGTGAGTGTTCCCCAGGCAGGGCTTCCAGTGAGCCCAGACACAGAACCAGCCTAAACTCCACCAGCAGGATGCAAAACCACTGGGAAGTTCTCTGGCTATTTTGCATCAGCATTGCTGTCATCTTCTCTATTTTTTTATTGTTCCATCTCTCATTATTAATCAGGATCCTTCCATGCCTTTGATAACAAACATTATCAGCTTGACATAACAAACCCACCAGTTTCTGTGCAAAAAGACAGAAGTGACCTTTTCTTTCCTGAGCCCAGGTTGCAGAGCCAGCAGGACAGGACTGCAGTGGGATGTGTTGTGTTTGTTTGACATCCCAGCACTTGAGTGTGTGACACAGGGAAGATGGAAGAGATGCTTTTGGCACTTGCATACCTGGATCATGCTACAGCTTGCCAGGAGGGAAGGAACAAAACCTGAGCCTGCAGGGACATCCTGTAGTAATGGCCCATTAATCCAAACAGAGCAATCACTTACCTGTCAGACTGAAAGAATTTAGACAACATTTCAAATAGCTTCTCTGCTTGCCTGTAGCATAATGAGCACAAATCTGCAATTTTGTAGTCTCCTAAACCAGGAGAGCATGAGAGCAGCCCCTACAGCCTGAGAATTGTGTTAATACAACTCTGGTGCTCCTTAAGGAAAGCAGAATTCCCCAGAGCACATCCCCTGAAATATTTTCTCCTCCCTGACAGAGCAGATCTTTATCATGTCACTCCTCGAGAACAATTTGCAGAGTCTAAAGAGACAAAGGAATTGTTTAATACCCTTACTTATTTTTTATTATGCTTTCAGAATTATTATTCCTTTCTGATTTGCCTTTGCTGTGGTGTGCAGCACCAGCTGGAACATTGCCCGTGGTCACATCATCCCAGGAGCAACAGCAGGACAAGAATAATGTCCCATTACTGCTGGGACATCTAATTTACCTCTGCCAGCTGAAAGATTAGCCCTTGGACTGAAAATTCCAATAATTCTATGTTTTGCAGGAGGCAGAAACACAGCTCTGCACACTTCTTCTTTCTGCAGCATTAAAGAAGGGGCTAGGCTACCTGGGAGATCCAACTTGGAGGAGAAAAAGTCTCTGACTCCTGCAGGACACTGAAAATCCTTGAGCAGATCACAAAAGGTGACCTGAACCCATGTCCCAGATTGGGAGACAGACATTAACCCTGCCTTTTCTTTCTTACAATGAAATATCAGTGTAGACCTACAAAAGCCATTTTGTCAAGTCAAAAGAAAACTTCAAATGATTCAACATCTGATCTATTTTTTAAACCTATGAAAATCCCAGGGTTTGTAAATGTCTCTTCAGCCTCAGATCATCTCTTTAGGCTTTTTAATTTTGTATTTTTGACAATATTCAAATAAAGGGAGGTTGTTTTGTTTTGTTTTTCTGAGAAAAGAGAGGGAAAACAGTAGAGGCTCAATGATGTGTGCTCAGTGCTCGTCTGCAAAAAGGAAACTTGTAAAAATTGCATCCTGGGATAACCTATTTATTACCCTGCAATTATTATTCAATCCAGCTTATCCAGTTCAGCACTGAAAGGATGGGTTTGCCCCTGATTGTCACTGAGAGCTTAATAAAGGTAAATCTTGATATTTTCTGGGTCATGCTCTCTGAAAAGATCTTATAGAGAGTGCTGAAAAGTCTCACTCACAGTATGAGAGGCAGAACCCCATTTACCTTCCAGTTCTACAGAGCTGAGAAAGCCCCCTAAAGAGCACCAATGGGTTATTTAATGACCACAGGAAATAGATCTGTCTAGGCAGATACAGGAAACAGATTAAAATGTCTCCTGATCGTGCCAGAGGAGATTTAGACTGGGTATTAGGAAAAATCTCTTTGTGGGAGGATTGTCCAGCCCTGGCACAGCCGCCCAGGGCAGTGGCGGAGCCACCACCCATGGAGGGATTTAAAAGCTCTGTAGATGTGGCTCTTGGGAACCTGGTTCTGTGCTGTTCCTGGCACTGATTGCACTCAATGATCCTACAGATATTTCCTACTCTTCCCACCAGGTGTTTAAGCCTATAAAGATTCAGATCAGCTTCAGCCAGCTCAGGGCAGGGATGTATCTTTGTATGTCCCAGAAAGTCCCTTGGTGGGGGCCATGACTACACACAGGGTTTGTGGGCAGGTATAACCCAGCACCACACCTATCCCAGATTCTCTGCAGTTGTTCTTTTCCCTTAGAACTACTCCCACACAGCCCCCAGTTTGCTCAGCTCAGGGGGAAAGAGGCTGGGTAAAATATGACTCAAATACCCGCTGGATCCTGCAGGCAGAGTCCAGGGAAAGCTCTCTGACAAAACCAACAGCCTCTGTGGTCTGAGACCTCCACAGCTCCAAGCTGTACTCCTGCCACGACTCCAGACCACTGCTGGGATGGGTTTTATAGGGATGCAGTGACATTAACAACCAGCACTCTACGTAACCGTGGCATTTTCCTAAGCTCTTACAGATGTAGGAGAATAAAATCAAACCTTCTCCTAGCACTGAACCCCCTTTGTGGGCACAGGGCTCCCTCAGTGTGAGGCTATTTATTCTAATTTACTGTGCTCTTGGCTGTGTTCATGAGGATCAGGACACCCAGGGAGAAGGGGCTGTTTTCCTTTCATTTCTCCCGAAGCCTTGGGCTGCAGCAGAAGCTCCCCTGCCTCGCCAAGTGTGCTGTTCCTCATGGCAGCTCATCAGCTGGGAAGGTGTCAACCATGCTACAACCCAGCAGCAAGTTTATAAAGAAATGCAGGGGGAATAAGAAATTAAAAGACCTAATCTGGAAGAAATGTGTGTATTACTCCTGTTACTGAAACACTGGAGACAGGCCAAAACACAGATGAAAGAATAATATGGCCACTAGAAAATTCTGAATAACTGTAGAAGCTAGATCTATTTAAACTTCCAAAGGTGACCTGCCACTATTTTGACCCTAATACAGAGAGAAACGTACAAAAATAAAAATAAAAAATCTGATACAAGAGGATTTTAAAAGTAAAACACATTAAACAAGGACAGACTGAAATACTGGAAGCTGAAGGCACATAAATTCAAAGTGGAAAATGGGTGATGATTTTTCCTCGGTAGCAGTCAGTCACTGCAAGGACTTCTCATGCATGGTTTCCCCATCACTTAGAATCTTTACACAAAAGCGGATGTCTTTCTCAAACATATCCTTTTGTGGAATAATGCAGTCTGCCCTGGATAACACAGGAAGCCAAATATTCCCTTCTGGCCTTAATCTAGAAGTGGTAATATTCTTGTTCTATAAAGTTACTTGTTCCTATGGAACAAGTTGTTCTCCCCCCAACTCAAGATGATATTTTCAAGACATCAAGTGAAACTAGACAAGGTGTATTTGACAAAAATATGCTGTCAGCTTGACATGTGTGAATGACAGCTGTACCTGCAGGGTTCTTAGTGAGTAAAACTTGAGCCAGAGGTCTTGGAGCAGCCCAGCCAGTGCTGTGCCACACCCATGGGTGCAGGTGTGCCATCCTGGGCTCCTCTGGAGGGGACAGCCACCACCTTTGGTCCTTTCCCAGTCCTTGTGCTCCTCAGGGATGATGGGGAGGTGATTTTCCCTCACACTGCAGTGACTGGTGTGTGCCCATCTCATTGGCACAAACAAAACATGACCAATAAATAAATAGGTGCATTTCTTTCCTGCCTTACAGATGTTGCAGCAGCTTCGCAAAGAAGCTGGGCTTTGGGCTCCTGTTGGGTCCCCAGTAACAAAGCCTTGCAGGTGTTTCCCACATCTTTGTGGTCACTTTGGAAGCACATCTTGCCCACTGCTCAAAAAACACAGCCTGGCGCTGCTGGGTGTTTGCCTTTGCTGTAAGTGCCCACCCACACGGAGGCTGAGGGTGTTTTATGGTGTTTAGAAGGGCTGTGGGTACAATGTGAGGCTTTGAGCAGAGAGCCTTCCCCCCAGATCAGGGGCACTGGGGAAAGGTGACAGGGGGATGAGGTTTTTCACCTCCACCCCCCTCTCCAGGAGCTCTGCTGTGATGGTTGGCACTGGCTGCTCTCCCACCTGCATCCCCTCAGCCTCCCAGCAGAGAACTGCACAAACCCCAGCCTGTCTCCAGCTAATTGCACTTGAAAAGCAGAGGCAGGTCACCCCAGCATCACACATGGCATTTTATGATACCTTGTGATACCTAAAATTCAGGCAGATGAATTTCCTAAAGCATTTCTGTGGTCATAGGCTGTATAGCTGACATGAATTTGGTAAGGTTTCCTAGGCTGTGAGTCTGTACTTTCTATAACCTATTGGAAAAGCTTTGATTTATTTTCATTTTGCTTCTGTAATAATTACTGATACCCTATGAAGGAGTCAAAATAAAAGCAAGGAAAGCAGGGCATAAGAAAACAGACCCAAAATACTTCCAGCCTAATGTAGATGGAGGCTGGGCACAAATTTCTCCTGAATTCTTATTGTGATCTAATAGCTAAGTTGCACTTTCAAAGTATTCTGGAAGTCAGAGGATTATATAGAGTAGCATAAAGTTGGTTTTTTCTTCAAGATATGGTTTAGAAGCCACTGGGAGTTATTTGGATGCTGCTTTCCAAACTCTGGGCTTTTAATTTTAAATATCGTCATTCACTGGGTAGGCCAGCACTTGCCAAATTCTATCCCACTCCTTTAGAAGCAGATCCCAAACCAGACAGGGCCTCACTCACACCTAATTGCTTTTGGAAAATAAACATTTTACTTCATATTTCCAATGCTCTGCTGGAGAACATGGTAGGTCCTGTGCTTCTCCTGTGTGGAGAGAGATTAAGGAGGACTTGAGAACCCACCAGACACAAATGGGTGGGGAGAGCTGCTACCTGGTGCTGCCTCTTTGCCTGAACTGGACAATCAGTTTGGCAGAGGATCCCAACTTTTAAGCAGTCAGTGGCTCATGCAATAAACCCCATCTCTGCTGTGAAGCTCAAAAAGCTCTTTTTCACTGAAGTTTTGCACTGGGGAGAGCCCCGGTAACCATAGAGGTACCAGGGTGCTCCTGACCTTCAGAAATCCTCTACAGTTTCCACAGGACAGCAATCTGCACAATTTTTTCCTGCTTGCCTGCTTGAAAAAAAGGAAAGTCTTTATATTTCTGGTACAATAGATGCCTTGAAGTGAAGATCTTTGTAGCCAAATGCTCTGTAGAGCACGTTCCTGCTATTCTGTGCAGAAATTCAGTGTGATTCACTTCCAGTTGGGTTAATTCTAAGCAGCATTGGGACCTCAGAATGAGGATTTTTAATGCACTGATGTGTTATGCATGGGAGCCCTAAGTTCCCTGGTTTTTATGATTCCCACTATTGTAGTGGTGATAATAGAAGTTTCAGAGGAGTGGCTCTAAGCAGACAAAATCCTTCCAGTCACAATGGGTTGGTCAAGGCAGCTACCACTGACTAATGAGTCTAGTCCATATTCCTGAAATTAGGCTGCTAACTAAATATATTTCCTTAATTACATGATTTATCTGAAAGGCAAAAAGTTCTTAAGTATTTTAGTATTTTGTGTCTCCTCAGATGGTTTCCTGCTTAATTTTTCTTAATGAATTAAAAAAAAGAATGCATGTTGATAGATTAATGAATAACACAATTCTCCAATCTCTCTCATTCATCTTTTCTCCCTGGATAACTTGGTCTTCATGCCACAGGTACTCAGACAGCTTTCATCTTTCTAATATTTGCATTTCTTTTTACCTCAGGCATGGTAGGTGTTTTAATAAGATACACTGTCCTAGCCCCTTATTTCCAAGTCTGAAAAATGTATTTTCACCTACAAAGCACAGATCAACTGCATTTGAAATAATTGCCCTTAAACAAACCCAGCACATTCTACTTTGCTCTGCATCCCAATTAATGAAATTTTGGATTGAAATGGAGAAATGTTGAGCTAGGAGCAGCAGATCTGTATTGAAGAAAGTGGGAGATGGAAAAAGAATGAAGAAAAAATGTAGGACCATTAGAGGTTTGCAGTAAAGATAGATATATAGATATAGATATATATATATATGAGGGCAGAAAATACAATAAACTTCTTCAATATGCTAAAATATATCAAAATATTTATATAAAATACCATACAGAGCCATTGGATGGCTCATAAGTCATCACCTATGTTCAAATTTTGGTAAAAACCTATGTTACTTAAATAATAAGAGAAAAGATATTCTCTAATACTAATGTAAGTGTCCCAGATGGAAGTTCATGTTCAGACCTGAGAAACTCTGACTGTGGTTATACAGCCCTAAAGAGCAACAAAACTGAAATGTGGGTTTCTGTTTATCACTACTAGAGAGTAACATCATTTGGAAGCTGTTAGCTTGAAATAAATTCCATGTAATGTCACCTCAGACACCTTTGTTCTTTTTTAGTTTGGCTTAAATTTCATTGAAGTCTTTGGTATAGACACCAGATTTGGCTCTCAAATGCTAAACCTTTAAGTGAAATACTTTCAAAATAAGTTTTTGGGACAGAAAAAGATGACCAATACTCAGATAGTACAAAACCAAATAGAATTGCTTTCATAGGTAGAATCCTCTCTCTTTCCCCAGAGTGGTTTTAATTTGCTTTCTCTGTAGCACTAGTGCCTGGTCACTCAAATAACATCATCATTGAAAGCCAGATAATTAATAAGCCCAATCTCACTGGTTTTTCAAGGCCCTTTAACTTCCTGAATGATACATTTCCCACTAAGTCCTCTGCAGAAGGATGTTGCACTTCTGTTTCTTTGGAATTAGAGCAACAGTTCACATTTTCCCCAATTCCCATCTTCAGGAGAATACTGGCAGCATCTGCAGCCTCTCACCCTCCCACAAGCTCTGGCCTCCTCAGCAAATTCTTGCTGCTGTCTTGTCTTCAGGGAAAGCCTTGGATGTGCAGGCTTATCTCAGTGATTTAAACACAGCTACCTAAGGATGTGATGGATTTCCTTTGCTTGCAGCCTCCCAGCCAGGAGCTGATGGATATCTCAGGGACATGTTACAGCTCAAACAGAGAGGTGCCTGATGCAGGAATTACAGGGTCAGATCCCAGACCTGTGTTCTGTGGGAGGTCAGGCAAGGTGAGCTGGCACTTCAAACCACAGCATCTGCACTGTAAATCTCAGAGATGCCTGCAGAAGTATGACAGGCACAAGGAATTTAATGGGAAGGATTTAATTTTTCTTTTTGTCTGAGCTGTAACCCAAGGCTTTGCCTTTCCACCACATCATTTTGAAAGGAAATTAATTTCCCTGCTCACTAGTTTTACTGAAATTATTTAAAGCAATTTTTCAGCTACCACTTAGTTGAGCATAAAAACTTCCTTAATGCCAAAACTCTCTCATTTCAACACTTCCCTCCAAAAGGATTTCCACCTGAAACAAAATTAATTTTCTCCTTATTCAGCTTTAATTGTAACTCCAGGGAAGAGGATTACCCTCTCATTTTTCTTCATATTTCTTGTGCCATGCTTCTTATCTCCCAATATCTTCTGAGCACCAGGCAAGGACAGCCCTTGCCACGTTTAACTTCTGAATAAGATTCTGGGGAGGAACAGTAGGCACAGAGGAGGCTGGACCTCACTGTGGGGTCATTTCTGGGCTTGGGGAAGCTCAGAAAGAGAAGGAAACAACTCTAGAAAAACAAGCCTCCAGCTTTGTAACAAAACAAGCCAAGGAAGTGCCAGGCTATCATGACATGGAAACAGCTGAAAAACAGTCCCAGAACTGACACTTGCAGTATGGGGAA
This sequence comes from Parus major, assembly GCF_001522545.3. Classification (NCBI taxonomy): domain Eukaryota; kingdom Metazoa; phylum Chordata; class Aves; order Passeriformes; family Paridae; genus Parus; species Parus major. The sequence goes on along the minus strand of NC_031775.1, from coordinate 29,461,368 downwards.
AAGAGGGCGTTCCAAACACAGTCCTGGGGGGAAACTGAGTCCTGTAACTCCAAACAGGAGTGGGACCAGGCTGGTTACCTGCAAAAACTCAGCCTGGAGAGCTGAGAGCTGAGCCAGCCTCGGTGGGGTGGCAGCAGCTGCCCAGGTTTCTGAGCACTGGGCCTTTATGAGCTGAGCACTTTAATGAGAATGTTTTCTTTAGTGTTTATTTTCACAGAGTCAGACTGATCTCACGTTCCAAGAATGAAACCCTGGCACAGAGTGGCATATCTGCCAGTTAATGTCAACAGTTGATGTGCAGAGAGCAAACAGGATCTCATGTTGTGGTAAAAGTTGAGTTACTATTTGCTTTAATTCTGTTTTCTTTGTGTCAGACATACTAAGAGTAAACAGTAAAAGAATTTCATTTTTGCTTGAAAGAAAAAAAAAAGAAAAAAAATACCCTAATAACTCTAATTCTACTAGTGGAAGAAAAATGTTATAACTACCTACTAATGAATAGCTTGAGATGTCCTCTGCAAAAGGCATTGTAATAAAAGACCCCAGTGATTTGCACAGTGCTGAACTGTTAAGGAGGGGAAGAACACACTTAACTGTGAATGAACAGAATGAAAATCCTCCCTGATTTAAACACAGGCAAGGGCAGATTAAGTTATCACAGCAAGCAGGTTCAGTGAGTGAATGTCACCAACAATAGAAAGCCTGCCCTGTGTGAGCAGCCCAGCTCATCCCGTGCTGATCACACGGATGATCACAGGAATTCACATTTCAAATTGTGATGTCCCAGCTTTGGGAAGAGCTGGGCAGTCTGTGCTGTGAGGAGGAGATGCTCAGAACCAGCAGGGTTCGTTCTGAGGCTCAAAATGCAGCGAGGAATGTCACCCAGCACTGGCACAGAAACACCTGTGGCACGTCCCAGCCTGGCAGGGAAATGGAACTGCTGACCTGACAGCCCTTTCCACCCCCAGCTTCGGGGGTTTTAGGAATTGTCACACCTAGGGGTGATATGGCTGTAAAACCCCAGCCATGCAGGAAAGCTGGCAGGGCAGATCTGTGGTTTTAGGCTTAGCTGGGTCTGAAAGACTGCAAGGAGGTAGAAGACTTCAGGATTGGTGTTGACAGTTGCTTTCAAATATACTCAAAGACAAAATCTAGTTACACAGACAGCAAACTCACCTGGAGTATGGGGGGTGTAGGACAGATGCAACTGAAAAACAAACAAACAATAAAGAAAAAAGGAAAATAAACCAAATTCCCTATAAACACCATGTGTATGGAGGACAGACTGACACAAAGGTGTTCAAAAGGTTGGCAAAGCCTTCTCTGTGTTGCAGGGGATCCCCAAAACAAGGCAAGGGAGCTCAGGCAGGCTCTGCACCCACTGCTGGCTCTCAATTCAGTGGAAATAATTGAACATGAGTTATCCACAGCACCTACCTGGCCACTGTGACCCTGACACTGGGGCAGAGCTCCCTCTTTAGTGCCTGTTTCTGCATGAGAAACCTTCTTTGATTCAAGCACAATAAGTCTAATAAAGTAATAAAAATATGTATAAAACAGAGAGACAGAACTGGTTTAATCTTCCCCTCCAAAATCCTGTAATAGGAGAAGGAAATGCTGGAAAGCAGGTTTTGAATTATACACCAAGTTTATGCACTATTATTACAGCCTGAACCTGTGACTGCCCTTCATCTCACTGCAGAATCATCAAGCAGGTTTGTTGTGCTGTATTTATTTATGGCATCTGTATTTGTTTTAGATGATGCTACAGACAAGGGCCAGTCAAATTGCAGCTCTGGAAAGCAGAGCTGCTTTAACTGGGATTTCAGAGCAGGTCCCTCTCCACCACGTTCTCCTGTTGGGAAAGGGTGTTCAGAGCTGACATGGCTTTCCCAGGTGTTTCCTACAGGGACAGAGTGTGGAGTGAGCAGTTAATCATGAGAGCACTCCAGTGTCCTGAGGTCCCTGGGTGAAAGCTGCTACAGACATTGAAAAAGTGTTTAATAACCAGAGCCCCACGTCCTGAGTGCAGTCTGGGGTCACAGGAGTTCACACACCTCTCAAGAGCTTCAGGCCAAAATGTAAGGAGAAGCTGCAGCTCCAGGGGCTGCACCTTGTGGAAAGCCCATGAAAAGTGTGTCCAGTCTGCCCTTTGAGTGACCCAGGCAAGGCTCTTGAGGTGCAAACACATCTCAGAAGGTGCCCAGGGAAACACCCTGCAGATCCCCACCTGCACCTCTATCAGATCCAGATTTTCATTCTGCACATACAAAGTTAGAGTTGCTCACAGTTCACAAAAATATGAGTTTTTATCACAATAAACTCACTCATAAATAATTATTCCTGAGAATACATGTAACAACCACCCTCATGAGAAATCAGACTAGAGGTTTCCAGCTCTCTGCAAATGCACTGGCAAATCAAAATGCCTTTTTCTGCCTCATTTGCATTGTGATCTCAGAATAAGAAACTGGACATATGAAAGCATTTTTCCACTGGAGGAGGAGTGAGGATGAAAAGCTTGTTTCTCTCTCTCCCTCTCAGTCTGAGGGGGGAACAGATTCAGCAGGTCCCTCTCAAATACAGGTTGGGTTTGGGATGGAAGGGACCTGAAAGCCCATCCAGTGCCAGCCCTGCTGTGTTCAGGGACACCTTCCACTATCCCAGGCTGCTCCAAACCCTGTCCAGCCTGGTCTTGGGCACTGCCAGAGACCCAGGGACAGCCTCAGCTTCTCTGGACACCCCATGCAGGACCTCAGGACCCTCACAGGGAGAAATTTCCTGTTAATATCTAATCTAAACTTCCTCTCTTTCAGCCTACACCTTCTTTCCAGTCCTGGTCTGCACCCACTGCTCTCTCCTGCAGGCTGGGGGCTCCCTGCTGCCCTAACCCCAACCCCAACTCTCCTCCTCCTCTTTTAAAGGCTGTTGAGTGTTACTTGCATGCATTTTTTGAAGTGCCCACCTGCTGCACACAGGTTTCACATCACTTTGGACAGAGCAGCAAACTCCTCCACACCACTCTGAGCCATGCCATGGCACTGGGCTTGCTGGGTTTTTTTCTATGTAAATCTATTAAGAGAAGTTAATCATTAGCTGGCTGGTTGTGAATTAAGACAGAACCCTTTCTTTGTCTCTCAGTGTTATTAAATGCCTTCTGCTTTGAAATGCCACATAAAAGTGATAGATGCCCTTTCTTTAAAAGCCAGGCTCCCAGTCAAGCTATGCTCGATATTAGCTCAGCCACAAAGAGCCCTCCTTGTTTAAATAAAGAAGCCTGAGGCAGATAAGGTTCAGTCAGGCTGGCTGCTGTGCCAGGACTGCCCTGATAAGGAGCTGCAGGGGCAGGGGAGAGTTCCCCGAGCACGATCCTGACAGGTGAGTTACGGCTGGACACCGGCACAGAAAATGATTGGGCTGAGGCCAGAGATGGAAATGGTCGAGTGAGTTTGTGATAAGGTGGTGGAAGGCTCCTGGCAGTTTGAAAGATGGTTTAGAGTGGAAGCTGCTGCTTAAAACAGCTTCAGAAAGAGCAAACTCCACCTGTGTACTCTGAGAAAGGGGGTGTGTGTGGAGCTTATCCTTCCAGCTGGGTTTATTCTTCCAGCTGGGTTTATCCTTCCAGTTGAGTTTAACCTTCTATTCAACATCTGTGTTCAGAGAACCCCAGGACTGTTTTCAGAAGCACTGCCATCTCCTCAAAACACACACACACACCGCCCTAAGCAAGAAATGAGTGAACAGGGAGGCAGAAAATCAGGGCAGAGCAAAAGAGAGAGCAAATCCCCTTCCCAAATCACTAGGAAAAAAAAAAAAGTTCCTCCCCAGAGGAATGATAAACTATATTTTTGCCTAACAGCTTTTACAAGGTGAAAGTGCTGCTCAGGAGAATAAATGCCTGCTTTGTGTGGCCCCCCTGGAACCAGGAGGCAGTCAAGTCTGGGCTCAGCTAATGTATAATCTATATTTACATGTCAAAATCCCCCTTTATTTAGGTTCTTGATTTACAGTCCCTAGTTTTCATAAAAGTCACTCATTCCCAGTGAAAGAATGCAGAGCAGATTTATAGGATCTGCATTATGCCTTAAATCTTAATAGCATTTTTAAAGCATTTTTATGACTCGTCATAAGTAATGTTTTCCCTCTCTTTTTTTTTCAAGGCATTACTGTGTAAAACCAAATACAAATCCTTACCTTAAAAGCAAGATCATTTTAACCAACCCTGCTGGTATCAACCCTGCTGCAATGCCAGACCTTCTCAGCAATGTCCTTATAAGCCTCTGTTTTCAGGCATTCATAGCTTGAATGCAAAATGTGCTTTTCCCTAAGGTTTGCCTGATAAGATCTCAACCTGCAAGCTCAGTGAATCTGTTTTCACCATCACAATCAAAATAAAATAAATCTCTGGAGGCTGCTGTGAGGTAGAGGAAGGTAAAGGGTCTGATTCTGTGCCTTCTGTCCCACACCAAGATGTTCTTTGCTTTGAATCAGATGTCAGCCCAGGTTCAGCCCAGCCTAGAGCAGAAATATCCCAAGTCCATTAATCACAGGCACAGACACAAAAATGCTGCCTGGGCTCATGTGTCTGCATCCATGGATGGGCCCAGCACTGCAGTGTTGGTTCTTAACCAGCTCTCTCAAGAACTCTCAACCTTTAGGTAGAAATTTAAATATTATCAAAGAAGTCAATAGCTCAGAGCTGTGTCCCAAAGTGGTTCTGTAGGGAATGAGTTTCTCAAGAGTTTATTTAGGAAACCAAGCACCAAGAGTTAATATGTTTTGGGGGAGACCTTGGAGTCCCTTTCAGTGCCCAAGGGGGCTCCAGGAGAGCTGGAGAGGGACTTTGGAGAAAGGATGGAGAGAGAGGACAAGGGGAGTTGGCTTTAAACTGAAACAGGAGAGGGATAGGTGGGACATTGGGCAGGAATTGTTCCCTGTGAGGGTGGGCAGGCCCTGGCAGAGGTGCCCAGAGCAGCTGTGGCTGTCCCTGGATCCCTGGCAGTGCCCAAGGCTGGGTTGGATGGGGCTGGATCACCAGGGACAGTTTGAGGTGTCCTGTCCTGGCAGGGATGGCACTGGATGGGCTTTGATGTCCCTCCCAACCCAAATCATTTTGGGATTCTGTGTCTTCACCTGACAGAACCAACAGTGATGGGGATCAAACAAGTGTCCCCAAAGCCTCATTGACCACAAGCCAAGGATTTCCTTAGAGAATATATTCTAACCTCTGGTTACTTAACATGAAAGTGTTCAAAGGAAATGGAAAATATCTGTTATACACTGGGTTATTGCAAGCTAGAATAAGTATACATCAAATACTAGCAATAGAGAAAGAAAAAGAAGTTTGGAACAGCAAATATTTCCAGTAAATTATAAATATACTTTAGGATATCTTGAGTTACATTTCAAAGAACTCAGAATATTCTCCCACTAAGTCAAGTATTTACTCTGGATCCAGTCTTGCAACCTCCAGTCATATGAGAGTCTCATCCACAGTAACTGCACAGACCATTCAGTTGGGTACACAGTTTTAAAGCCTGCTGTTATTCCCTTAAATGCCTTAAAATTAAAAATTTCCATTTACAATACCATTGGATATGAGAAACAGGTTTTAAAACAACAGTCTCCATTCCAAGCTGGTCAAAATTCACAGATAAAAATCAATCATAAATGCAGCTATTACCCTTGTAAATATTTAGATATTTCAACAGACTTTGAATGAAATTTTGTGCAAACAACAATTAAAATCAGTATGTAGCATGCATAGAAAAAACAATCAAATAAACCATCACATTGTGACAATTTATATTAAAAATACCTTCTCCTCAGGGAATTTATTAAATAGCCATGAAGTCTAACCTAATGACTGGTAGGTACTGAAAAGCTAATATTATTTTGGATACCTCCATACTACTTCCAAATCCCCCAAAGAGGTCAGCATCAAGAAGGAAATAAACCCCAAATTCCTACCTCCTACATTCCCACAGACAAATAAACATTGATATTTGTATACAATCAGTTAAGCATATTCTTAGAGAAGCATAAATAAAGAAAGAAAAAAAGAAAAAAACCCCTGAGGACTCATCAACAGAGCTGAAACTGCTTCCAGACATCCAGCATTAATAATACACACCTGCTTTAGCAGGTATCAACTTGAGATGTGATTATACAATATTCAGAGTTCTTGGCTTTGGTCAGCCATGCTGAAACTGCAGTGTGTGAAGAGTGGTGTTGGAACATCCTGTGTGCCAAACACTTGAGCTCTTTAGGCTGCTCTTCCAGACAATCATTTTGCTGCTTTTCAGCAATTTTCAGTGATTAAAGATGAAATCTGAGTGCAGTTTCTGTCCTTGGCTGCATCTTTGCAATGAAAAGGAAATAGGAAATATAGCAAATAGGAAACCTGTCCTGTGTTTCCCCATGCAGGGCAGGCAGTGGGGGCCACACCAGCCACAATTCCTGTCTGCTGTCTTTCTAAAAGTGCCAAGCCAAGATCTTTCCTAGAGATATGGAGCAGCTCCATCAGCACAGGATGGATAAATGGTCTCCCAAAGCAGAGCGGGCAAGTGACAAATTCTGTCCCCAAACCCCAAAGCTGTACATCCCTGCCTCTTCACAGAAAGAGAATTGTCTCAAAGTCCACCACTGGTCACATTTTCTCCTGATTTCCAGTGTCTAGAGTCAAGGACCTGATAGAAATCTCTCCCTGGTAAGGTCAGGCTGCCCAAGGGGCTGCGAGCCTCCATCCTTTGAGTTTTCCAAGACCAAACCACAGGAAGCCCTGCACATCCCAGTGGGGTCCCAGAGCTGACCCTCTCAGAGCAGAAGGCTGGACCAGAGCTCTCCTGGGGTCCCTTCCAACCTGCCCTGCCCTGGAGTGATGAGAAATCCTTCTCCCTCTGTCCCCTGTACTCCTTCTGCCCCCAAAATCATGCCTTCCCTAGGAATATTTTCATTTGTGCCTTAATATTTTCTTCAGGAAGTCTGCTGACACTGAATTAAAGTTCAGTTTGAGAGGGAATTATGTCTTTATGAACAGTCAGCTGTCTCACACTTTTACTGTTATTTTATTATTGTCACAATCCTTTTTCCCCCAAAGCAAGAGCTGCCAGCTCCATCTTCCAAATGACCATTATAATGAAACACTTGATTTTCAAATGTTCATTGAAGCAGGAAATATTTTACACCCCCTGAACTTTCCAGAAGATCAGGAGCACACTTTTTTTCTCTTAACAAAAGTTTCTAATGGCTCAGCTGTGTGATCTGTGTGGAGGAGCTCATGGCTGAGCAGGTTGGGATACCTGGATCCCGATTGAAAGGCAGCATCTCTTTAGATAAACTAGAGAAAGTCATTTATACAGGCAGTGAAAATGTAGTTTTCAGACATAAAACTAGAGTGTAAGAGACCATGAGATGCCAGTCACTCAACCTTCTGCCCTTGGACAATCAATCTGTGCTGCTCCCAGTAAAAGTGTACCCTGGTTTCTTTAAAAACAAAACTTCTCTGGTATAGATTACAAAATCTCCCTTAGAAATTTTTAATTCAAGAGGCAAGGACAATATAACAAGCTCTGGTGGCTTTGGCTGTTGTCATTATTTGAAATGTGTCTTATTTCTGTTCTATTTTCTGTTTTCTGCTTGTACAGTATGCAGTGGGAGCTTGGACACCAAGTGACCTTGTGCTAGGAGAGGTGATCACAGCGCTGCCTCTCTGCCTGTACACCTGGGGAAACAATTCCCTGCCAGCCTGGCAGCTGTTCCCTCCAGAGCTGAACCTCTTGACCACTCAGAGCTGAACACTCATTTGGCAGGAGACAATCAGCAGGGACAAGCAGGGGCAGGCAATGGGCCCCAGACACAGAGCGGCACAGAACCTGTCAGAGCACGAGTTCCTGCTGCTCCAGGACTGCGTTAGCTCACACATTCCTCTCTTGAAAGCTTCTTTTTATTAAGTGTACACCGTGGATTCCTCCGAGCTAGCACTCCCTTCTGGCTGCATCCCATCTGGAGTGGGAATAAACCACTTCAGAGAAGCTTTTCTGGGCATGATGAGAGAGGTATTGGCTAATGCCTCGTGCTCCCAACCTTCACCTGCTGGCCCAGGGCTGGCCCAGGGTCAGGGGACCCGGTGCCCCATTGCAGGAGCACAGCCTGGCTCTGCAAAGGTCTCCTGTGAGCTTCTGAGTCAGCAGAGGCACAGCAGGGCTGCGACCTGGCTCTCCAAGCCAGCTACAGAGAGTCAGGAGGGAGGGATTCCAGAGGGAACCATCACTGAGACAATGGGAATTCATCCTGCAAGAGCCTGGGGAAAAAAAAGGTGGTGGATGCAATGGCAAAGCAAATTTTGTTCAGAGATTTAACAGCTTGGTGGTCAGTATCCACTGGGGCCAGGGGCTCACAGGGACCTCCAGGCTGCTGAATTGCCTCTGACATCCTCATCCACCATCAGAGACACAACTCTTTTAGCTGCAAGGTCTCTTTTTGGAATCGGATGCTAAAGGAAACCTACAGGAAAGATGGAGGGGGATTTTTTACAGGAGTGTGTAGTGGCAGAACAAGGGGAAATGGCTTCAAACTGAAAGGCAGTAGGTTTAGATTAGATATTAAGAAAAAAATTCTTCCCTGTGAGGGTGGGCAGGCCCTGGCACAGGTGCCCAGAGGAGCTGTGGCTGCCCCATCCCTGGAAGTGCCCAAGGCCAGGTTGGATCAGGCTTGGAACAACCTAGATTTTAAATTTAGCTCAAAACACTGCCAGAGGAAAGTTATCAGAGCAACAATCCCCAATAAACTTGCTTCTATAAAGATCATCCAATTGTAGTATGTTCTACTCCACATTTCTTTTTGGTATGAATTCAATTCCACAAAGAGAGAAAAATGGAACTTTATAGAGGAATCCAGGTCCAGTTTAGAACAAGGTGTTTTACTAAATGCAGCCTTTGCATTTAATCAATATTAAAAGTCACTAACCTGTTGTGCATTTGTGCATGCCTGAATTAGTGAGGATGAACAGAATTTAACTGTCTGCATTTAAACAGAATTCTCAAAGGTTTGAGAGGGATTTTTAATCCCTGAACAGCCAATCTGACCCTGATTCAAAACCATATGCACCAAAAAACTCCTCAGGCCCCACTGACCCACACACCTGAAAGATTTTACCGGAAAATAATTTTGCTGCTTACGTTTTGGTGAATTTTGTGTGTTTTTTTAGCCAAAGTTGAGCCAGACAGCACTGGAAGGATCAGGACCAGCACAGTGGGCAGTGATTAAAGGTGTAAACTGAGGGAATGGCAGGGAAAGGAGCAGGGCTACATCCACTGTGCTCACACCACGTGGGAGCAGAAATTTGGGATCTGGGTGCTCCTGGCAGTGGAAGATGCTGTTGGGATCACCCTGCTCAGGGGCCAGAGCTGAACACAGAAAAATCCTCAGCTCCACCTCAGGATGGCCAATTCCTGGAGAGGAATATTGGGAATATTGGAGAGGCAGCACATGGGCTTTTAGCAGAAGTTGTAATTTTAAATGAGACTCTAAATCTGGGGAGGGTTTGTAAGAGCTGACCTGAAACAGAGGAGCAGACGTGGGATCGTGTGGCACCTTGGGAGACAGGCTGGCTTTTCCACCTCAGGAATTCATGTATATTAAATATGGACTTCATTTTTATCCTCTCCTACTGTCCAGAGATGTCAGAAATCGGTATAATTGCACAGACTGTCCAGACTCCCTGGGAATTATGTGTACTTTCGCTCTTTCTTTCTCATACAGAATCCATCTTTCCTCTGAATAATTACTGCCAGAGCTGAATCAGAGCCTGCCAGTGTTGCAGAAAAGAATCCAACCCTTTTCTACAAACTCTCAAAACAAATATGACTTCATTTTGCTGTTTTGTTTTTTTCCCTTAATTTTTTTACAGCCACTGTCATTTGATTCTCTTTGAATAACTTGAATGAGTTTAGGGAAGGCGTGGTACATGAGGAATCTTTGGGCAGACCCTCAGCTGGGGCACAATTGGCTTCAGAAAAGCACAGCTCAGTTACATCCTGAAGGTGCCTCACAGTGAATTTGAAAAGCTCTCTTGGAGATTATTCACCTCATGTGAATGCCACTGTTCCCACCAGCTATGTCGTTTTAAGGATTTCAGCTGTTAAGTCAGAGGGCAGACAATAGGATGGGACAGAGCCCAAGCAATTAACTCCACTCGGTTTTCTTACTGAATCCTCAACTGGACCCCCACAGGGAACCTGTAACATTTTAGTCAAAGGAAAAAGGGCAAAACTTTAAATAATTAAAAGTTTGGAAAATGAAATTAAACAGCAGCCTGTGATTTGCACACAGAAACTTTAAGAAAAACCCAATGAAACAAAAAAACAACCCAAAAGGGCATTAATTGAAACCTTTAATCCCAACAAAGTATTCATTCTGAGATAATTACCACCATAAAACCCTCTGACACTGACAAGAGAACTGTCTTCAAAAGTTACATACGTAAGCAGCTTGGAACTTGAGAGAGGAGCTGGCAAATCCTACAGAGATGTGAAAAGGAGGGAAGATTTTGGAGGGAACTGAGCCTTTCAGTGTTGTCATTCCTCTGTGAAAACATGTTTTCATCTATAAGAGACTGAAAGAGGAAGAGGCTGGAGAAGATTTGCCAGCAGAAAACCAGTTCCTCCTATAAATATGAAACCAGTGGGTAAAAAAAATAAAATAAAATTAGTAGCAACAAACTGGACTTTGAAAGGCATCTGGGACCAAATGTCAGCAGTACAAGGTGGTTAAAACTGAAATCACACAATTCCTTACTCATGAAGTGCTGCAATCTAAAAACCTCCTGCTGTGGTTCCCCTGCTCTTCCCAATTACAAACATTTCTGAGATGCACAAAATTAAGGTTGTCACTGTCCTCTGCTCCAGTCCTGCTCATTTTGGCACCTCCCCAAAGATGACAGCAGCTCTTGGAGCACAGCAGTGCTCAGTCCCTGCTCCATAAATTGGGTTTGGTTTGTATTCCTGGGAAATGACACCTGCTTTAAATAGAGACAAGGTTGGCTGATGCCTTCAATCACCTTCTCACCCTCTGAACTGGCTAAGAAGCTTTAGACTGACAGATAAATATTGTGGCAAAGATTCCAAAGTCTCTATTCCTCTCCAGGAATATTGTTAAAGTCCCCCCAAAGTGGTGTCCATCGGTGCTGCCTGTTGTGCCAAGAGCTGTCCTGGGAAAATGTTCCAGTCCATGCTCATGGGCCTTTCCTACTGATTAGTTATTCCTATATAAGTGCAGATAAAAATTGCTTTGACATGTTTTTCCTGTTTATCCTTATGGCAAAGGGATAAATTTATCAGCACCCACTTTGTTGATGTGCTTTTAAATGCTTTTAACAGTTGTATAGTTAAACATCTCTGTAACAAATGATTATTTGAAACAAAATAATTTGGGTATTTTTCCCTTTCTTCTCATCAAATGTGATTTTGTACTTTAGAAGTCACATCAATACTTGATATACAGAGGGGTAGTGCTCTAAAAGTTGCACTTAGTTTCTTTGAAACATATTCTTACTTTACTAAGGCAAAAAATCAGGCTTCTTGTTCCCATGGGCCTTCTGGCCCTTCCAGCAGTCATGGCATTTTTACTTACCTGGGAATAAATCTGCCAAAAGTCACCTCTAGAAGTTCTCACCCAGGGAGCAAGAAGCTATTAGAAATAGGTATTTTAAAAAGAAAAGGCAATGGAGTCTTTTAGAGCAGATATTCCTGATTGACGTGAGGTTAAATGACAAAACCCCAGACAGAGCCAGACCTGTGGTCACAGACCAGGGGCTCTGCAGCAGCCTGGCCAGCAATGGCCCAGCTTTGATACTGGGAGAGGGAAATTCATTTCCTTTATGAGAGGAGAGCTAAGCAAAAACTGCATTACTGAGCCCAGAATTGGTCTGGGAGGGAGCTCCCCTGGCATTGCATCCTCACATTTATGTGAGCAATGGATCCTCTGCTGGGGCACAGGTGCTGTGGGTCTGAGCTGGCTCTGGGCTAAATCTGCAAGTGAGGGAGTCAAGAACAGTCAGAACTCAGAACATCTCACCCCAAACTCCTGGGAGAACAAGCACAAGAGCTGAGCCAAAGCAGCTCCCAAGCCCATGGGATGTGGGGGTGCTTTTTGGGCAACCTGTGCCAGGGCCTCAGCCCCTGGAGGAGCTGTCAGGGTGAAGGGGAGGGTCCTGTCAGTGTCAGATCCAATGTTCTCCTTGTTTTCCTGCCATTTCTGACCATAAAGAACTGGGTGCAGCAAGGGAGAGGCTTTGGTGGCAGCACAGCAGGAAAGCTCCCCGTGCCTGGGACACACACACAGGGCTTGAACAAAACCATGTCCTTTGCAGAGCTGGGCCTCAACAGCTGCCACCACCCCGGACTCTTGTCACTAGTTACAGACATCTGATGCTCCTGCCAAAAAATGAAACCCACTGCTGTGTTTGTTTTCCAGCTGCAAATGCAGAGGTTGCTTCCTGCTGAGCTAAAACAGCCCCGGGCTCAGAATTATCTCAAGCAGAAATTTAAGCACCATGGCAGGTGCACATTGAAAGAGAAGTCACTCAGATTGGTATCCCCTCAGAGGGGATGCTGTGGAGATGGAGTTTTGTTCCTCATGCAAGAGTTCAAAGTCTTAATGACAATAATAAAAGATTATTCCAGAACATCTGTTGGCCACTACACCAGTGCCTCTGCCCGGTTGTGTTGCCAATACTTTTTAGTTTACTTAAATATACTAAAATCATAAAATTCACAGACAACAACTTGCTGCTGCCCACAAACACCCACACCAGCAGGTGCTGAGGGTTATACCTTTGAAACCCACCAGAAAGAACTTTCCCTGCCATAACTTTTCACTGATCCTTTCCTCTTCCTACACACAGACACAAAGGATGAGGTGCTGTGCTCTCTGCTGGCACCCAGGAATGCTGCCAGCAATTCACTGGGGATTGTTGGCACCAGCAGCCTCTGATCCCCAGGTTAATGCAGAAAGAGTTTTCCTTCTGCTGCTCCAGCTCAGGACACTCTTTAATTCCTGTGTGTGCATTAGATCTGCTCCCAGCACTTTCCAGGAGTGAATCTCCCCTCGGCTCTCAATAATTAGCACAAAAAGAAACTCAACCAGACTTGACCACAACCAAGTTCTGAAGCAAACCCCACCTTTCCAGCATTAGATGCAAAATAAAGCTTTTAATCACGGTTATTAATGCATTTTCAAGCATTTCCTTTTTGCCAAATCAGAACAGATTTCAAGTGAGGTGTGAGCTCGTGTTTAATGACAACTTGAGCTCCTACTTTTATAAGAAACCTGGAATCTCTCAATGCCCTGCTTTCCTTTCCTGTAGCTATTTACAGCTGATGCTGAAATCCATATCTGAGATGGCTCCTACTGCCTGGGAGCTGCCAGTCCTTCAGGACTGAAAATAAAAGGGAAAAATTTAAAAAACTCAGCCCCTTTGACTGGGGTGGTTTGGCTGCTCCCAACCCTCTCCATTCGCTGATCTCTGCTGCCCTCTCCTGCAGCAGCTGGAAACTCTCAGGATTTCAGTGAAATAACTCGATATTAAAGCTGCTGTAGGGGGGTATTAAAGCTCTGAGGGGATGGAGCAGGAGTTTTAGGAGTAGGGAAAATTTAAGCTGAAGAGGGAAAGCGCTCGTGGCAGCGTATTGAGCACAGCAAGGGGCAAAATAATGATAATTAACAATGATGCTAAAATTATAATAATGCTAATAGTGATAACAGTAATTATAATAATAATAGGAACCGTGGTAATAAATTAAATAATAATATTAGAAAATACATACAAGATTAATAAATCCAGCTTTTGACTTAATACCACCATGCCCACTAATCCAGATTGTCCCCAGGTGCCACATCCATTTGTTTTCTGAGCACTTTCTGGGATGGTGACTCCACCACTTCACTGAGGAGCCTGTTCCAGTGCTTAACCACTCTTTCAGTGAGGAAATCTTTCCTAATATCCAATCTAAACCTCCCCAGTCTCAGCCTGAGGCCGTTCCCTCTCCTCCTGTCCCTGTTCCCTGGCAGCAGATCCCAAATCCCCCCGGCTGTCCCCTCCTGCCAGGGACTTGTGCAGAGCCAGAAATTCCCCCTGAGCCTCCTTTGCTCCAGGCTGAGCCCCTTCCCATCTCCTTCATCCACTCTTGCTGGGACTTATGTCCCTGAATTAATTTAAGATGTTATCTCAAAGCACTGGAGTTTCACAGAAACACAAACATTTTGAAAGTTCATCAAACATGAAAATGTGGAGGAATGGGAAAAAGAAAAATGTGCTTTGCAAATAATCTCGTGGCTGAGGAATTTGCCTGCAAAGCAGTCAGAAAGGATAAACAGATGATTTCAGTTCAATTAGAAGAAAGTGCCTTGGCTTTTTGATGAGATGGTTGTGGCACAAAATAAGAATAAACTTGCTCCACACTGGTTTGGTCCTACTGGGAGAAAAGCAGCTACCAGAAAACATCACATCCAGGTGATGTCTGGTAAATTCCCTGCTCTCTTTCCATACTAGCCAGGCTGATTTTCCTTGCATTAATCTGCCTTTTAATCAAAGCCAGGCTGAACTCTGCAGTGGAAAAAGAGAGCAGATGCTGAGGTAAACCACAGAGTAGAACTGGAAGAAACAGTCAGAAAGAAAAGGCTCCTTGGCTTGATAAGGATTTAAGAACTATTTTTCTAAAGGGAAGGGAGAAAGAAAACGCTCCATTTTTTTTTCCAGCTTGGAAAAATGGCTATGCCTGCCTTTTTTTCCCAAATGTAGGAAGCATGGGCTGGTTTGCACAGTATTTTGCATGTGCCAGCTCCTATTTAGTTGTGCAACATAGAAAAAGCCAAAAATCAATGCTGACAATTTGAAAATCAATCTTCAGACCGTGGAAATGAAATTTTTGTGCTGTCAGCAATTAAGAAACAAGCCAACAAGTACCCCAAATCAATCAGCTGCTCTAGGGAGGGATTGTGTGCAAACAAGCAGAGACTGGGATCCAGTTTGACCATTACTGTAGGTACCAGTTAAAATTCCAGATGCAAGAAATTATTGAAACAGAGCACAATAGGAAATAAAAGTCACAGATATTTGAGGGGAGGGAGGGTTTGTGTTGGTTTCTTTGGTTGGTTGTTTTTTGTGTGTTTTGAGGTTTTTTTGGGGTTGTTTTTTGGGTTTTTGTTGTTTTTTGTTTGTGTGGGGGTTTGTGTTTGCTGGAATTTTTGTTGTTTTGGGCTTTGTTGTTGAGATCCCCAGCTGCCTTTCAAAGATTAAGGCCATTGCTTTAATAAATGTCCTCGTGTCCCCAGGGCAATTTTCTTCTGCAAAAAGAAAAGTGGTTGGTCACTAAACCACTGAGGAAGAAGTTCATTTAGGAATCAGGAAGATAAGACCAAAAGCTAGTCTTGAAAATATGGCATTTGCAGCAGCAATCTTGCTGGTTTTCCTGAGGACAAGCAAATACTGGAGCTGAAGCAACACAAAAAAATACACAGTAAATCCAGACAAGAGATACAGAGCTCTGGAGAAGCTCAAAACTTTCTGAAATATCAGGACATCACATAAAACACCAGATGAACTTTCCTCTTATATAAAGCATTACTAGAGACAGAAACCAAAAAGGTAAAAAGAGATGAGTGTATAAAAGTTCACAAACAATACTGGAAAAAAGTATTTCCAAAGGCTCACCAAATTACACCATTATTCACGAGCCTGTGGTTGGATTCCAAAAGCAGGAATAAAAAAAAAAAGGTTTACTCAGCAGGGCCATAAATATGAAACCAGTTTGAAAAAATGACCACACACAAAAAAAAAAAAGCAGAAAGATGACCTTTCTTTGCAACTGAAATTTGTTGCCTGTAGCTTTTTATTAGTTACAGCGAGTGAAATAAAAGCCAGACAAGTCTAATATAACTCTATTATCTCCTGCTACACCAGGGTGAAAAGCAATAACACTGCTTTTTTTAAAAACCACCTGTTGGCATCTGTTTTGCCCCATGTATAACAGTAACATTCAATAAAACTCTGGAAAGCAGCCACTGAAACAGAGTTTGCCAGGGGAACCTCCCCAACCTGCAGCCACCCTTTGCTAAATGAAGCAGCTGTGACAATGACATGGAAAACAAAAATTATCTTCAACCTGGGGATCTGATTTGCAGAAAGAAAACCTTTAAGTTGGGCCAAGAAAGTCACATTGGAGGAATATTGAACAGCCTTGCCTTCACCTCCTGCTGGATTTGGTCTGACAGGAACTTTGGCTTTCCCTGCAGCATCTGCTGATGTTCCCTCCCCACCATCCACAAATCCTCCTGCATTGGCAGGGAAGGACAGAACAGCAAAGTGGAGGGGGAAGTTTAAAGCTTTGAAAGGGGACCAACAGCTTCAATGAATAGCACAGAAACAAACTTAGTATCACCTAATTGTAACTGCTTCTCTATGATTTTCAAGACTGAAATAAACTTATCGCTTACCTTCTGTGACTGCATTTTAAATGTGCTGCTTCCCTCCTTTGGGGATCCACACTTTTCTTCCAAATTGTTACATCCAAGCCAGAAAGCCATTTTAAATCTCAAAACAAAAAGAAACAAAAACAAAAAAAAACCACAACACACTAATAGCAAGTTAAATACAAAGAAATTCTAGAATTTATATAAAAAAAAACTTTAACTAAAATCTAGATGTACTATTTCAGCTACATTTGCATGTTTCCTGGTTTTGTTCTGCCAGAGCAGATGGATTCAGATGGATGAGGTGCCAGCTGTAATCCCTCAAAGAGTGCCTATGACTTCCACCTGGATGTTAAATTTTACCCTTTCCACTATTTCCCCTTTCAGTTGGTCATCCCACACCCAATCATTACAACTTAATTTGTTCAGATGGGCTGAGAACAAGAGAGAACAGGGCAGAGTTCTCTGTTACAGGAGCTTGGGAGCCTTCTGATCATCAATTCTATAGAAAAAGCTGTGTTTATGCAACTCCAGCCTGTTTGTTACTGATAAAATTTGGAGGAAATCACTTAAATTGTCAGTTAAGTTGTGAGGATGCACTTTGGTAGGAGGGCTTAATTCATTACACATAATAAATATTAACAGAATAATTAAATACTAATCACACAATACTCATCAGAAACCAGGCATGTTTCAAGAGGTGGATTTTGTCTTTTGGTTAAAGGAGCAAAATATGAGAGGGAGGAAAGGAGATGGACAGCAAAATTTGACTGCATTTTCTGCCAAGCTCTGCCCATCCTTAGGGAAGGCACGATTCAGATCTGTAAAGAGTTTGTACTGTCCTTCCACAGAAAAGAAACTTCGAGTCAAAATCCACCAGACTGCTTCTAAAAAATTAATTTCAGGGTTTTAAGGTGTTTCTTTTCCCCTGGAATCAATTGGAGTGGACAAAATGCACCTTGCCTGTGAGGTAATCTACACAAAGCAATGACAACACACCACTAACTCGGCCAAGGGGGTGTGGAGCTGGAAAAGAATTTGAATCAGCTTGGGAAATGAACAGCTATTGACTTTGCAATTCAATCTTTCAGTAGTCCAGCCTTTGGAGAGGGGAGAACACAGCTCTGCTGAACCCCTCTGTGAATACCCTGCATTAAAGCTGGCACTTTTAAGCAAAATGCTTTTGCCTTGAGTATCTGCAAACACCTCAGCAACACCCACCTCCTGCTTTTGTTTTGCCATTCTCCCATTCCTACATCCTCCTTTAATATTCCTATTAAACACTTTTTCCTCATCCTCATTTTTCCTCATTTTTTATCTTTCCCCTTCCTAATCTTCAGTGTTTAGGTAGAAACTGAAGAATTTGCTATCAGAATTCCCAACTCAAAAATATCAGTGGCTCAGTATCGGTCTCATTAAATAATTTTTTGCCACTGCTTGGATCTACAAGTTTTTTTACCCTGAACTCATTAATGAATGGTTCAGATAAATATCAAGGTTGTGATTAATTATTCTGAGAAAGAAATAATTATAAAAAACTCCCAAGCCCTACTCTTTTGTAAGCTATTATTATTCTCCTTCTCCCCAACAATTTAATTTTTAGTTGAACTTTTAGAATACAATTTTGGGCAGGAAGTGATCATCCAAACCAAATCCATTCCCCATTGAAGAATCTGTGATTATCCTCATTTTCTGTTTCCAGACTCAGCTGCACCAAAAATGAACTCTCAGATTATTTGCTCAGACACCCAACATCAACACTCCAGGCCAGGTTTTTTGATGTTTAATAAATGCCTCTCTCTGGCTGTGGTGTCTCTAAGCTGGCAGACTGCATTTTAATGAAAGCAAATGATAAACAATTTGCAGTACAGTGCTAATCATTTTTACACTGCAATCAAGTATTTTGTGTTGTCATTTTCCCTAATTATTCCCCTGAATCAATTCTATGTATATGTGTGTATATGAACACATGCACACACCATTAAACTGAATTTTTGGAGAAGTACTTCAGAAAGTGACCCAAGTTAGACAATTTTAGACACTGTTGGTCCATATGTTTAATTTACAGGCTGCCTTTATTGTGAAGCACATTGTGATCAAATTAAAACTCTAATTAGGGCCTTTACTGAAGCTAAGCTGAAAGACCATTTTCTAGACTTTCCACTGACAATCCATTATCTTAAAACTGAAATAATTTGGACTTTTTTAAAGAATCACATCAGGAACTGAAAAGAAAATAAGGCCATTTTAAAAATCCAGCTCTGCCAAAAGAGTCCCATGACAATATTCAGTGTAAGCCTCCCTCAGGTTGTACAGCCACCAGTGGAATGTGGGCACAGAGATTTGGAGAGAAAGTGTCTGTGGGACTGACTGAGCTCCAGAAATGTACAAATTCCAGATGCTTCACTGAACTGAAGACAATTTATGCATCCCTGCACTCCATCTTACACTTTTGTTTATTGCTGTTGATCATGGAAGGCCAAAATTATTCATATCAAACAATGAGAGGAGTAACCAGCACTAGTTGTGCTGCAAGATTTGCTTCAACCAGAAGTTTCTCATCTAAACCTAAATGCCCAAAAAATTCCATATTTCCAAAGGTCCTGGCCTTATGCAAAAGAATCCTTAAATTGTTACTGAATACTCTGCTCTGCTAATTAAACATCCCAGTTAATTAATACAGGGCTGGTGTTCAAAGACAAATGCACAAAGAATCTCTGTATATTGAGGTGCAAACACAATTTTACCATTTCCTCGTTGCCAAGCAAGGTCAAACACAGGTTCCAGAGTTATGGCTTCACTGCTGACAGAGGCTTCAAAAGGCAAAACTGAGAAAATACAGATTATAAATTGTAGTATTCACAATGCTTTGAGGAGGGAATT
The DNA here is from genome assembly GCF_001522545.3 of Parus major. Lineage (NCBI taxonomy): Eukaryota > Metazoa > Chordata > Aves > Passeriformes > Paridae > Parus > Parus major. Next base: position 29,442,015 of record NC_031775.1, on the reverse strand, counting down.
CTCAAAGGGGTTTAAAGGAGTTTAAATCATATTTATTTAAAAAACTCATTCAGTTCACTTTCTAGGCTGTGAGAACAGAAAGGGAGAGGATTTTTTTTCATCACTTATTTCTGTGCTTTTCAAAACTCAGGATGTGCTGACCGTGTCCTGCTCTAATTTAACCCATACAAATTTTATGTTTGCTGCTAAAGCCTGGGAATTAATACTGCTCAAACACAATGTTTCATTAGAACTAATATGGAAAATGTGACTCAGATGTACAAAGGATAATCACTTCCTCTATTAAACCCAGCCCTGAGCATTGTTCCTGTCCAGAAGGCAAAATGACAACAGTTGCACAAGCAGCACTCAATTCCAGAGCAACAGATGATGGTTTTGTATTAAATCAAGACACACAGAGATTTTAAAAATATGTTTATTATTGTAATGAGACTGCAGTATTATCTAAATAAACTTTTCAATCACTGTTACACTCTATTTTCCTCATGAAGGTTCCAGTTGGGAATGCCACAAAGTACCCTGAAACCTGCACACTTAAAAGTTTATAGAAACATTCAGTATTAAAAGGCCTTTGCAATATGTTGTTTTTTTTAAAAAACAAACATCAGAGTTACAAATCCAAGTGTATTCTGAAGGAAATTTATTTCAGAGACCCACTGACAAACAGCTCCATGACCTGTCAAAGAAAAGTTTGGGTGTGTTCACAACTCTGTGGGAGCCTTGTCCACAAGGGCTGCTACAAAAGCAAGAGCAGGGACTGAGCAGGGACTGAGTAGAGCTGTAGTAGTCAGTGTGAGGCAGAATTTAGGCCACTGCTAATTACAGCTCATTTGGATTCATTCTGTTGCTCACGTAATACTTAAGGCAAATTTCCTTGTATACTCATTTTCTCAAGATAAAGCAACACCATAAGCATGGTTCACAATACACTGAACAAAGGGTATTTTGTGGTTATTTATGTAAGATGTGGCAAGAACAAAAACAACACCTTGCAGTTATATCTCCTACTTTTCTCCTTAGAATGATGCAACTCTCTTTTTCAGTTTGTACTCAGAATGACTTGAACAGTGTACTCTTTCCCATTTTATTACAAATGTTATTTAAGATTTGAACCAAAAGTTTTCTGGAGCTGGAGATGTCCCAAAGCTGATGGGAGTTCTCTATACATATTCACAAATCCTTGAACAAAAGGAGAATCCAATGCACTGTTACTGCAAGTAGACAACACAAAAATTACATTCAAATGAGAGACATTTTATAGGATTCTTTTCACGACAACAAACTCAACTTCAGCAGCTCCAACAAGCAGGGAAAAAGAAGAATTTAGGATTTTAGCCTAAATGCCACAGTCTTCAGTTTGCAAGGGCAATGTAGCATCAGCACTCACTCCTCAGCTGTAAAATTTCTGAAAAAGACATATCTGACATCAGAAACAATAACACAAACAAGTACTGAAATACTGGCAAAAAATATGAAAAGAGGTTTTTGGTGGCATCCTCGTGTCTGTGGACCAAAAGATACATTAGCAGGAGAAGTATCTCATGAAAAGCCATTGTTTTGACTTTGCACAATGCTTTTTTCACCTTTTGTTAATCAGACATTCAATAACAAAACAATGACAGGGGACAGCACCAGCAGTGTCCTGACCTTGCTGCTCTGGAGGTAAAACCTTCTCCCATCCTCTGACAGGCAGAATTCAGTCCCCAGGGTGTGCAGGGAGTGCACAATTGAAAATAAAATGGATTGTAACAATTCCTTAACTGAAAAAAGTGATGTTTCATGGATTTCTGGAATGTTAGGAGAGCAACATTTGTAAGTTAACCTGTTAAAGATTCCATCCCAGGCAGTTATGGAAATGACAATACAGTGAATTGATTTAAAATAACAGTAACTTTAAACAAGAAATTGGACTGAAAAAAACATGATTTTCCAGGAAATAACTGTGTGCTTTGTGATCTCTGTATTTTTAAATATATTTATATTTTTACAGTACAGACTCAGTAATTTTTACATATAAATACAACAGTATTGAAGTTCTACTAAGATTTGATTTTTAGAAGTAAATGGGCCAGACTTTTACACGTGTATGGAACCCTTTCAGCACATTTTTCAATTTTATCCCTACTACATTTGAAAAAGTGGAAATACTATTGTATAATTTTATCATAAGCTTTTCTCCCCTCTTGTGAAAGCGAAGACAAATTTAACAAAAAAGCAACACCACAGTTCTTAATCCTGACTTTAGACACATCTAACAGCATTTGCTCAAACAACACAGATCAGTTATTACAGTGATTCAAGAGAAAAATGTATTTTCACCCAGTGGAATCCCAGTCTGCCAGACAACCTCCCAACACGGAATCCTCACTCCTGTGTCACCTCCTCCTTTGGCTGTTTGAGTTCAGTCAGAAGCTCCTTCCCACTTTCTCCTGCTTTTGAGGCAAAGAGAGCAGCTCCCTCTTTAAAGCCCAGGAGCTTCAAGCTTCTGGCATAATCTGCATACACAGCATGGATCAATTTATGTAACTGAAGCATTAAGGAAAACACAAATTAATAGCAAAACAAAAACAACCTCAGAATCCCTTTTTTCCCCCCCCCTTCTTACTTCTTACCTCTCCCAAGGTGAAAATGCTGAATGTTGCTACATATTGTGCTAATCCATTATTTTTCAGCACAAATAATAAAAAAAATGTTGCTTCAAATCCTTCTTTTGAACTCATATTAGTATTTATAAAGCAGCATGCAGAGTGATGTAAACTAAACCAGACACACTTCAGATATCCTTAAGTGCCTACTGACACAATGGGATAAATTGCAACAGAAATTTTAATGTCACAAAGATTTTTTTCATTACTTAGACCTGAAGTTACTTACATGACTTATTAGTGTATTTTTTATTTACAGGCTGATGACTCCATAGAACAGGATCAGGTATTATTTACATATACATTATTATTTATAGTATACAATACAAAAGTTTGTGTAACTGCTTAGCTTTCCAGAACACATGTGAAGATTTAGTGAGCAAAGACAGGGTTTCAGAAAAAGGATATTTGTATCATCATTAACTTCAAATGCCCCGTACTTCAGACAAGCTTCTACAAATAAAGCTGCTCTATCAAAGTACCTCATACTGTTAAAGGGGAAAAAAAAAAAAAAAGAGAATCATTTGTTAAGATACAAACCAGAAAAGTATTCCAGGACATCACACCAAAACACTTGCAGAGAGGCTTTCTAAAACTTTTTTATATCACCCCTTCCTCTTTGCACTCAAGAACTGACACCTCCTATAAATTTTTCTGAAAGATCAGGGCTGAAGTTGCTCAGAACAAATCATAGATATTATAAATCATTGCTGCTTGGTCCATGGGTGCTAGCAGTCTTAAAGCCTGTGCTAAAATGAAATGCCAGTTGTAGCCCACAAGTTAAAATTAATTAAAGAAAAACCTGGTAAAATAGAAACAGATGTCAGAAGTGTGGACAAGAGAAAACACAGCTGCTGTTTCACCTTTACCTGTGCAACATCTCTGCAACTTTTGTGAAGCAGCCAAGAGACAAGAGGACAAGAATGGCCTTGGATTTCTGGTTGACCTGTGGGGAGCAGAGGTGATCCACCCAACGCCGCAGCACGTCCGCGCACTCCTCCGAGCTCAGCCGCACCTGCGGGACACAGCAGAGCCTGAGCGAGTTCCCAGCTCCCACACACACAGCTCTCTGCTGCTGCTGCTGCTGCTGCATTCTCCTCAGGGAACACTCTGGGCAGAAGCAAAAGCATCTGCAAACATCATTTTTTAATAAAAAGTATGCATATTCCTTGAATTAATGTGGCATTAAGGAAAATCAGAGATATCTGGGTATAAAAATACTTCACTTGGGTCACTTCATTTTTACATGTGATTAACATCATTTTTACCCCAAGTTTTTCTTAAGTTTTTTCAAATCAAGACGTTACTCTTCATCCTTTACTGAAGACTTAAGGACAAAAAAAAAAATCTTTATTTTTCTGAAAAGCAGCATTCACTTATTTAGAAAATCTAAGTACTTTTTCCATTCCTTCTTCAGGAAACATAACAGAAACTTTAAGAGACACTGAAAAATCCTTACTAACTCCTGCCCATTTTTAATGTGGAGAATAAATGCTGTGTCTGGGTAGTTTTGCTGTAATTATGGCTGCACACCAAATCAGAAGATGATGCAAATTTATGTGGGTGGTGGTAATAATAGCTCACACACTACATAGAGCTCAGCACAAAGTCACTGCCCAGTTATTTATCCACATCCAGGAGTGGGTTTTTGTAGTTTATTACCAACTTTATACTGCTGCAGCTATATGGACCTTCCCAAACTACTGAAAAATTAGGAAATTGAGTATTCCAAGCCTTTTTAAGCCTCAGTCCTATAACATAAATGAGGGCAGAGCTGTGTGGTCAGAAGGCTGAAGAATCTGCCAGCGCTGATTGAACAGACTGGCTTTGCATGGCTAAATGGTATTTCTAACTGATGTTTCAGTTATTTAGGGAACCTCAGCACCCTCCTCAGCCTTCCCAAGCACAGATGCTAAGCAGGTGGTTGGTGTTACCAGCCTGGAAGTGAGGAATTGCCCACCTTGGCCAGCCACGCCGCGCGGTTCCACTCGCCGTAGGTCTGCAGGTAACGACAGGCGTCTGCAGCCTTGTCAATCAGACACAGCAGCTGCACCCCCTCTGGAACACAGAAATTCACTCCACTCAGGAAATCCAGGGAAAAAGGAGTTGCTATCTCAGTGTGGAAAAGGATCTCCATACCCTCAGCACGTGAGGATGTTGAGACTGCCCTCAACATAACCCGTGTGCGTTATTGCGTCTTTGTTCTGGGCTACAGAGGCCAAGCAAAGCTCTCATTTATCTTTATTTGAACACAAACTTAGGGGTTCACAGGACTGCTCATCATAGAGACATAATGATCTTTGTAAATGAAATAAATAGATTTCATAGGTAGTTCTTTATTTTAATTTAATGTTGTCCACAGTGCAATTATTAACAGAGTGGAAAGTAGTTCTTCCAGGCAAGCACAGACATTTAACTTTCTCAGCATGTCTGAGTATTTCAGTTATATGGTTATAACTGAAATATTTCAATTATGTTGCAGCTCTTGCATTAAGCAAAATTAACCTGTACTTGTAAGGAAACACATATTATGAACAAAGTTCTGAACTGAAAAGAAGACTAAATCCATGTTTCATGTTTTGTAACAGGACACCAAATTTTAGTTATTCTTTAATTAGAAAAGTGGAAAATACATATTATGTGCTCAGCTTTTTTTTGTGCAAACAATTCTAAAAGATTTCCTCCAGAACTAAGTTTTCCAGTGAAAATAAATCATGACAAGCTGGATTTTATAACTCAGTAACTGATCATTTTTGTGTTAACTACTCTGTGTAATGTCTGCTACAGCACATGCAACATGTAAGATCTATCACAGCAGGATTCACTCCTGTTTCCACTGGCATCCTTCAAAATGATGAGAATTATGAGTATACAAGGAAGGAGAAGGAGCTATTTTACCTGCAAGCTTTCCATTGGCTATCATGTTGGTTGCCACCAGTTTGATGGTGCTTTGAGATGGCCCTGACGAGGTGACAGTTGTGACCAGGCAAGCTTTGAGTGAGTCACAGTAATAATGTGCATTCTCTGAACTGGTTTCTAGCAGCAGTTGCACTGCTCTGTCAGTCTAGCAAGAGAAAAAAATGCAACCTTGACCACAACATATTAATTTTGTTTAAAAGCCTTTCTATTTTTACCCCTTTTAAGACATGGAACAAACAACAATGGAAGTAATTCTAAAACAGGCTACAAAAATACCTCCCTGTCTAGTAATGACTAAGATTCTGTTTCAATAGGATATTTGCAATAAGGACAGCATTGAAAACCCATCATGAATTTAACATAAGAATGAAAAAACCTCTGCACTGGATTCATACAAGTATGAAATAGCAAATAAAGTTAGCAAAAGCCTTCCTTGAACAGGCTAAGTACATGAAACAGGGAAGAAGAAATTCAAATGTTACCCACAAACCTGGCCCAAGAGAAGAAGTTGATCAGCACATTTCCTGGTATGATCATATGTTGATCTCTTCACTTCCTGGAGATTTACCCTTTCCAGCTGGAATTTCTGGACAAAGAAGGAAAAATATTTTAAATGTAAGCCTACCATAAGAAATAAAACCAGGCATTTAAAAGATATTTACATCTCTTGCCAGTTTTTGGAACAGCCTCTATTTTTAAGTACTAGGAATGTTTTAATCCAGACTGGTATGTTACTAATAAAAGTGAAATATGTACAGGGAAGTGAGTGTTTATTGTGTTGATGACATTCCTATTAAATTTGGTTTCAAACTCTTTGACATACCTGGAAGTAAGAATTTTCACACAGTACATCATAGCATATATCCAGAGGATTAACCAGCTGCTCTTGAAGGACGGCTGTGTCTGGTCTTGCAGGCTTTTCCTGGCATAAGCTGTGCAAATAGTGGGCAGCAATAGTCCAGAAATGCAGCTCAGATTCGTCCCCATACAGTCTGAGAAGATACAAAGCAGGATGTGAAACAGGTTTGTATTTTTCCATAAATCACATAAAAATATGATGTATTTCATTTTCTCAAGGACTGTGCACAAGTATTTTGCATTATCAATGGGACAACATTATGGAATGACATTCAGCAAGGTAGGTCACAACAGCAATTAAACTCCAGGAATGTTCAGCATAGAAATATGTGGAAATTGGTATTTATTATTATTTTACACTTAGTCACTGATATCCACTGATATTTCAACCACAAGGTACTAAGTTTGGAAACCATCTCTGAATACAGACAGATTAAAATTAGCTCAGTTTAGGCAGAAGAACCACACAGAACAAATACACTTGAAATAAACCCCAGGCCCTCCCTGTTTGTACAGAACTGTTGTGAAGTTCTAAATGACATTTTGGAGCATGAACAAAATAATGTGGCTGCCAGAACTGCAGTTATAAAAGTGCCACCAAGACTGAGGGAAGCTCCTTGTACTCAGCATGTAAATAAAACTGTTTCAGTGAGGTAACATCTCCATTTTGTTCTTAAAACCACGCTCCTATATGGGTAACAAAGTAGTTTAGGGACAGTGCTAAGTTAAAGGACAACTGGGTGAGTTCCTCAAGTTCAGCTCATTCCTATGCATTAACAACAAGATTTTCCTAGGAAACATTTTCTATATTTATCTGAATCTCTACTACCTGGCAACCAGGAGACATCTCTGCAGCAGAGTAAAATCTGGATCAAGCAGAAGTTTCTTTATGTCACTGCATAAAGTGAAAAAAAAAAATAGAAAAAAAAATAGGAAAATAAATAAACAAAGAGAAAGTCTTAAAGAATCTGTAAAATGCTGTGCATGTTTTTTTGTTTGGTTGGTTTTGAACACAAATAGGATACATCATGTACAAACTGAAAAATTCAACCCCTAAAACACACAATTTCTTTTCTGAAATGAAAAAATGCATCTATGAAAACAATTACAAGAGGAATTATATATAATTTGAAATATAACTGATCTCCAGGAGCAAATGCACTGAGTCCATCAGGAACTCTTTCTCCTTGCAATACAGGGAATCACCACCAGGGTGTATGCAAAGCTGCCAGTTAGTCTGCAATAATTCTACTAATTACAATATTAATTACAAATAATCTTGCAGCTATGTAGTGTCATAGCAGAAGGGATGCACATGCACGAATTTAGGTTTTCCACAGGTGTTTCAGACTGGATAAAAACAGGCTGTTACCTATTCCACCCAACTAAATGAAAGGACAAGAGGAAAATGGACAAAATTGTCCATTTGCTAACTTTAACTAGAATTTTCAAGGTTTAAATTGAAAATGTCAAAATCTGTTTCCTGTGTAAATAAAGCAATGTGCATCAACATTATTCTGGAACTGCATCTTCAACAAAGGATTGCTAGAATCATCTTATTTTCCTCAGAGCTCAAATACCCTAACAAACCTTGGAATATTTAAGTAGCAGTGTCCAGTGCAGTCAGGATCAACATAAAGAACCCTTAAATGTTTAAAACATTCCAAATGCTCACAGGTCAGTTGCCAATCATGTACCGACCCTGTCAGTACCTTTAAAGCACCAAGATTAAAATTACATAAAAAATAACCCCTTTTAAATAAAAACTCATTACTCAAGTGTATTTTTAGAGAGGCAAAAATAATTCTTTCTTAATTAATTGTGGATTGCCACAAACTTCAGATTTTTTGCCTTCTCAGAATTCCACAGCTTACACAAATAATAATAGGAAAATTCTTACTTGGACAAAGAATTCAACTGCTCTTGAAGAAGGTTTTTAATATTTTCATTCTCTGGATAATCACTGTTTTAGAAAAAAAGGAAAAAATAGAGGTTTTCTACATTACCAAAAGGACAGAATTACCTGAAATGAAAGAGCACTACTTGTAGGAGAAAAATACAGGCACATACATAGAAACAATCTTTCACATTCTTTTGGTAAGCCACTCATGCAGGATTCTTTATCCAGTTACTAGTTCCAAAACAGCAGTGAAAGATTGAGTTTGCTTCCACTGAACCTCAGAGTCAGTGCCAAGCTTCCTTTTCCCATTTTTCTTTTATTCATTAACCTTAAAACTAATAAAAATGGCAATGCCTAGAGCATTATAATGTGACTGTGAGCCAATCCAGGACACAGAAATGTGCCCCTATGATGATGTGAATGTGGCTCTCCAAGAGTACAGCCAGATCTACCAGAATATCAGAGTATCACCTGCAGTTACACTTTAGGAACAACTCTGACTGCTGCATTAACTCCTAGAACAAAAAGAACACAACTTTTCTCAGAAGTAATATAATGCAATAAAAATATTACCCATACTTAAAGCAGACTGCAGTTTTTAATAGCCAAGTGCTACTGAAAGCCAGAAGAAATACCTGACCTTAGAGCCTTATCAATTTATTACTTTTAGTAATAAATAGTGAAATTATTTTTTTTACTGTCCCCAAGACTAAGGAAACTTATACATCTAACAGTTATTTCCACAGAAAGGCTAATAAAAGATGCAGGCTTTAAAAATAATAATATGTTATATATAGATCTATATTTCTTCTTACATGTCCATAATATCTAGAGAATATTTCTCATCCCATGGTTGATGCAGCAGGAATGCTTTTAAAGCTAATGAAGCCCTTGGAACAAGCAGGTAGGGACACCAGACAGGTTCTGAAACAAAAGGAAAAGATTCATTGTCCAGAGGGTCATGTGCAATAATGCTGTGTTCACTGATCAGAAAATGTACCTCCAGGAAATAAATAACAGAAAATGTACACCAGAAAATGTACCACAGAAAATGTACCACAGAAAATGTACCACAGAAAATGTACACCAGAAAATGTACCACTAGAAAATGTACCACATAAAATGTACCACATAAAATGTACCACAGAAAATGTACCACTAGAAAATGCACACCAGAAAATGTACCACAGAAAATGTACACCAGAAAATGTACCACAGAAAATGTACCACAGAAAATGTACCACAGAAAATGTACCACTAGAAAATGCACCAGCAGAACATGTCCCACCAGAAAATGTTCATCAGAAAATGTCTCAGCTGGTTTGCAAGCACCAGGAAAATCATAAATAAAAGTCTTCTCACACACCCAGCACAGGCTGCTAGTCATAAAAACTTTTCACTACACTCAAGCAAAAACATTTCATAGAAGGTACAGGGTTATCAACCATGCTCAAATAAGAATTTCAGGACATTCCATAGTGAATTTAGCCATAGACTCCTGGAATGCATTCTACTGGTTTCAGCAGAGCTGTGTGCACTGATTATTGCTACTACAAGGGCATGGTGCAAAGTTTAGTTTGGCTTTGTCCCTGTAATTCCTACAGTACAATGCAAGGATTAAACCCCATCCTGGAAAGGATGGTGGGAAGTTTAATAAGATAAAAATTGTACATGAAGTGCTGTCACACAAATGTGAAAGTCAGTAAGTCTGTACTCAGTACAAGGTGTGGCTGACAGGCAGCAAATGCTACCCAGTAAGGTAGTGAGGAGTAAAACAAGTACCAAAAACAGCTCCATGATTAAATATTCACAATTCCCTGTTCCTCTTGTGCACTGAGTGATGTAGGACTGTTGTAAATGTGATTTGGTAATTAAAACATTACCACAGAGCAGAGGCAGAAGGACAGCTCAATCACAGGCAGCTGGCACAGCCTCATTTCAGTGTGCTTGGCTTTACAACATTCATTTTTATAACTTAATATTGCAGAACATTTGATAACAAAACTGGCTGTGATAAATTACATGTTTCCTCACATAAATCTATATCACAGCTCCTCACATCACAGTTTATTACATATATCTTAGAATCTACTGGGTTTTAAGGAAATGACTTAAGGAATTATATGAGCAGGATTGACTCAAAAGGCAACAAGAAGAGTTACTTGGAACACCACTAATAAAAAATACAAAAGAAGTATAGTTTAGTTAACTAGTTAAACATTTAAATTCCCTTCTTAGACATATGGCTAAAAAGGCAAGTAACACTTATATTGCTATTTTAAAGGTCAGTTTGAAAAGCAATGTATCAGTCTACAAACACCTGAAAAAAAATCAGGAAATACATTTTCACACATCAACAATTGTTTCTAAATCATGTAATGAGTATCTAATGATGCAGGTAAATGATGTGCCAATGCTTTGTAAGTCAATTTTCTAAATATCTGTACAAAAAGCTCTTATTTTGCTAATTTATACTTCAATTAAGATATTAAAAAGTATTTATTATTTAGGAGATTAAACTTGTATTAAAAAAAACCATGCATATGCCCTAAGCATAAAAAAATTACCTGTATCTATGAAAATCAGTGAAAAGGCACCAAAATCTCCACATGTGACAATTCCCTGTTCTAACAGAAGTGCTGAGCTCCACTTTCCAAAGGGGAGTGCAGAAGTCTCAAGCAGTGGGTAGCAGAAAAGACATGAGCATACCTATTAAATCCTGTTCATCCATCCTGAAGCACGAGGGTTTCATGGACAAGTCCAGCACTCGGATGCATCCATCATCTGATGCCAGCACCACTTTGTCTGACGTGCACCAGTCCACATCCAAGATCCGGAAATTCACATTTCTCCCGCTTCTTAAACTGCTCACCATTTGTACCTGGAAAAGTTCAGTTATTTTTTATTTTTAGCAGCCTCTCCATCACCCTGTGTGAGGCTGTGTCACACACCCAGGAGGCACAGCACAAAATTCACGATGAAAGGTGAAGTTAGCCATAAATCATTTCAATAATGGTCTTTTCTGGAGAGTGGGAATTTAGAAACCATGGAGAGATCACATGGTTGCCCTGGAACAATACTATTTCCCAATTTAGAGCTGAGAAAAAATCCTTTTGAGCACAGTGTACAGCTGCCTTCTTGTTATCTTTTTTAACAGGACAGGATTAGATGTATAATAGAACTGAGACTATAAAATATTATTACAGATATTCCAAAAGACTTTGGACTGAAAATGTGAATTTAATTTTAAATGCTTTCATGTAAGAAACTCCTTTCTTTATCCTAGAAAAAGAAGAGGGAACAGCTACAGGAGGAGTATCCTGTGGCATCAAAACTATTCAAATGTGCTTCAAGGAGAGACTCATTGGGTAATATTCTACTCAGCTTATGTAATTCACAGTAGTTGTTCCTATCTGCTGCCCATTCTTATCATCAGTGGTGTTTCATATTGCACTAATTAAGTGTCTGAATTTGGAACTGGTGCTCTTCACAAAGTGAACAGGAAAAAAAATTAAAATTCCTGTTTCATACCCTGATACCCTGAACTTATTCCAGCAGTTAAAACAGTACAATTATATTTCCTTCCCCATAGTACTATAATCCCCTGAAAGACCTACAAAGCAAAACCCAAAAGGTTTGTGAACATAACTACAGAGTTTCTGAGTATGAAGAGAAGCTAGACAATATTAATGAACAACATTTTCTGGTTTATTTAATTAAATCTACTGACCATACACAAAGAAACCTGCAGTGAAAGCAATCTCTTGTCCATGGATTAAAGTCTCAGGTTGGGGACTCCCCCTTAGATTTTCAAGGTCTGCCTCAAAACCATTACAAAGAGGATCTCAGATAGTGTCAGCTTTAACAGTGGAAGACACTTCTCATTGATGGCAGCTCAAAAATGCTTTATAGGGAATAAAAGCCTTCTGAGAAAAGCCATATGACTTTATCATACAGCTGCCAGCAAGAAATCCTGATTCAGTAGAACTTAATCCCTGACTCATCCTGATTTTCAGAGGTGAGGTGTGGGCTTTGAAGAGAAGTGCCTATTAAACTCACAGTCCCTTACCTCTTTTGAATCCCAGATTTCTGCCCCATCGTTGTACATTGCAAGAAGTTTCTGATTTCCTTTCCCTGGGGCAAACCGTATTTTTTTTACCCAGCTCCGGTGTGTAGGAATCCCCCTAAGAAAAGACAAAATTAGGATCCATCATTCTATACCCAATATTGCAGGAAATTGAATCCTATCCAGCAACTTTGCAGATCCTGGTACTGCACAGACTGAGGAGAACAATCTCTCTATATGCACACACAAATGGCTGTCCAGATTGTCAATTTATTAAACTAAAATTATTAAATGCTTGAAATAAATACTACAATATTTAATGTTTTACCAGAACCCATTGCAGATTTAATGTGAGAAAATGATATCTAGTTGGTTTTAAAACTGTGATTAAATGTTAATTCTTCTGAAAACACAATAGATTAAATGTAGGGAACTGTGACACAGTAGACATTTTCTAAATTTTTATTCTAAAAAATGTGTATCTTTCCCTACAGTGAAGAACAAAAATGAGGAAGGATGAAAACATTCCACATTCTAATACTCATCATCTCATGTTTGACAGAGTTAATTTGCATTCATACCTGGATACTCTAGCTTTCAAATCCCAGAAGTTTAAGTTTCCATCAACATCTCCAAGAACCAGAATATCCCCTTTCCAGGCAATACAAGTAATGCTACCCATACTTCCCTGAAAGTATTTAAGAAGCAGAAAAATATCTTGGGATTAATAGACTCAAACATATGAATAAATATTTCAACATTGGTATTCATTTAAAAAAAATATTATACAACTTGATAGACCAACAAATTCTACGCAGTTAAAACAGGAGAAGTTACATATAAGACTGTGAAAACAGAATTGCTATCAGTTTTTAAGTAGGAATTCAGATTTCAGATTTCAAAGTACTACATTACTGACCATTTGCTGCTACAAAGCTTATCCCCAATTTTCTTCTGGCAATCAAAGCTGAGCAAAAACAATAAAGCATCAATGATAAAGAAAAATTGAAACTCACATCTGGAGGAATTCTTGCACTGTCTTTTACTGAGTTTCCCTCTACTGTGAGATGATAAACCTGCCCATCAGCACCTGTAAACACAAAGTGCTCTCTGGCAGAGATGTTCTGGCTCAGCTCTGATTTACTTTCGGCTTCCTGTAACAAGCTTTAAAAAGAACATAATGAGACACAATTATTTGTTACTTGAAATCAGAATTGCAAGACAAATTCTACCTAATAATGCACAGAAACAGGGAAAAAAAGAAAAAAAAAGCATATATCCTTCTAACCATTTTATTGAACAGTTAACTATTTATTACTTCTACTCTTCTGGAAATGTCCAAGGGCAAGTAACAGCTTCACTAAAAGAACCAGGTAAGCAATGGACTGCCACAGACATCCCTGAGAGAAATAGATGTATCAAAGTTCCACATATAAACACTAAAGGGAGGCCCATAAAGTTGTTTTGCTTGCTATGTGCTCAAGAATCTGTTCTAAAATATTATTCTCATTAGAAAAGTGGCACATGGTGGAAAAACAACACTTGCTGTAGCACAGGATTCCACCAGGAGCAGGGATACCTGATCACAGAGGATTCCACACTGCTGACTTCAGTGTCTGATGCCACTGTCTGCCGGGCCATGGCCTCCCTGGCTGCCAACTGCTTCTTCCTCAGGCTTTTTAGGTTATGGGAAGGTGACCACTCCTGTGGAAAATGGCCCAGGAAAAATGGAAAAGACAAAGGTTTATTCCCTGAATTTACTGGGGCTTTATAATGATTCCCAAAGAGATTGCTTTCTGTAGTACCTCCCTCCATCACCCAAGGCACAGAGCAGATTTCTGCACCATAACCTCCTTTTTTCCTGCCTCCATTTGGTGACAGATGAAATGTTAAAGCACTTATCTGTATATGCTACAGCTACAGTAACACTTGCTGCAAAATTGCTCAGAGATTTTATACTATTTCAATGTATTATATTTATTAAAAGGTAACAGAATTTACTCCTTACCAAAGCAGTGGCTGTAGGGAAGTTTTTAGACATTTCCCTGAGCAGAGTGCAAGTTCTGACATCCCAGATCTCCAGTGGTTTATCTTTAAATACCACAGCTAGATACTGCCTGAAACAAATGAGAATTTACTTCAGCAAGAGTCCTTTGAGCATTTTACTTCACACATGTTGTTCACACCAGCACTCTGGAGGTCCTCAAGAGTTAGCAGAGCAAATTAAATCCCCTCTGAAGCTTGTGATTCCCTTGAGTTACTGAGGAGCAAAAGAATGTCTGAAAAAGAGTTCTTTTCAAAGCTAGCAGAATGAGAAATTTCTGACAGGTGGTTCTGCACAATTACTGTGGAGGAGACAAGGGGAATAATTCAGAGAGAGCAGCAGCAACTCTGATCTCACCAAGTTCAGCCTGAGTTGATGGCACAAAATACCAGAAAAACACACAAGACTGCAGGCTGGACAGAGTTTTTTCCCTCCTGCAGATGCATGCCACTTCCTAACCCAGGGATAAATGAGCATAAAATCATCTCACACTAAACCACTTGTCATTCATGTCTTCAGATGGCTCATCTGTGGAGCTGGGTGAGTGTAAACACCTTTAATCTTCCACTTTTCACATTTAACTTGAAAATAGAGAGGCCATGCAGCAGTTTGTCTTCTAAAGCATTCATCTCTCTGCAAGTGAGCCTCCTTTCTTGTCTCACTCAACACTCTCCAGCCTCTTCATCTAAGCCCATGGCTGTTCTTAATTTTTAATGCATTATTAAGAATATTATATTGCTGAACTCTTCCAAATTCTCTGGAACTCCTACATGCAAAAATATTCCTGTGCAAGCTAGAGGACATTAATTTTTTCCTCCACTGTAAAGAAGAAGCTTTAAAGATTTAGAGAAAATACCCAATCAAATTCAAGACTACTTTAATTTCATTTGTAAAAGAAAGTGGTTTCCCAGAGTACTACAATTATTTTTGATGCAATGAAGATCAGAGCCTCCTGTCACAGGCTTCAGCTCAAAAGAATGAGAACTGGAAACAACTTGGTCATTTATCAGCTGACCTTTCAAACAACTGTATCTCACATCTGGTTTTCCAGCAGAAAATTATTATAAAGGTGTGAAATACTTACAGAAGCTAAATAAATATGAATAATCATCCAATCTGTAATGCCAAACTTCCTAGTTTTAAGTAAGGCCTAAGTTATGGAAAAGACAATTAACTCATAACAGAATCAAAGTTGAAAAAAAAAGTCCAGCACTTTTTTTCTCCTTAATATTATCAAAAAGTCTGTTCAGTAAACACAAGTCCTGCAAGAAATAAAATATTAATTATTGATTTTGCAATGTGATTGGATCCTGAAGTGACAAAGTCAACCACAGAAACATTCACAGCTTTCACACTTGGAATTAATATTTGGAAGCATTTTCCTCTTGATGCTGCTGAATATTTTTCTATATACTCTGAGGTGCTTTTTTTTCTTGGAATGTCTATGATGTTATGAGGATTTTCATGCAGCACAGTGAAATTTATAAAGTTCCCAAGGCTGATGCACTTACTTCAAATGAGACACCTTTATCATTTCGATGGCTGGCTCGTCATTGCCTCGCTCCCCACGGAATGCAATGCTCCTGCCTGGAGCACAAAACAGGGGGAGAACAGAAACAGTCAATAAACTAAAGAGAAATAGAGAAATAGCTTATAAACAGAAACAGTTAACAAACCAAACCAGCAGATCTCCAAATCACCAGTCATCTCTAATGTTACTCTTGTCATTGTCAAAGTTTTACTGCATTTCATTTTACTGCATTTCAGAGTTTATCATTATCATTTCAAAGTTTACATTAAATATATTATAAACTCTACTGTCAAATCTAACTCCTGACTCATTCCAGAGCACAACTCAAATGGATGCATCAGGATTACATAAATATAGACAGAGAGTTCCAAGTGTTATTACTTTCCACTCAAAACCAATGAGAGATTCTCTCCATTCCCCAAAGAGGAAATTAATTGATTTCAATTTTGATAAGAGAAATTAACTCTGCCATGAATTAAGTGTGATAGTGTTTCATAGTGTAATTCTACATTTATCTTTTACCATTATCTCTTCCTTTCCAGCTAAAACAGTAAATCTTAAGAGTTTATAATCTCATCCCCAACAAAATTTTCATCCAGCTGTAGGACGTGTTGCAGAATTACAGGTGTTGAATAAATCCAGTTATCAAGAATATGAGTTAGAATTCCAGCAGCCTCTGACAGGAGAGCTCTTTCTTTTCTATTTACAACATCTTAGCAAATTTCTTTCGTATTTTTGTTCAGAAACATACATCTGAATTTTGTCAAAGTAAATCTGAATCAGCAGAGTTTGCCTATGCCTAAAATAGAAAGCTGGGCTCCAAACTTCCCTCCAAAGAGGGAAGAAGCAAAAATCAGTTAAATTGCTACAGCTTTCTTGAAAGCTTTCAAAGAGGAAATGTACCATTTTTAAGGAAACCAAATGCTAAGGTCTCACGTATTCATATTTACTCGAAACTTGGTTGCCTGCAGAAATTCTCAATATTTTATGACTTCTGTCTATAAATGTTCTACACTGATTCAAAAGCTGAGTGAATAGTCAGATTCCCATTTTACATGAGATTAATTTCTCAATCTTTTCTGTTTTGGTTTTAAACAGATGAACAAAAAACATTATATGAAAAAACTTTACAATAATATTATGCTACAAGAATAGCTTCTTTGTGCAGCACCTTGGAAATACAACAACTGAGATTTTTCCATAAGCTTAAAAAAACTGGGAAAAAAAAAAATCACTTTATATAAAGAACTAGCCATGTGCTGCAAGATTTAGGCTCTTCAATGAGAACTTAAGTGGCTGCAGCTTTTCATATTTAAAAATAATTTAAAATTATCAAAGTGCTTCCTGTTCTGTGCTGTCTAATCTCCTCAGTTCTACCTCCTTGTATTGTGCAAATACTGAGTTCATCACAAATATATTTATAATCCATTTTGAGGCCAAAATAGTTGAAAAAGCACATGTAACCTGTTAACTTTGCTATCAATAGTATCTTTTAACAGTTATTTACTTTTTAACCTTTCCAATTCTTTATAAAAGTATCAGATTTTATTGTTTAAAATCCCTTTTGCACTCATTCACACTCAAATCCTGACCATGTGCCTGACCTGTTGCTGAAACAAGCCACAACAAATGGTTCAACACCATTTCAGGGGCACACGAAACAGTGGGTGCAGACTATGACAAAACACATTTGGAAATCTGGAAGTATGTGCAGTTTGTGAACAAAATCCACCACTAATACCCTGTGTGGCTACCTCCAGACCCTCTGCTATATTTATTATTCTTTTAATAAGGCCAAGATGTTTTTGCAAAGGTTGGTTCAAGTCTGTCTGCAGAGCACCAGACAAAACACATCTTTGTGGCTTCACAAAGAAGAGCAGAAACAGTTAAAGCTCCTCTATTATTTTATTTTGTCATGACAACAGAAGGAATAAAAAGAAAATAAATCAGAACTTGTCACTCCCCAGCAAATCTGTCAGCTCCTGGAGCAGACTTCTCAGGAAACACAAACCTGTTGGAAGGTCCACCAGCTGCAGCTCATTCCTGACCAGCCCCAGGTTGTTGGGTGTTGATGTGGCAAAGGAAATGAACCCACTCAAGCTTATCCACTCAATTCCCCTGTGATCAAAAGGAAATACATGGAGCATATCAGCCAAAATACTTGAATTGCTAGAAGTTTGAAGTATTTTTTTTAATGTATATTCTTAAAAACCCAGCACAGATGTAACTTTCTGCACTTTATGAGAACATAATATTTAAGCATAACAAGAAGCTATACATTAACAACTACGGTGTGAATATAAAGTTACTGAATTAAATTTAAGAGCAGCTTTCTTTTCAGACTGCATTAGCTCTACTTTGGTTAAAATAAAAAATTCAGGTAGAAACACTGCTAACTTTTGCAGAAAGCCCTCACAGATACTCAGCACTAGCATGAACTAAAAGCCCTGCTCTGATCAAATCAGTGGTTACCATCAAACTCCGATTTCCCAGCACACAGGAAATACTCATGTGGGAGGCAGAGTGGGTAGACTTAATTCTTTCAGTCCAGAGAGAGGAGAAATAAAGATGATATAAAAAGAGAGACCCTGAAGAGATTTCACAAAAGAACCAAAAACCTTGTCTTTTTTTTGTTTGTTTTTGATCTTTCAGATCACACCAAAGCAGCTCCCAAGCAAATTACGCTGCAGTGCTGCAAGGATGTAAAGTTCCAGTGCTCAGAACATATTGGCAGCACAGATGGATTCTCAGCCAATTCCTGAAATACACCACAGGGCAAAAGGGACAGAAAGTGCCACTGGGTGGGCCTGATCCTAAACAAGACCCTTCTCCAGCCCCATTTCCCACACACGCTTGGTGCCTGCAAAAATTGCTTTATCTGCAAAATAAATCAAGGAGCTCTTCTAATGAAAACTGAGCTCTAATACACATGTGCTCAACTTCATTTTAACACAGATAAAAGGATTTAAGGTTTCTTCAAAGCCTTCAAACACAGATTACTTAAGAACTGTTCCCAGGACAATTATTCTGTTACATCAACTATGTGCTTTGCAAGAATATATGTGCAGTATGAGAAAGACAAATAACAGTATTTATGATTTACTGTCAGTAAATCCAACTCAGACTGCATTAAGCAGAAGTTTCCTAAATACAATGTACATGGGTGAAACCAAAAAGCACTCCCATAATATTTTGCACGTACAATTTACAGCTATATTTATATTATTTTAGTTCAAGCTTTAAAAACATGGGGAGCTTTATTCCTAAGTCCACAAAAAAATTAAAAATTTATGGTCCAGTCTTTTTCCCAGCAGGACCTATGGAAGTTCAACCATTAATTTCAACCAAAGTGAGAAGTATTAAATTATTAATTGAAACATTTCAGGCATGATTGAGTAGAAATCTACGACTGCAGTAATGGGTGACATTGCAAGTCTCCAAAGGGTCATAAACCCAGGGAGCTTTCTGAAATGGAAGAAATATGAATTCTGACACCTTTCCATTTCTGTTACTCAGCTATGGTTTTTGGAAAATGTCCACTCCTAATGCATTGTTATTCCTGGTAGTTATTCACCATTCTCCTGTAAAGACCTGAAGCATTTTCCACATTTCTACACTTCCTTCATCAGCTCAGATTTACCAGGGCACTTCTCTGCTGCTGCCTGGCCATTTGTCAATACCAATAAAAATCTACACAAACCCAAGACACTCAAAATCAAAAGGAAACCTTAGCTCAGCTAACTGCTTGCACCTGAAACAACATCATTTTTGTCACTGTCATACACAGAAATTGAGAATTTGAAGACAGTGGTTCAAATTCCCTAATTCAAGTTCCCTACTGAAATAGCAAAAATTTCCTTACAAAAATCATCTTTGCCTAGCAGAATTAAGAGTTACATTCAGCTGCCAACCACTTCTCAGACTGAATCCACTCTTTTAAAATGTAACATTTAGAGATTCTATACATTCAACTTGTCTCAGGTACTTCAGGAGTGACACTCAGTTGTTCTGATTAATGTTTCCAATGCAAACAAATCACGAAGTGCACTGAAGTGGATAAAAACACAAATTACATTTCTGCTTGAGAATAGATTGTTGTGACTTTATGACATGGCAGCTGCTACTTAAATTTAAGGATTGTAAAAAAAAGAGAAAGGCAAAATGGGAAATTAAACCATATGTGCTCCCAAAGTGGTGGTAGATATTTTTCACTCTAATTTCTCTATTCAAGGAAAGTTTTTTTAAAGAGGTGATGAATGTTTGCAAGGCAGTTTCCCAAAGTGCAGTCAGCTGAAATTCAAATGCTAAAACAGCTTCAATTCAACTGCTAAAATTTGGATGTAATGTAGTAATTTTCAGGTTGTGCCTGCAGGCCATAGACATTCTTTTTACAGTCAGTGAGATTTTAATTTTCAAAATAAAAGCTGTTGCAGCCTTGAACTTGCTGAGCTTCAGTGAAAAAGAATGAGCAGCACTGCTCCAGTCACAGCTATTTCCCTACCAGAATAAGCAAAAGCTGCACTGAGAACTGCAAATGTGTCTCTGAACTGAAAGCTGCACTGCAGGCATTTTTTATTTGCACGTATCAAATATATTTTTTTCTGCACTGAAGATGTTTTGTTATCTCCTGTACTGCCTACTGTCCACAGCTATCAGACTTGGTTATTTCATGGTTCTTCCAGTTTCTGTTAGTAATAAGAATGATTTGTATTTCTCTCTGTCCTGAAGGAATCCTGACCTCCTGCTCCCAGCTTCTACCAAGCCAAAATCCCCTTGAATTTCCCCCTCCCTTACACTCCTGACTGTCCCTCTTTGTGTGCTTTAAGCATTTCTGCTGCTTCTTGCCTCAATCTCCTTATAAAAATGAAATTAAACTCAACAGCAAAGTATTTACTTCCATAATTCTAAACATATAGTAAAAGCTAAATAATAGTCATAAATAAAATGAATATTCAATATTACCCACAAGTACGGATTATTTTAAAAGGAAGGACAGAAAAGAAAATCTTCCTCCTTCTAGTCCAAATGGAATTTCAAAGTTTAAATAAAAAACTAACCAAACAAAAAAAATCAGCACATGACTACATATGTAGAACATTTTGATTTCAATAAAAACAAAAATCATAATTGCTAACAACTATAATAACACCCAAACAACTCAGTGCCCATTAATTTAGAACATTTAATTTGTAAAGGAAAATTGCCTTATTTTTATTACATTCTCTTCCTAAATACAGAGCACTGAGAACTCTGCTGGCCTTGAGTTACAATTTCAGGGTACTCTCAATTACTACTAAAATAATAATGGTCCCTGAAGGTGTTCTTCAAGACAAAATGGAAACAGAGGCATTGTTCAATCTGTCCAATATTTTAAAGGTAAAGTAAAAATTCCCAGTGGAAGAAAAACTTTTGCACTCCATGAAAATCAATTAAAAAAAGAAAAGAATCTCCATGTATTAATCTAAATTGCTTGAAGCATTCCCTTGAACTTGTAAAAATTATGTAGAAAGTCACTCAGACAATTGAGGAAACTATAACAAATATTTAAAAGACTTACCCTGATAACAGCTTATGGCTAAATAGAATTCACAAACATTTTATATGAATTCTAAAAAGACTTGTTGAGGACATTTGCTAAAAAGACAACATATTCTTAAAGTTTCTCAAAAGCTGCAAACCCTTTACAAAACTGAAAAACTCAAACTAACAATACTTCTAGTAATGCACAAAGCTTTTTTTCAAAACTGTGTTTATTTCTTCCTCCCTCTCCATCTTATTTTTTTTTTTCACATGTGAAATGTGAACAGGGGTTTTCAGTTTGAGTTCTGTAATTGCTGTAATAAAAAAGGACTCTCCTCTTGTGCTGCATAAGGGAAAGTCAAATGAAAATAATTTCATGTGTAATCAGTGGTATGAAATCAAGAGACTTAAATGGTTTAGAAGAGAAAGGGGAGTTCTACTCTTACAGTTCCCAGTAATCACACCACAAACTCAAAGAAAGTTATTTCATTTTGTTGGTAGATTCCAAGCAGGTTTCCATGATGAACTCTCAGAGCTGCCTATTCTCAGTAACCTGTACATGAATTTTTGCAAAATGCACAGTAAAATGCAGACCTTAACCAGATGAAGGCTTTATGACACAATTCTGATGCAAATATTTACTAATATTAGTACTAGAAATAAGTATTTTATCTTCATGCTTAAATCTGCCTGGCAATATGTAACCAGCAAGCACCACCTTGAATATCTGTGCCATCAGTTATTCAGAAAGTTCTGCCATTGTGTACACACAAACACACATCACCAAACCTTTAAAACTTACTCTGCTCCTTCTTAGGATGGATAAATACCTATTCCTATATTCAGTCTTTAAAAAATTATCTTTACTTCTCTTAGAACTAGAACTCTCAACAGCAATTTCAGCCCCAAGGGGATAAAGTAAATAAACCCTGAAATACCAACCAGCATTATTTCAAAGGACTCAATCCCAATAGATATAAAATGAATAAAGTTCCTTGTCCCAAAAAGACTTCTTTGTCCTGCAGTGCCCTGAAGAGACTAGAAGTAGTTGATATGCATCCCAGATCAGCAGGCACAGATGCAATTCCAGTATTTCCTTCAATGTAATTTTCATTACAGTTTTGTCAGGGTGTTACAGCTCTTCCACAGCAAAGGCAGTGTCAGGGTAAAGCACTCAACAGGCAATTTTCCTGATTCCATTAACAGCAAGGCAAGACACCCACACTGCTGGGTAACACAACTCAGGTGTCTCAACATTTGTTTCCTAGAAGGATTATAGCAGGAATTTAAATGAAAATCTTACTTGACTTCACAGGAATGGATGCTTAACTCTTTGTGGAGGAGTCCACTTGTAAGGTGAAACACCAGGACAGAGCCATTGCTTGTACCTATAAAAAATGATTAAAAAAATATAGGCACACATTTTTATTCTTCCATGCTTTAGTGAAAATGCAGGATTTATAGGTATTTCTCTCTCTCTCATCTTTAGATACCTGTAACTATTATATTTTACAATTTTACAAAAACTATGTTAATTTCTAGAACTTAAATCCCAAATATTAAACCCTCTGCAGCCACTGATACCCACTTGGATCAAGACATCTTCCTAAACCTTTTTGAAGAGGCTGTAGAAAATCTGATTATTCTTCTTACATTTCCACAACACACCCACCCAGCTAAAGAAGAAAAGAATGTTTCTTTTTGCTTTGATTACTGGAGATGAGTAAATGCCTCAAGGAAATGTTTTAACTGTTATCCCAAATAATGCCAGGGGAGAATCTTGGGTAGGTTTTATGGAATCATTAAAGCAATTCTGCTTTCTCATCCTGAAATAATGAGTTCTTTCAAATTAGAAGTCAGTAACTTAGTAGCTTTGAGCTTCAATTACATCAAAAACCTTCTGAAACACTGAAACCTACAATTTTCCATTAGACACTTCTTTATATTCATATCAAGCCTATGAAATACAACAGGGGATACCTAAAGAGCCATTCAGGTATGTTAAATTTAAAAAGATCTTGCTGTAAATGCACTTTACATTTATTTATTTCTAATCTTAATATTTCACCTTTTTTAACAGTTGCAGCTCATGGAAAACTACAAGTTACATTTTAGCAGCACCACATCATGTTGTGATGGACTGCCTGTGGTTTAGAGCACAATTGTGAGAGAGGATGCCAGAAAAATCAGCTTTAAATAGGGAAAATTCCAAGTTAATACATCAGGTGCTGGCAACTATTCTAATAGCTAGATGAGTTTAACTACATTTGTGGTAAGACAGAATAGATTCATCCAGAAAAAGTAACATGCTGCAAGTGTAATTTTAGGAATTCATATCAGAGCAAAAATGAAGTCTCTGTAAAGTCCATTTACTTGTTCTAGGAATGCAGGGCTGCAGAAGTCCCTATTTCCCAGAATTCAGAATTAAGTGAGAGCAACATGTAAAATGCTGAGTGTATCAGCAGACCAATATCACAGAAAATAACAGGATAAATAAAAACTTGCTATGATATTGCATTTTTCAGGCAGCATTGCTTAAACCCAAGTCAGGCAAAAAGAACCCAAAGACTCACAGAACCAAACCAATACAAGGGTCACTAGAAATTACACTGGCTCAACAGACAGATTTATTTTTTCTCTGTACTATTAACTATATTTGTATTTAATACAGGATCTGCTCTTTCCAGAGCAATGAATAAGCTGCTCAAGGCACTCACCAACAGCAAGGATGGGCTCATACTGTTTGATGTTTTTGGTTGTGAGGGGCGGGCACATGCGGATGGCGAACGGGGGCAGAGGCAGCCCTGACAAAAGTCCTGTCAACAGGAATTTGAGGTGCACTTCCTGCAGAAATGAATTCCTTAACTCTTCTCCAGAGCTTGCACCTTGCCCTGCTTAAAAATTAAAGTTCTTGTTAGTATGAAACTTTAATTGGAGATGTTATAGAAGGTTTTCAGACAGAAATTTCTATAATGAAGAATTACAAACAATGCATAAGACACATTTCTTCCTCTTGAGCTTTGCATGATTAAACTTTCCTGAAGACTGGTTGCTGGTTTCACTAAGAGAAATGTGAAATTATGTGTCAGATAAATTGGCTTCTAAGATTAGTAACAAAAAATCAAAAAGTGTTTTGTCCAAATTCCATTTTAAAATACTTTTTTTCCTCAAACAAAATGAATTTGGAACATTGGTGGTCAAGATAAAATCCTCAAGAGGATTAATTTGATAATTTCTTTAGCAAACAGGAAATCTTCTATTTCAGAGTTACTATTAGAAATAATTCTAACAAATATTTTAAGTTCTCAAGTCAGGTAATATGTACAATGATTCAAAGCCACAAGAAATTAATAGCTGTGGTATCAATGAAAGAAATTCTTACCAATCATGTTGTCTAATGAGAGGTCTGGAAGTTTATTTTGGAATGTTCCTACAGGGATTCCACAGAAGGAGACTGGGGAATACAGAGGTGATGCACTGGAGCTGCTGCAGAAGAAAGGAAAACAAGTTCCCCATGCAGGGACAATCTCCATCCCCAAGGGACTCAAACTGCCCCTGCAGCCATGTCCTGCTGGGCTGGGGCAGCTCTGTGTCATCAGCAAAGAGCACAGACCCACCTGGCTCTTATAATATTACATTTTTCCTGACAAACATCAGTGCTTTAGAAATAATTTTTAAGAACAGAAGAAGTAAAAAACAAGAACATTTGGATTCTAAACAACTTTCCTGGATATGCAGCACAAGGAATCCATCCAGCACTCTAAGAATAAAAACACTAAATTTCTGACGAGCAACAAGAGGATCTATGCTGAAAATCTGGTACTACTGACATGTGAAAGAATTCTATTTCTTTTATGGCAGTAAGTTATTTATTTTATTCCATAGTGCTTTAAAGGGTTATTGCAGCAGAACAGCCTTTGTACATTGACTGTTCAAAGCACTGTATCACTTCACACAGTATTTGGAGAGACTGCTCCAAATCTAAAATTCTAAAAGCTATGTGTATAAAAACATTGTTTATACCACCATATTCCAGTCACCTGCTGTGCAGCTGGAATAGTGCCAAATACACACAAATCCAGAAGAAAGCCATTCCCCTACTAAAAGTGTAGTTCTTTACAGACTCATTTTGGCCCTTACACCAAAAGGCTGTGACTGTAATTGAGGGATCCATTCCTAAGGAAAATTAGATGATGTGAAGAAAGCCAAAGAGAGGAAAATACTCCCCCAAAATAAAGAGAATAGTCACTCCATCTTTTGTTTTCTTAGTCAAGACAGTCAGGATGGAACTGCCTTTAAAAAAAAAATAAGAGTAAATACAGTTCCTGCACTTCCCAAAGAAAGGGAACTGATCTATCTAGATGGCACAGTTTGTTCCTCCTCCTTCACTCACACACACGAAACACTTCCAGGCACAGAAGGATCACTGCTGCCTTTAAAATACAATGAAATACTGAATACCACTTGGAAAAAAAAAAAAGAAACTTTGGTAAGAGAAGTAAATCCCATTACCTGTTCCGCACATTTCTGCCTGAAATGCTGGATTTTAATTCCCAGATCATCACCCTGCCATCACTGACTATGAGAGCTGCAGCATTCTCATTCACTGGGCAGCACACCATGCTGAAGGGTCGAACTGTTTTGGTCACCCTGATGGCATCACACTGACTTCTTAAATCATAAACCAGCTCCTGAACTGGCTCTGGATCTGTACAGAGAACAAACAGAGTGAAACACATGGGATGTGAGCAACAGAGGGAAATGTGAAGCATGACTGAGCACTTTGATTGAAATCCATGTGCTTCCTGTGCAACAATTAGGAAAAGCAATCAAAAACAACACTCTCTTGATCTTGCTGTACACAAGATCAGGAAAGTTCTCCAAAATGTAACTTTGTCTTTGTAATATATTATTCCATGTGAATCTTGCAAAACCTAAAACAGTAACTGTTTCATAGCTGGGAAGAACCTGCATCTGCTCTCCACAATCCAAAACTCCAGGTTTATTGGTAAACTTGGAAGCCAGTAATGTAGCTCACTAGAAATTAGCCAACTGCCCAAACCAAAATGAACAAACAAAACTCGCAGTCCCTTTTTTCCAGTCTCCACCATTAGATTTAAAAGACCATTCTTAACAATATTTCAAGAGACAAAAGTTTAATAATTTGAATTTGAAACTAAATTTAAGCCCATATCTTAGGTCTAAAATAAATTTTTCCAATTGACCAAATTACTTCCAAAATCTTGTGTTTGCCTAAAAAACGTTTTTTCTTCTTAAAGATAAAAAGAACACACTAATATTTTATTTAAAACATTATCGTATATGTAACTTTTACGCCACTTACTAATTTAAGTATTATTTAGCAATAAAAGGATATTCAGGGTATTAATATAACCTAATTCACACTTACTATTAGGGAATTCAAAAACTTTTCAGTTTTGGATTTGTTTTGGGAATTTGTTTTGGGAATTTGTTTTGGGAAAACACAGCATAAATTTAAATTTAAATTCAAGATATAAGGGACAAACACTAGAAGGGCACTAGATTCACCATCCTTTATGAGGCATGATGGTCATTACTGGTGTTAAACTATTAATTAAAATGCATCAAAGTTAATTTCTAGACATTTCTGATGTAAAACTCACCTGGCTCCTCATTTGGAGTTGCAGTGATGCTGCAGTTGGATCTGCGAACCCTTAATGTGATACAACCATTTTCGTGTAGGCAAAATAACCCATCCCTCTGAAAACAAGGGATTACCTGGGCAAAGAGATGGCTGTTAGATTGCACATTCAAAACCTTACCCTTTGAAAAGGACACTTGCAAGGAAGCCTACAATCCCTAATGTTTAAGCAAATCATTAAAAATGTTACCATTAAGGCAACACTTCCATGGATTTCTTCAGCTACAGGATTTGTGACTAAGGAAGTCAATTAATTGGAAAAAATAATTGAAATGTTTTGATTGTTTGCTGTTACAATGATCAAACACAATCAAATCTTCCTCACCTGTATGAAAGGCACTCCTGTCCTTTCAATGGCAATCACACCCACTGTCTGATTCACTTCCAAGTCAAGAATCAGAATTTCCCTGGGATACAGTAAGAGCATGTAGTTTCTCTTGGAAGGCAAATATGACAACTGAAGACAGTCATTGAGTGTTACAGATTCAGCACTGTAAAATCAGACATGAATTTTGTCAGGTGGTGTCAATGAAGAGATCAAGTTCAAAATAAAATTAACAGTTTCATTTTTCCTGCAACTGCATTTTTTCAAGTAACCTCTATTTTGATCACAAGGCAACTGCAGATTTCCATTTACCTGTCAGAGCAGTGCAAAGCATCACTGACTTCCAAAAACACATTCTGTTGACTTTTGTCTAAATAAGATTATAGAGCAATTTTAAAAATTGTACTTCATTCAAATGGAACAAGTGTAACTCTTGCACATCTCAAATCCAAAGCAATTCACTTAGGAACAGTGCTGACTGCCCTGACATTTACTGGCATTCATGGGAAATTACCCTCAGACACACTGCTTACTTCAATTCTTATACTATTGTGTGTATTACCTTACAGGCTTTAACTTAAGTACATTGATAAAATCAGGTATAAAAAGCATTATCTGAGAAGAAAGATTTGTAACTTACCTTGGTTTTTCATTACTGATTAGGATTTTTACTTTATCAAGGGCCTTTTTGGCCCCTGTAGCAGCAGCCAGTTTGTTGTGAGAAGGACTGGAATGGGGACTGGAGATGTAAACTTTCTTCCCTGAGCTGGCAGGAGCTTTGGAAGGGGAGAAGTCAGAGATGAACACTATTCCTTCACTGGTGAGCACTGGACCAAGAAAGAAAAATAGCACAGTTCAGTCTGCAATTTGATTGTGGCATTCCATTTTAATGACATTTTGGTGAGGAGAAATGTTAATAACTTTGGTAATACTGTATCAGATAGAAAACTCATAATTCTAGACTGCCAGCACTTTCTAACTGAAAGAGCAGCAGATGGTCCATTAAAATCAATTAATATCCAAAAAACTCAACTTTTCAAAATTAAGTTTATATTAAAAGCTACTGTATTACAGACAGAAGCTGAGTTATTCTCTCTCACCAACTGTTTTTCTTTAAGAGTCACAATGCAAATCCAAGACAATACACACTGACTGTATCACCATTTTTTGTTCTCATGCAGAGCATTGCCCAAATAATCATTAATTCACATTATTTATGTTGCAGCACAAAGCTCAGCTGTACAGCTGCAGTGTTTATAGAAGGCTGAATGATATGGCAGATAAAAAAAATGCCCAAACTACAAAGACTGGCAACTGTACTTTCTCATTACAGATCAGGAGTGATGAAGCTAAATTCAAGAATAAAATGGTGACTCTCCTATTTCTCAGTTTCTTTCTGCTAAAATTAATAAATCTGCACTACATCCCCCTTGACATCTGAATCACTTCTGGTACTGATCTCACACTGAGTCCTCTGAAATTTTTTCTGTTGAAAATAACTTTTATTCTTGGTCTACTTATCTCAATGGCTTCTCCCTCAGCACTCATCCCTTTATGGCCTTTTATATTTCACAGGGCTCTCTATCCTTGGCTTTCTCCAGCTCCCTCTACACACTTCCTCTTGTAAAGTCTCAGATATTTCTTTCCAGATCTTTAAATCTCTAACTTCTCCACTCATGCCTGCTTTCCCCTCCCCACACAACAGCAACTTGTGAAACAAGATTCCGCACTGGCCAAAGGCTCCCTGTCTTTGCTTTCTGACTTTTTATTGGCATTTCTGACATTATTCTCTCCAATCCTTTACTTTTAATTTCAACATTTACATTCCAGTTTAACAATGTTCCTGGTCACACATATCAGGCCCCTCTGGATTTTAGTTTACATATCAACTTACAAGCTAGATGTGAGGGATCAAAGGGGTCAAATGAAAAAGACAGGATATTTTCAGCATAACTTTTCTTCCAAAGTTTGGTGCCTGTGTCTGCATTCCACAGTACAATGTAATTTGGTGGGTGAACTGCAAGCAGTAAATCTCTGGAAGCATCTTGATTCCACAGCCACTGCATGTCTGTCAAAAGAAATAGGGAACAAAATTAGTATTTGGGATGGTATCAGTTTGGGCTTGGACACAAATGTCTTCTCCACTCTAATCTTCACTCTTCTCCACTAAATCTTTTAATCAGTTTTAAGATGAAGGGTAAAATGAGACTGACTATAATAATCAGCCCTTTCAGAGCTGGTAAGAGCTTTTCCTGGTTTCAGAGAAAATAAAAGATCTTCAAATGGTATGGTAAGGACTTCTCAAACCTTCAGTGAATTGGTGTCAGGAGTAAATAAAACCCAATTTATAATGCACACACAAACAAAAAGTAGTAAAACTAAAACCAACTGTAGTCAATTAAACAAATTTTCAGTGGCCCAGTATCATTTAAAATGTTGCATTTTCTTTAATGGGATTTATAAAACAGAGTAATAACAAAAACAAAACAATTTCATATTTCTAATTTCATAAGAGGACTTTTATGTAATAGATTTTAAAAGCCCACCAGGTATAACATAAGCATAGTCACAAGTTTTTAAAATCACTGAAATGCCCCAAAAAAACCCAACTCCAGCTGAGGAGCAGGAAGATGTTCTTGACATAGTAAACGTTATGATGTCAATCAATAACATTCATAAAAATAGATTCTACCTTTCTGTCACAAGATCTTGGAAAACATCACCATAATGAATTAAATCTCACAGCATTCCTCTGGGGGACAGTAAATCTTACATTTACTCATAAAACAAACAAGCAAACATACAGAGGGCTGGTAATCCCAGCAGGAAAATTCCCCGTCAGAACTGAGCACAGTTTATAAAAGGCAGGTGATGGATTTGTACACAAAGCTCCATAAAATAACTCCCATATAAACACCATATAAACACCAGGCACTGTCATTACCTTGGATGGGCTTTGAATGCTCCTGTATTTCACAGCGAGCTGTTCCCGTTGCCACATCCCACACAATGATTTTCCCTGTGGCATCAGCAGAAGCCAAACGTAAGGAATATGGGGAGCCAATATTGTGGTGGTAATTTTCCTTAGCCCATTTAACCTGAAAATACACGTGGGAATCAGTTAAAGGAGACAAATATATGGCACAGACACCATAGCTCATATTTTTCAGATAATGAACTCAGTAAAAAAGCATGGTAATAGTTAATGCCAAGAGCACCTGTAACATACCTTTAAGCCACCATCACTTGTGTAAATTTAAGGTAGGTCAGCACTGTGCTGCATGACTGCATGGCTGATATTCTCAAATTACATAAATCAACCACCCTTGCTCCTGAAGGTAACTACAATATACACTATGTATATAGAGAATTTACTCAAATATTTAGAGGAAACCAAATGGCAATGGTTAAGGTTCTGTGGGCACCCACAAACCTAAACTTACTGACTTCCAATCAAATGAAAGCTGAATTATCATTCCATTTTTATACACATACTAAAACATGTAATTTTCCTAATCTGACAAATATATTGTGGTATAGGTGAGGAAGTGAGATTAGTCTGTAATTTATGTGTTGTCTCATAACAAAAAAGAAACAAGTTACTGTTGACATTTGCTACCTTTCTGGTTATTTTCAGCACATTACCACCTCTGATTTCCAGATACCACTTTGCAGTTTGGGATTTCAAGCTGCACAGGCTTGTAAATTGGCAATACTTGTGAGAAATCTGTGTCTTGAGATCTGAAAACACTCTGTCTACAACTCCTCCCAGATTACAAGGGGATGGATAACACTGACTTCTTCTTATCTATCCCACATGGAGCTGGTTTTTGCTATCTGCTTTTAGGTGAACTTCTGCCCCAGGAGAGACTGCAGACACTGGCAGAATGAAGAAACATTATTGCTAAGATAATGGGAAGTCACCTGCTACAAAAATTCCATCCTGTGTGCTGTCAGTGCCTGTCACAGAAAGGGTGAGGCAAACACAGGACTTTCTGCAGGTACTGAAAATGTGACATTTGAAAAGTGAGACAGGACTATCATTAATCACCACTATCTTTTCACCATGATCCAGATTTACAGCAGCATTCGGAGCCCCGCTGGCACCTCTGTGCTGCCCCTCTCAGAGGTGTGAGCAGGATGTGCTTCACAAACCAGCTGAATAAATTAAACAAATGTGACACAGGCACAGCACAAAATCTCTAGCTCTAGCTATAAACTCAAAGCATGTTTCTATCAGAATCACAAAGAATTCTTGAGAGACTCTACCTAAAATTTCATTTTTGCAATTCCTGCTTCCCTGCTGTTCCAAGAAAGAACTGCCCCTGAGGATATCTGCAGGTCGCTGTGTAACTGTAACTGCAAAAACCTACAAAGCTATTTATTTATCAGTTAAATGTATAATACCCCAAAGCAAACTCCAAGTCTGGAAAACATCCTTTCTCAAGGGAGGAGTTGTCACCAAGTTCAGAACAACAAAAAAAGGAGATCTTTACATGATCAGCCCTACCCAGAGCCCATGTGGTGCTCCCACACCATGAGCCTCTTTCCTCTCTGCAGTCACACTGATCCAACAAGTCCCCACACAGGACCTGACCTCCTGCTAAGAGAAATTATTTTCTAGCAGTATTACTCACTGTCAACTTGACTTCAAAATACAGCAGCATCAGTCAGAAACAGGAACCAGAGGTGACTTTTTTAATCTTCACAATCCATACTACCTCATTTATAAAGCCTCATTTTCACTGTTTATTAATGCATCAAAAAGAATACAAATGTCATGTCAATCCTCTCATTCTTGTGATAGATCAAAAAGCTTCTCTTGTAATTAGATTTTCTTCTGAAAAAGCACGATTTCAATAATCTTTGTAAAGGTAAAATCAGATATAATCCACTCCACACAAAGTCATCGGTCCCCCACAAAGACCTTTTGGACAGATGGACAACTAACATGGATCCATTTTTAGGGAAGCTTTTACCTATTCCAGACACAGTTACAACTCCAGCCAAAGGAGAGGACGTTTTTAAAGGAAAATAGCAAAATGGACTGCAAAAGGATTATGAAACAATTGCTTTCTTCTTTGCTTTTTTCATAATAGATGTGGTGTATTTTGGAATTTTTCTGAACTGTAGCACACATTTTCTGGGGAGAAGATCCCCAGTGGACTGAGTTTGCTGGTGTGAGCCTCTACTCCAAGGAGTTTAAGTCAGACTTACACAGCCACTCCAGCTTATTTATGCTCTTAGCATTTACAAAGTGTTTATAAAAACAGATCTAGGAATTGAAGAAAATTTCTTAGAGATGTAAAGGTATCTGCAATGACCACAGCCTCAGAATAATTTCTCATATAATGCCTATTTCTTAATGTACACGAGATTTTTTTTTTATTCTTCCACCTCATAAATTAGCCATTTTCTTCCAGTCTGCTTTTGTGCACAAAGCTTCAGGTAGTGGCTTTGAAAAAGTTACCTTATAAATAATTGGGCTTTAGCACTTGGTTTCCTGTTGAAATTATGTAACTTCTCAAAGCTAGTGAATGTATCCAAAACACATTAAAACGCTATCACTTCATGGATCAAAATGGCTACAATTTTTACCTAAGCTAAGTAAAAATGTTAAAGCAGAAGGCACATAGAACCTTCTTCTTCTACAAAACACCAAAACCTCACTACCCAAGACCCTATTATTCTTCATAAATTATTGATTGCCTTCTACTAAATACAGCACTTGTGCCAAGGGCCATGAAACACATCTGCCAGCAAAACAATCCTCTGAACCCTAAGTGAATCTGTCATTACCCACAATCAAATAAATGATAAATCAAAGAAATACATCCTGTTCTACCATCTACCCAAAGCCAAACTCTGCAATTTCAAATCAAGGATTTCCAAAGGAAAGTACAGGTGTCCTATACTTAAACTAAAATTTTAGCCATAAATGCTCCATTTTGTCTGCAATTTCTCCTTTTCTAAGTAAGAAAAGAAGAAAAAGGTTAAAAGTAACTTTCAAGACAAATGGTGCACTTCCACAACAGGGAGATCAGAAAAGGCAGCAGCAAAGAGATCCATTTGGTATTATGTAATGTCCATCTGAAATCATCTTCTCTTAACAGCCTTCCTAGAAACATATCTATGTTCTGTAACGCTAACAAATGTTTCCAGATATTCTTTTATATTCTATGTTTTTAGAAAGATATACCATCAACCCTAACACAAACTTCAGCATGCATGATGTGACTTAACTGCAAAATATCACATAAAATACATGTCATTTACATCAGATTTCATGTGAAAATCACATGATACATCACGCCAAGCTGTTTACAGTGATTTAGATGATATTTCAGGTATCATGTCCGATATTTACAGTGATTTAGAAGGATAACATAAACCCCAGAACCAAGTAATATACAATAAACCAGGTACATCTCACCTTGACAACACTGGCTTTGTGTCTTTCCAAAACCTGCAAGGTCTGAGCAGAGTTGGCATCCACTACAAGCACAAGGGAATGGCATCCATAGGCAATCAAACCTTGCCAGCCCCTGGAAGAGCACAGAGCATCATCAAGAAGTACATCAGAACAAAAGCTCTTCACATCAGGAATGAGGGGGGTTTTGGTAAGTTGAATGCATGCTACTAGACACTGTATTTGATGTTTA
Organism: Parus major; assembly: GCF_001522545.3. Taxonomy (NCBI): domain Eukaryota; kingdom Metazoa; phylum Chordata; class Aves; order Passeriformes; family Paridae; genus Parus; species Parus major. The sequence goes on along the minus strand of NC_031775.1, from coordinate 29,407,862 downwards.
TCAGATGGTAAATACTATTTAGTAACCTAAAACCATTATAAAATAATATTGCACTGTCTGCTGGAACCCTAAGCCACCACAAAGCATCTCTTTGTGTCCCTCTCAGAATCTTCTTCTGCAAGTTTAAAACATCAGACAGGAATTCATTAAGAGTGTTCCCAATTTTCAGATATAAGAACACAGGTAAGAAATATATTTGCAATGATACAACTAATTGCTTATCTTTGTGTTTATTTATTTACTTATTTATAGACAAAAAAGGAGCATGTAAACAATTATTACAGTAATAGTGAAGATCTGCTGAGGACTGTCTGACTTCAGGAGAAGTTAAATACAGAATCATAGAATAGTTTAGGATGGAAGGGACCTTAAGGATTATCCCGTTCCATCCTCTGCCTTGGGCAAGGACATCTTCCATTATCCCAAGCAGCTCCAAGCCCCGTCCAACCTGGCCTTAGGCACTTCCAGAGATCCAGGGGCAGCCACAGCTGCTCTGTGAACTTGTGCCAGGGCCTCGCCACCCCCACAGGGAACGATTGCTTCCTGATATCTAATCTCAACCTACTCTGCTTCAGTGGCACCCACATGTCACTGCCGGGAGGGGCCGGGCCTCGCTCGTTCCTGGGCACGGCTTTGTCCCCGGGCTCCCCGCCCGCGCTGCGCCGGCCTCTCCAGGGGACGGATCCATCGCTATCCCAGCCCCGACCCCCGGCGCTGCTCGGGGGCTCTACTGACACCCGCTCGCAAGGGGAGGCAGGGCCGGGGCAGAGCCAAGCCCGAGCCGTGGCCGCGGCCAAGGAGCCACGGGGGGGACCTGGGACCCCCGCCCGCCCGCGGCCCGGCCCTCACCCCGGCCCTCACCAATCCGCCGCGCCCCGGTTGGGCGCGCTCAGGGCGCCCGTCAGGGTCCGCGCCGGCAGCTTGATGTTGACGGTGAAGCGCTGCATGGCGAGGCCGGGGGGAGCCCGGAGCGGAGCCCAGCGGGGCCGCCCCAGCCCCGGCCGCCGGTGCCGAGCCCGCGGCCCTGCCGGCACCGCCCCGCAGGAAGCGCCGCCTCGGCGCCGCCGCCGCTCCCCGCTCCGCCGGGGCCCCGCGGCCCGGGAACGGCGGTTCCGCCGCCCTGCTCTGCCCTGGCCCGGCCCGGCTGTGCAGGCTCAGGGGCACACGCGGATCTCAGAAGGGTTCGGCTTGGCAGGAACCTCTGGGAATCATCCGCGGCAGGTGGCGCAGGATCGCGTCCAGGTGGGGTTGGGATGTCTCCAGAAACACTCCTCGCCCGCCCTGTTCAGCTGTTCCAGCGCTCTTCCACTTTCAGTCTTCACTTTCAAGTTCTTCCTCATGCTGAGATGGAACTTCTTGTATCTCAGTTTGTGGCCGTTGCTCCTTATCCTGTCGCTACCACTGAAGAGTTTGGGGCCATCTTCTGACACCCCTTAGAGATATTAGAGATATTTATATGCTTTGATGGGATTCGCTCTCAGTCTCTCCTCATCAGAGAGATGCTCCAGACCCCTCGTATCTCTGTGGCCCTGCCGGACTGTCCCAGCAGCACTGTGGCTTGCAGCGAGGAACCCAGGGTTTGACAGAGGAGGGACCCCCAGAGCTGCCCCCATGGCCAGGGACACGGTGCTGCTCTTGGCTGCTCATCCCTGGCTGGGACGGGGAAGGAGCCGCGGGATGCCAGAGACTCCAGCTCCAGGGATGCTCGTGCTGCTTGTCAGGCTGTAACCTGGGACACCTCTCTGGGAAAACGGCTCCCTGTCCCATCTCTAGGATGCTGCAGGACATTTTTCACCGTAGTGTCACCTCTTCAGTGACAAAACACAGTGGCAGCCCTCAATAGCAGCAGCAGCACACGTTGCACCAACCCATCCTCCAACTGTCCCCAAGTTGTCACTCACACCAGGCAAAGCCACCTGGGATGACACATCCCTGTGCAGGAACACTGAGATTGCTCAATAATGTCAAAGGTCTTTTCCAGCCTGACTGTGTGATTCTGTGAAGCTTCTAAACCAATTTTCTGTGCCCCGACATTAATAAGATAACAAGAATTATGTACTTGCAAGCTCATTATTTAACGTACATGAGCTGTTGTTAGGGTGTTTGTTTTTCTTTGAAATAATAATTGTTTGTTTGTTTTATTTAGTGGAGAAAAGGATGCCACTAGATGGCCAGAGATGGCAAGAATGTAATGCCAGTGACTCGCTCTTACACTGCTGCAGTGTCACTTTGTCACAGAAGATGCATTAATGTCGATCCTCCTTTTCCCTCTTTTCATTCTAATCACAAATACATTTGTGCAAGTGGGAACTCAAGAAACAACCTGCAGCTGATGCCTTTTCCCACTCTCTTCTAAAGAAGTCTGCTCTTGAAGCACAGTACATCACTCACAGCCACTTCCAAGTCACCGTAACATTGGAACTTATTTCTTGAAACTGTCTTGTCCCAAAAGATATCTCTCTACTCTTAAAACTGAAAAATACCTGTTTGGAGAAGTAAAGAGCTTTTTTGTTCCCTTCTCTTTGTCATTATTTGAGGACTATGTTATCTGCACCTCTGGAGATCAATTTTGTAAGAGCCTGAGCAGCTCCTAGCTTCATTAATTTTAGTTATTTTTGCTAATGATGTGTTTTCACTCTGTATCCTTGGGCAACATGCTGCTGCATATGTTTTTTGAGGAATTTGGTTATTTTCTTGCTTTGTTGAATTTGGGCTCTGTGAGAAGGGTCTTTTGGAGCTTTTATTGCACAATAAAAACAGAACCTCTTCTTGACAGTTTTCCATCCATTCTCTTGACATCAGAAAACCAAGCAATAAATGAAATGCCTAAAGGAAATAGATACTTTAAGGCAGCTGAAGATAAGGATAGATTCATAAAAAGAGGAAATGAGAGCTGTGTCACCAAATTGGTTGAAAAAAACCCAAAACTGAGTGGTTTTCAGAGTCAGATAGGGTGAAAATCAGGGTGCACAAGCCAGGTGAATACATAATGAAAATTCATCAGAGGGATAGGGAGGAGATGAGGAAAGGTTTTGAACAATGATAAGGATCACTGGAAGAGCTGAAAGGAATAGAAATGTGATCTGCCAGAGAGAAAACAGAAAGTACACTGGATGAACTTCTATTCCACTTCTGATCCACAACTACTCACCAACACACAGTGCTCAGGATGATGCACAGCAAATGGATGTGAACTAAAGATGTTCAGAGATGTTAACTTCTTTTTTAGGGGTGATTAACTGGATGTCCTCTTTCACATCTTACTGTTCATTTAAACCACTGCTGAGCAAGAATGCAAAGTACATCAAGGCACTTTATCCTCTTACTCTTCTGTAAATATAGTAATACACTATAAATATATGATACTGCTATAGAGAAAGCGAATAGCAAGCTTTCAGCTGTTTAACTGCATAGTCAGTAATGCCATTAAAGCCACCAAAACCTCTCAAGTATCCAAGATACCCAGAGGGAGAGACTTCATTCCAGACAGCTCCAATAGTTCTCACTGAGGACATATGGAAAATAAAGTTCTGAGTGATCATAAAAACAATTTGAATAAATTAATGATAAAATAAATAATGAGAAGTATGATTCTACATAGCTTTTGGCTCATGACTGTAAATTATTTTTCTGTGAATTTGAACAAGAGAAACTCGGAATGAAGTAGAGACATGCAGTCTCCCTTTTAGGTTTCTTCTTTACATAGTAATTATTGCAGGAATATTCCTATGAAAGCTTCTGGGACCTCTTTGATTTCCATGGCCTTAAGTTAGAGCTGCAGGAGCTCCTGGGATCCAGTGGTGAACTTTGGATGCACTTTGCATTCCTTCATGCAAACCCCAGTTTGAGATGGGGGTTGTAAGCAGCCCACACATGCTATGGGGCAGGGTTCCATTTGCATTACAAATTACACTGTTCTTGCCTTGGTGGTGTCATTTCTGCTCTATGCATTTAAAGCTCCTTGAGTTTTCTGCTGGTTAAGTGTCCCTGGCTCAAAGGGGGCTGTCTAAACACTGATACCATCCTCTCCTATCAGAGGTTTTGCACAGAGCAAGAGACTTGCACAGTTCAGTTTTGCCTCACACTTTGGGTTTTTTCCTTTTTCTTTTTTTTTTTTGCAAAGGGAATATATCTAAAGTCAAGATTCGTTTAATCACAGTCTAACTTCATAATCCCAGTAGGGATCTTTTTTATTTCATCTTGTATTTTCAAAAAAAGATTAAATAAAACATATTGATGAAGGAGATTCTATTTCTGGAGCATCAGAGTTCTGCTAAATTTAACACAAAAATAAAACCAATATATGAATTTCAGAGTGTGGAATATTTAGCTTCTAGAACTCTATCAGCTTGATGCAAAACCAGATGGCTTTAATCAAAGACTCAAACGCTTGGCTCCCTTTCCAAATGCTTTCAGCTGAAAAGTTTAAAATTATCCAGAAACTTCCCTCCAAGTGAGAATGGTCTAATCCAGTTTCACTGAACCTGCTGGACATGTAAAAGTAAATCTCAAAGTGGGAACTCAAGGGGTGAACTGTGGAGACACTCTAATGACTGCTTGCAGCCTTGTTTTGTTTTCACCAAGTTTCACCAAAGGAAAAATTTCTCAAATGCTGTTGTGGTTTTTTGTGAAAATATTTTCCTTCCCCTTATATATCTCTCTTTTCCTAAGGGTCAAAAATGATGATGAAGTGTAGAATTATTTAATTCACATATTAAACTATGTGAATTAAAGAATGGTGCCAGTTTTGTGCCATTTCTTTCTAATTCCATCCTAGGAACAAATATCCATGCCTGCTGTAACACAATCACTGAGGAGCTCTGGCCCTCACATTTCTTTCTCGTCCTTTCTTTGAGTATTCCTATATGTAAATTTATATTTATTTGAAATATCCAGATGAACATTTACCCACCTCCCTGAAATACATTCACTGAGTGAAACATCTCTGGAGAAGTATTGCAGAAAACAAAGACAGAGGTCTGAAAGGTGTGTGTGATCCCTCAGGGACACAAAGAGGGAATGAAAATGCCAATCCCAGATATCAGCATCCAGGACCAATTTGGATGATTTGGACCTCAAAACCTGGGGGTTTTCCTGAGAGGAGAAATCAGAATTTCCAGCAGCAGACCTCTGAGGTTTTTTAGAGGTGAGTATTCCTGGAGTTCAGACACTGGCTCTTCCTTTAGGAAAGCGTGGAGAGTGTGATCCAACAAATGGGTTAAAGGGGAGAAGCTTGAAGTGTTTCAGAGCTTTGCAAGCATCCTGGCAACCTGAGAGCGCATTTGTTTATTATTTTATTAGGTATCAATAAAGGACTTTTTTTTTAGCTAAAAAATAATTATCAGTGCATTAAATATCAGTGCATTATTCTGTAAGGTACAGGATGAGAGCATCGTGTGAAGTTGGGATTTGAAATCTGTGTAAAACAATGCAGGATACTCGACACTGATGAATCAATCAGTGTTCCTGACAACATGAGGTTCCATGACATAAATTTTTAAAGAGGAAGAAGTCTCTAAGAAGACAGGCTTCCTGAAAAAGTAATGGAAAATGAAGCAAAAACTGATTTTAAGAGGCATCTGCAACTCCATGACTACAACTAATGAAAATGCGAACACAGTAATTTACTGAGTTTGATAAAGTGCATATTGAGAATTAGAAGTGTCCTCATGTATATTGCATATTAAATAGATGGAAAAAGTTTTAATCCATGTTATTAATGTTTTGTGTTGTGCTGCAGGTTTTTATAAACTAAATTAAAAAATTCAAATGGCCAGAAACCATGGTAACCATGTACATCCAATAAAGTGTTATTAATTTCTGCACATTAGATAACCTACACATTAATATTTAAGGTTGGATGCAGCCCAGAAATAATTCTTATGAGAGCATAAACCTTAATTATTTCATGATGTATAATATTTTCATTAAATGGTTTTCACATTCTTTGGGAAACTCCATATTAGGACTTGTGTGTATCCAATGTCCAATGGAGCTTGGGAGTCAAAGTGTGGCCCTGCTTCAAGGCTCTGGATTGAAGACACACATGGAAAATAAATGTGTAGAATTTGATATGTAGCAGTAAAATCTGCATGCAGCAAGTAAAAAATCCAGCCTGGCACATCAGCCACAACAACAATTCCCTCACCAGTGCCTCTCCTCCACGAAAAGGGGTGGGAATTCTGCATTCTCGTGGTTTATGATGCAGTGAAACTTTGAGTCTCTTATAAGCTCAAGGGACACTGAAGACACTTAAATCCTGGCTTGATAAAACAATATAAAGTATCAAATAAAATGCTGGGATGACCTGTGAAAGACAAAATCCCTCTGTAAATAGGAGGAGCGTTAGCAGGCTGACAGTGACATTGAAGTGAGGTTTTGCTCACCACGTTTGCTGTTCCTGCAGCTGGCAGTGGTTCCTGTGGCTGCCCAGGTGATGGATGTATTCCCACAGCCCCTCTGAGAGGCAGCAGCTGCTTCTGAGAAAGCATCACATATTCAGTCTTTAAAGAAGCTTTGTAATCTCTCTTTTTCCCTAATAAAATATATTTTAAGAGTGTTTATGCAGTGTTTTTGCTGTAGGATTTGAGTTCTTTGGTGGATTTTACTGCTCTTTTTTGTAAAGCATCCTGAAAAATTCTCTGCTCTCTTTGATATACTTACATATATTAGGTGGAGGGCCTGAGTCTAGCAGGTAAACAGGAGCTAAAAAGTGGAAGTTCCAAAAAAATTCCATATTCTGGTGCACAAAGCTTGCTTTCCATCTCAGCACAGTGATGATCTGTGACTTCCCTCTGGCTGTGCATGATTTCTTTTTCCTCTGGAGTAATTATAAATTGATCAGGCAGGAAGAAAAGATGCAGTTTTTGGAGCACAAGGTTTAAGTGCACCACAGTACCCAGACAACTTGATTTGGGATTTACCACTTTTCCAGCTTAAATAAAAGGAAGAGTGATCATCAAGGAACCAGTCTTTAAGAAGCCTGGCAGTACAAAATTATCATCTATTATAATCTGTATGGTGGCAGCAGAAAAAAATACACAGAAAAATTCCACACAGCTGCTGGAATCAGGATATTAAATAAAGATATTTTTAAAATCAGCTTCTGGAGCTGTTTCACTGATGCTGTTTTAAAGGTTGTGGCTCTTATTGACAGCAATTAAAATCTGGGAGCCACAGGAAAGAGAAAAATCCATGGTCGCTGCACTGGAGGTAGAACACAGGAGCTGCTTCTTCAAGGCTGCCTTTCACACTTTAAACTGTTTCTCAGGGGCCATTGAGTTACAGAAAAGAATCAGATGAGTCTTAATACTATTTCAGATTTCAGGTTTTAAAGAGCTTATGTAAATATTTCCCATAAGTACAATAAATATTTGATCTGACTTTGAAATAGTGCTGAAAAAGCAAGTTTTATGACCAGTGATAAAGGCAATGTAGAGGTAAAAATCCTCATAAGGCCCATCACTTTTGACATAATAAGTGTGCTGTCCTTAAAAGTGTCTGCAGGGTAGGAAATGACTTGGCTGAAATACTGAATCTATTAAGAGACAAATACAATGTATCCATAGATATGAAAATCATCCTCAGAAGAGTCCATTAAAAAAAAAAAATAGATCTTCTAGTAAAGATCAGAACTCTGCCTCACCAACCATGAATAAAATGTATTTCTTTACAGCACTTTTTGAGCTGTAAATGTTGGTTTATGTTCTGTGGCATTAGCAGTATCCATCTGTTTTTTCCCTTCAATGAAAGTAGTGAAGAGAGATGTTATGGCTTTGCTTTACTGGTGATTTTCTGCAGTGTTCACATCCTCTTCTTTAAAGATGGGTCCTTAAAATGTGAAATTGCTCTTCCAGCATGCAATGAATGCCAGAAAAATCATAATATCTGATGGTTTAGTTCATTCTCATATATGCAAGAGAGATTTTGACTGGCTTCTGTCACAATAAATTGACTTTAAGGCCCCCAACACTGTTGCAATGTTCCCATACTCAATTTTATATATCTTTATTTACCTTTCCAGTTCTGACTTTTCTCTCTTCAGCACAAGAAAAGCAAAGGTAACTAAAACCAAAAATCACCAAAACCCACTCACAGACACATGTACAAATCCCAGCAAAACCCAACCAGGCCTTCAGGAGTTGGCACAAAAGTCTTTTTAGGAATTTGATCAGTGGAAGACATCTCATGCTTGAGAGGTGTGAGTTCAAGTGGGAATTATGATGAGATGCAGGAAACTGCATGCCTGAAATCCAGGACTTCTACAGTGTTCTTGCAAAGCTCATGAAGCTTGCCTGAAATGAGTCAATCAGTGTTGAAAAAATTCAGAAACAATAAATAATTTATCTTTTTATAACTTCACTCATTGTGGGGTCATAATACAGAGCTGTAAGAAATGCATCTGTGAACTTAAAGTTACAACAGGGCAGTTTATACAGGAAAGAACAAATATGTCTTGATTTTTTTCACACAAATGATATTTGGAAGCATCTGACAACAGCTTTGTCATGACAAACTTACATGGAAATAACCTTTAAAAGCACCACTGTATGAGGTAATTTAAGAAATCAGATTTTTCCAGAGTGCACTTTGGCTGGGGAATTGAAAATCTATGTTAGATTTTCTTACATAAGGAAATGTACCTCTCTTTCTTTCAAAACATTTTCAGGTTGTTGCCATGAAGCTCAGCCCTAAAGGAGTGTCTGTATTCCTGTGCTGCAAATACTGGTGGTGGTTTCAGTATTTCATTCTTTCTGCTCTCCAGAGCAGGACTCCTGGGAGATCAGGAAGGGTGAAATATATTCAGATGGAAGCCAGTTCACTCAGGATGTATTTAAAATAATATAGTCATGACTGGCATTCTTGATGGGACATAAATCATGAGAATACTTCCAAATATTGTCATATCTAACCATGCCCCATTTTTTTCCTATAAAACAAATTTCATTTGAAGCCAGATCTTCAATCCTGACAAAAATTCTTATTTCCATCAAACAGCTGCTGAACTTTTGCCTCTGGATTGATGATTTCTGTACCTCCATCCCAGAGGAAGTGCTCTTTGTGCTGCACACTTGGGCTGAGCTCCCTACCTCTGAATCCTGCCCATCCAAACTTCCAGGCTCTTTTCCTAAATTATCACCAGGCTGACAGGTTGAATAAAAACCAGACCTGTTTATCTTCCTCTGTTCTTCAGAGGAACATTTCTATTCTCCATCATGCTAAAATCCCCCAGATCTCTGATAATAGGATTTCTACAATTATCTCCTCTAATGGGGAGCAAGAATATTCTCTTACTGGGGATATGACATAAATTCATCTTCCCTTGAGAATGAATTAATTGAAAAAAAATTCTATTCTAAAATTGTCATGATTTAAGGACTAATTATTCCTTAATTCTTAATGGATATAATTCAATAAATGTCTATATTGATGACCATGTGGTTTCAGTATACTTTAGACTTTCAGAATTGGAGAAAACACTTTTCTAAGACTGTCAGTGCTTTTGATGGATGCTGGGAGAAGAATATTTCTTGGACTCTCTTTGGGGGAAGAAAGAGTGGTTTTCAAGGTTTACATATCAGTATTAGTAGCACAGGATCTGCTGTCACCAAAGTTCCCATCTTCAGAACTTCAGCAGGTGAAAGCAGGTGGCAGCAAGGGAGAGAAATTGGAGAGATGAAGGAGGAGAAGACAACAATGAAACTCCTGATGAGCCTGATGAGCACAGCTCAGAGCTCAGCTCCTGCCAGCCAGGGCAAATAATCTGTGCTAAACACAATTCTCACAGGCTAAGTGTTCAGCTATTCTTTAAAGGATTACTTCCTTTTATTTCCTGTTCCCCTGCAAACTGTTTCTTCCAGCAATTCTGGAAGTTTTGCTGTGAGAAGGAGCTGATATTCAGTTTTAATACAAATTAAACAGCCACTTTTTGACTGACAAGGGCAACAGAACTAAAATGTTTAGCCCAAAGCACCTTTCCCCTGCTTATCAATTCTGTTCCATCTTTATCCTTAAATTTTCATGTTTCTTCTCTTTGTCTCTCTGCTGCATTTTGCTCATAGTGGGGAATAGAGATGTTTTTCATATGGTGGATTATTGTAGATGAGTTTTCCATAATAAAACAGTTCTCAAGCTTGCTATCCTCCACAGAATTTTAAATAAAATATCCCAGATTTGGAGACAGAATGATCAATCTGAATCAGTTCCCAGACATGAAAGCTTCAGAGCAGAAAACATAAAAAAATTAAATATTTAGCATGAGTTATACAATATTAAAACCAAAGGAGACTTAGAGGAGTGATATTTACAAAGCATTCTTGATTTTGGCACAAGAAAATTGTTTAACCTATTAACAAAAATATTCCTTAAATAAACCCACAAGTTCCTAGACCCTAACTTCCCAACTTTTTGCCAACGTAGCTTTAAAATATTAATACATACTACCTTAAATTTCTGACTTGCCTTTTTAATAATAAAACTTTCTTTAGACCAAGTAAAACATGTGACAGTCCTTGCAGGGCTGTTTTCAGCCTAGTGGGAGCCCCAGTCCTCCTGGCCCCAGAAATTTCCTTCCCTCTGCAGGAAGGGAGGAGAAATCTTCCAGAAATTGAGAATGCAGGACCTCAGCTCATCCTCCTCTTACTTGGCCTCAGTATCAGAACTTCTGCACACCCTACAAATGTAAAATTGTTGAGCACACAAAGTGAGTTGTAGAAGTTAGACATAAATCCATCAGGTTTTTCTATCTGGCAAAATTGTTTTCCAGAGGATTTTAAGTCCCTTAAATTTCCAGGGATTAGAAATGCTGATTGGCCTGTAAAAATCAATAAATTGGATGGATGCTAACTGGCTACCAGTCATTATTTCTTGCATATTTTTAAGGGAATAAAGACAGTTTTGGAATGTAATCTTGTAGTTAATAATATTCTGTAGTCTTTTGTGAAGTAATTTAAACACAAGTAATCTAAGGGCTTGTTTTTTGCAGGATATTGACAAACATGACTAATCCATTGTGCCACAATTTACTGAGGGATAAGTGCTCCTTTAGAGGTTAAAAAAAACAACAAAAAACCCCAAAATAACAACACCAAAACACACAAAAAATTTTAGTATTCTTTCCCCTTTAAAAGATATCACCTTACTTCAGTTTTTGTTTTATTTTCCATGTTTTAAAACTTTTGAAGGACTAGTTATGTGGCTTTCAGGAAAGTATTTTTGCAACAGGTAAGACTATTTGACACAGTGAATATCTGCACTGTTCTGGCCTTCTTTGTATTCTTATTTATGCACTGACTGTTGGGCAGTAATTTAAAAATTATTCTAGCAAGATTAGAAATTACACAAGGAAAGTGGCAGAGAGGGATAAGAAGAGAATCAAATAGAAACCTGATTACTTCAGGTATTACCATTGGGATCATATAATTAAGTGCATTCCCCATTTCATTACAAAATTCAATGAGAAGTATAACTGCATTATTTTTTCAGTCAGCAACCCTTTTTTTTTTTTAATTCCAATTTCCATCTTGATCTCCCCAGTCCTCAGAAGGGCTTTGGGGCAAAATGAGCTCTTGCATTTTTGATTAGGCTGAGAACAATCTGATTTGTGATTTTTCTGTATCTCTTCAGTTCAGTGAGTCACTGTGTGAGACATCTTTGTGCACAAGATTCAGCAGTGGGCAGCACTGCCAGGGTGCAGACAGATCACAAAATCCTGGTAAATTTGCAGGGGTGGGAAATGATGGGTTTGTTCATAATTAGTCCTGAAGTAGGAATAGATAAATGTGCTACTCAAACATTTTGCTTTTCTCTTACATAAAGAAAGCCCTGACTGGTCCAAACTCGGTAGTACCCTAAATACCAACAAGTTTTTTCTCTGATTAATGGAGATTCCTCACAAGATATGACTGCAGTGGTAATTAATTCTATTAAGTGTTTGCTGCTGATACCCATCAGCGTTAATGGCCTGGCAAAAGCATTCCCAGCAAGGCATCAACCACGGACAGCTGCTTTGAAAAGGAAAAGTTTATCTTCTTATAACTGAAATAACAATGCCTACCTGTTGCAGGGCACTGAACATTCCTCACCATGCAACTTCTCAAAGGAAAAAAATACCACATTACAGCTTATTTTGCTGTAGGAAAAACTGTGCTGCAGGAAGATGAAAAAGCTCATCCAGGTCACCCAAGAAACTGGTGGCACAGCCAGGAAAAATGTGAGTTTGTTATGTCCCAGTCTGATGCCCTGTGATCCTCAAATAAAAGGATTCACAAATAGCAGCAGGCTTCATAGCAAAACCTCCTCATTAAATGATCCATCCTGGATCTCACATCCACCCCTCCTTTGAAAATCAGTGTTTGGCTGTGAATAACCAGTGTTTCCCATAAAAGTGCTTGTAACACTGAAGCCACTTACAGCTGCTGGGATACAAAGCACATCTGTCAAAAGAAAATCCTCATTAATAAAGGATGAGAACTCTGGCTTTTCTACAAAGCCTTAATGTGGCACCAAGCCCTTCTTGCTGCTTATGATAATTTTGCCTTTGAGAGGAATGAAGATTTCTAACATGGGCTGACATCAGTGCAGTTACTGCAAGGAGGAATTTGGTCCCACCTTTTCTGTCTTACCAGCAGTGGAGAAAACAGGTGCAGTGAGAAGAAATAGTGGCAAAAGACCCATGAGATCAGACCAGCTGTTCAGGTCTGCTGGTGTTTGCACATCTGGTGGAAGAGGCTCTGATGCTCTGGCCCATCCCTCTCTCAGTGAAAAGGATGGTTCCTGGCAGCAGTATTTATTTGCTCCTGGCTCACCAAAACACAGCCTACATGTTAATATTTATAATGTTAATTAACATCAGATTGATACTCTGCTACAAAAGTAAAACAGCAGCAGATCAATTATTTCAATGAAAAATTATTGCCTTTTCAAACAAAGCTTCCAGATTTTCACAACAGCCACTGGTGTAAAACTTGAGGCATTTGCATTTTTAATTTCCCTTTGCCATGACTGGTTTTAATTAACAAAAATTATGGTGGCAATGATTGGCACGGATAATGCTGAAACTAATTACTAAGATGGCATGAGTTAAGATTTAAAATGTAGATTTAATTCTGGAAAAGAGCAAGATAAATAAAAATCAGCTCTAGAGCCCTTACAAAGATTACAGATGGCACCAGTGAGCTGACCTGTCTCTTACAGGGAAAGGGATTTTGTCAACATATTTGCATGCAGTGCTCTGCCATATTTACTGAAGCCTTTCCTAAAAGTGGTTTCTCATTCATTTTTTATTCCTCTCCATCTCTTTGATTAAACAATTGAGCCCCCCCTGTAGCTTTTCTATTTTTACATATTTTGATCCATTTGGTCACTGTAGGAATATGTTTTCAAAGCTTGCAAAGACTTTGGATTGTACCTCCTGCAGCCCTCAAAGGCAATGACATCTCATAATTAACAAACAGCTCTGAGTATATTAAAAATGTATTCCCACAATTTCATGGTTGAGGGAAAAAAAAAGATGTAAAAATTAGCTTGACTTGGGTTTTGTTATGTTTTATTCCTCTTGGGTTTTTATATGGTAGGTCTTGTAAAAGTCAAAAATAATGAAAGAAATATCAGAAATTGGGAGCAAAGCAGAAATGGGAAAGAAAAAGAGAGAAAGGACTAGATCAGCCCCACCTAGTAGTGACAAAGGTTTCTAAAAACCTATGGTAAATATGTCTGTTGTTTTTCCCTGATCTATTTCACACTTCAATTCAGAAAGTGGTTGGCCAATTTTCTGTGTAATTGGTGGAAATTATTTGGATCAAAAAATCCTGTTTTGTGGACTACAAAATGTGTAGTCCACATATGTGGACTACAGTTACACAATTTCTACAATTCTACAATTTCTACAACTATTTCTTAATATCTTTGAGCTGAAACTTTTGGTTACCAGAAGTCTCTTCCTTTTGTTGAATTTCAGTCCATGTTCTGCTTCTATATTTCACAACACACGGTTCACACATTAATTTTATATTAATGAGTTTTAATTTATTTTCTCTGTTCTGTAAGTTACTCTTTTGGCAAAGTTTCTTTTAACTTAGGCTTTAAAATAGCTGCTTTTTTAAAATGCAAGCAGCAATTTCACCGAATTGCTCTGGTTTTTCCCACAGGTTTGAAGTCCAGGAGCGATGGTGGGATCTGCTCTGTCTCCTCAAGTCACAGGGACTCATCTCACTCAGGCTGGAGATCAAACAGGCACAAGTTAGAAAAATGGAGACCCAGATTTCATTTTGAATCCAAACTAAACATCTCTCAGCAAATCTGAAGAGTTTTCTCTTGAAATGATGGCAAAATAGCCAGCATGGGCTTCAGGGCATGAATTATTTCAGGCAGTCTCATTCTAATATTGTCCAAAGCACCTAATTCTACAGACCCTAAAGTGTGCAAGAAATAAAATTTTAGAGAGAAAAGCATGTCCTCTCACCAAAATGATGAGGCAGAGAAAAACCCAGCAGCTCACTGTAAGATCTTTATTAATACTACTCTTGTAATAATAATGCACATTATGGCTGTTTTCAGCTGGAGGGGGTTTGATGAGCCGATGTTTACAGAGTGTAAAATGATGCTCCTCTGCTGAAATGAATGCAGCTCTGCTGAGTCATGTGAGGTATAAATTATCTGATTGTTGTGAAAGTGGAGAAGAGAAACCATGGAGGCATTTCAGCAGACAGAATTTGCTCAGATTTTAGGGATGCCTTTAGGGTCTAAGATTCCAACATGGGCAAAAAGTGGAACCCAGATTTGCTGGCCACAGCCCCTTGTGGACTTGACTGATGTCTCCCACACTTGGTAAACCCCATTAAAGCCTTCCTTGAGCAGGAAGCAGAGAGAAAGGTGCTGCCCCAGACTCCAATTCTCTTTAGAGTGTATTTCCCCAGCACATTTTCATTTCAGGGAGGGAGCTGCAAATGCCTCACTTTGCCAGGCAAACAGCACTTTTGGGATGGAGACAGCCTTTAAGTAGGGGTGATTTTAGCCTTCTCAGTTAGGAGCCTTCTCAGTTACTCTAGTTAGGCACATCTGGAGAACTGCAAGAAATGCTGAGCTTCCTAAGCTTGTCTATCTTTAAAAACAAATCTTTTTACCTGGAAAGCAAGCCCCTTTCAAGGATATTTGCTCAATGAGATATTTTGTCCCCTGCATCCTCTCCTCTGCAGGCAGAGCTCAAGGTGCTGCTGAGGATTACAGCCAATCCTCCAACCTCCTTTAAATAAAAACCTGAATTTCTCAGTGTTGTGAGACACAGCAGAGGCTTGTACCATTCACCCCTTGACTGGACCAGAATAAAAAATCTCCTTTTGTTTTCCAGGTGTTCCCAAACATCCTTATTTCCCTAGAAGAATCCCCTGAGCACTCATGTTCATCTTGTCATGTCTTAAGAACCCACAATGAGGATAGACATCATTTTTATAGACATTTTTAGATGAGCTACACTTAAACCCTGATGTTTTCTCTAAATTAAAGATTTATTTAGTGAATTTTCCTTCCTTGCTGCCTTTCTTAGGCACACAGTGTTCTCACCAGTGCAAACACTGCCCTTATCTTCACTCGTGTTGTGTAAAATGTTTTAAATTTCACCACAGAGCTGGAAATCATGTCTGTCTGGCAAATTTAGTTGAAACATCCCAGTTTTCTTCCAAGAACCTGGTTCTTTCCTCTGAAACTGGATTACACTGAGGAATAAATTATAGAAGGTGCTAAGAACTGCCAACAGCCAGCACTTAAACTTTACAAGACTCTTCTCTTACAGATGAAGGTCTGAAACTCCTCCAAAACAATAAATAAAACCAAGATTCTTATTGCAGATTTTTAAGCATCTTGGAAAACTGACTCAATTTCAAGATTCCTAGAGAAGTTTTGCACTGCATTTACATTTATTAGTGTACCTGAAGAGTAGCTGCTCCCAAGTTGCCCTCAATAGAAATCCACTCAGACACATTGTAGGTAGAATACAAAATTTTGGTTAAGGAGATAAATTGACCTTAATTTCAGTACATGGCTGTATAGCTCACTGAGGTTGTTTTAATATGCTAGTAGAAATTCAGCTGGTGCACAATGATGTTGTTGTGATTTTCAAACAAATTCAGGCATGAAGTTTACAACAGCATATTAATTTCTAACCTATGTAATTTCCTAAGCTTCAAAAGGGGAGGATGGAACTGTTCAGAACTTCTGCTTTTCATTCCAGCACAACTTGTCCAGCTCAGGGCTGTCAGCCCAGGCAGGGATTTCAGCCCAAGCAAACCTTGCAGGTGAGCTTGACCACGATCCCACTGATGGCTCTGCTGGCACAGGGTGCACCCAGGTGAGTTTGTTCCTCTGTTATCTTTCCTCCACCCTTTACTACCAATTCAGAGCAGCTTTCTAAGTGCTGGAATCCACACCTGATTTCCCAGTCCAAATGAACTTGAACAAATTAGAAGATGCTGATTTGCTTAATGCCTTTGGGAAGCAGACTGTCCTGTCTAAATACACACACTGGGTATTTATAGGCCTTCAACACAGAAGCCTGAAAAATATTGGCTTCCTTCCTTGGCTGAAAACTGGATTAATGAGGAGAAACATCTGCCAGTCTAGAGATTCAGTGGTCCTGGCCACATGGCAAGCATCTCAACAAAGTAATAAAATCCAACAACTTAAACTAGGAATAAAAGTTATTTACTTGTAACAAGACTATCAGAAAACATCCTCTCTTTTTATTTCTCAGATGAGCTGCTAAAAGTCTCAGGATATGATTTGTCTCCTGCACTGAGGGCAGGAGACACTGCAAAGGCAATGGAACAGTGACTGCACACAATCCCTTACCCAAGGCCTGTGCAAACAGGGAACAGAAGAGGGAGAGACAGTGCTGATGAATTATTCATGAATAATAATTCACACTTTATACAGGGTGGGTATAGCCCACCCTCATCTCCATTTCCTCTGCAAACAGCTCAAGGAACAGCTCTCAACTGATAACTCCAAAACCCCAGTGTTTTGTTCTATATGGGATGAGCAACGATGACCAAATAGATTTGTGAGTTCTCAAAAAACGCTTCATAACCTCCACAACAAGAACAGTTGTACACCCCCAAGCAGCACAGTTCTTTATTAAATTGCTTGGTTGAAGTTTTGCAGTCTATTCCTTCTGAAAGATGCAGCACTGACAATCTGGAAGTGACCTTGAGAGCTGCTCTGCTCTGTCCCGTCACAGATTTGTGCTGGAAGCACTGGCAGAGATGGGAGAAAGCTTCTGTTCAATCTCAGGCTAAGGACAGCACATCCTCAGTGTCAGCTTTTTGCTAAGCAATCATCAAGGATTGAGTTTTAAATGGTGGCTTAGAGTAATTTACATGTAGGGAGCAGGAATTTAAAACCTTTGATTTCATTCCATGACGTCCAGTGGGTCCTAAATGAAAGTCCAATAAACTTATGTCCTGAAAACTTCTGTAAATGCTTTTAAAAGGTAGACTGACCTCTGTGTAGGACATTATCCAAAAACACTAATCCAAAATCATTAACTCCTTTGCAGAAGGGACAATATCAGAAAAAAGACTAACAGGTGAAAATATAATTCAAAGTATGGGCTAAAGCCCATGAGTGGTGCACAATGTCCTGAGTTTGTATCCATTGTGATTTCATCTCAGTTGTAACATTCAACACAAGTCTGTTTTGAAAATCAAACAGCAGATTTTGATTTCTGAAACAATTCAGAGTCAAACTGAGTTGAAACCTTTTTTTAATGCTTGAGTGTTTTATTTTATTCTACTGGATAGGCAGAAATTCTGGGGGAAGGCTGGGAAGTGGGGGGGATCTGCTGCAGCTGATATTACTTTATAAAATCTGCCTCAGGGCTCTTTGTGGTGCCTGAAATGGTATCAGACATGCAGGAGCTGCTCTAATGCTCAATGTTTTCCAGGGATGCTGCAGCAGTGCCACTCTGTGCTATTAACAACTGGAGCAAACGTTAACCAGCTCATTGGGAGTACCCTTCTTTAAATAATGAAAGGAGCTCTTATATCCACTGAAACAGTCCCAAGGAGAGAGGAATTAATTTGTACATTTTCCAACGTGAATCATAACCCCCCTTTAATAAAATGTAATAAGATTGAACTTAGTTCTTTGATAAAAATGTACAGTATTGTTAGAAAGATGCTAAATCTTCAGTTTACAGAATTACTTAGGAGTTTGTTTTTTAAAAAAAATCTGATACTGCTGCTGTTGAAACAAATTATAGTCCCAAGGGGCTTCAAAGTGAAAAAAATAATTAAAAATTAGCATAATAATTTCACTAGAGGGCTATCATAGCTTGACTGTTTATTCCTTTTCTATTTAATTTCCTATTATCAGGGACACGATACAGAGACCTTCCTGAAATATGGAAAGAGAAAGGGGTATTATTGCAAGAACAGGAAATGATTTCTGACAGGAGGTTTTCTATCTTGATGCTATGGGCAAAATTAGGGGCAGTGGGAAACAAACACCCATGTGGGTAAAATTAAAACTATTTTCCACCACCACCAAGACACTTCCAAAGCTTTGTCACAAGGATGATGACTTTGGCAGCATTTGAATTGCATCTGTTATCTGTGGGCGTGGGCAGCCCAGTGAAACTCATCTGAGAGCTGCATGGATGTGTCTTCATTAACTGATGACATTAAGCTAATGATAAAATAATGATCTGTGCAGGACTAATGTTTTTACTGTAATGTAATAACCCATGAAGACTGCTTTGGTGTTTCCTTTAAATAATTCCTAAAACTGATTTTTATGAGGCTGTTTTCTTCTCCCAGGATGTCCAACAAAAGGAAACACCACAGCAGGTGGCCTTTGCAGCACGCAGCCAACTGTGCTTTGATAAAGAGCTGTCTGTGATGACATTTTTGGTTGTAAACCTCATCCATTTTTCAGGTTTGAAGGGATCTTCCCACACCAGCTAAGCCTGGACTTTTACCAGCTGCAGTAGAACTGCAGCCTGTGAGAAGCTGAGTGTTAGCAGTTTCAGGAGTGGTGAGAACCAGGGTGACACAAAGCTTTGATGGCATTGTGGGGCCATGAATAATTATGGAAAAATCAGAGTGCACTCCAGAAACTTGAGAAAGTCACACTTAAACCTCTCAGCTTTGCCCAGCACTCCCAGAGGCTAAAGCTGAAGCCTTTCCTGACTCCTTCTACTCTAAAGGAGGGCCAAGCAGTGAGGCAAAATGCAAGGACTGAGATAAGACCTTCACCTACAGCTGGGCAGGGAGTAACCTTCTCATTTTCAGTGTCTGCACATCTCCCAGCTACCAAGCTCTCAATGCCTGCTCTCTGCTTTTCTGATCTTCCTAATCCAACAGCCCCCATCTCTTTCTTATCCAACTACACAAAGTGTTCTGTCACTGTATTCCCTTCCATCATTTTCTCACCCCACTTAGCAGACCAGTCTGGCCCAGGCTGAATCTTTTCACACACCCAAGTCTGACTTTCTGCAGCTCATTGCAGGCAATTTTCATTTACTAACTTAGGCAGAGCTCCTTCCCTTGGATACCCTGACTGTGAGATGTAGAAAAGGGTTAATTATTAGAGCTGGATAGAATTAAACAAATAAAATGGGTTCTGTGATTGAAGGCACACAAAATAGGAAATTGTTCATATATCCTTCATAGGACTCACAACACACTGCACACAGCAAATAATTAAAAACACTTTAAAGCAGCATTCTTTAGGTAGCCTGAGTCCTTTGCATGTAGTCACTGTTGGAAAAGAGTCTTTGATTGCTCGAATTAACCTCCATTAAAAAAGTAACTGAATGATTCAGACATGAAAATTCTGGGGTGGTTCAACAAATGGTTTAGGAAAGGGAGGCACTGGAGCAATACAAGCCTGTTTTAGCTCTTGCTCAGGTCCTGTTTCCTCAGCTCAGGGAGCCAGAGGATGCTCTCAGCCACCACATGGCAAAGTTTTGAGACCCTACACTTCCAGCAAAGTCCAACAGGTTGTAACCATCCACTCCTAAGGGTAATTTCTTTAATTACATGCCAGAGAAAGATGTAATAATGACAGAATTTGGTAGCAGATAATTATTCCTGTTCCTTGTAGGAAATCTAGGTTCAGTAGGAAGAATTTCCCTACAGTAACAGGCTGCACATTGGTATTTTCATTTTCTCATTATCCAAGCACACTGATTGCAAAGAACATTCATTGCAGGCCAGCATTGCCTTATTATTTGTGGTGTGATTTGCTTTTATCCACACTTAAGTGAAGCATCTGCTCACACAACTCTGCTGCATCTCTTACAGAAACAATGACTTCTCCAGGCACAGCCAGAGTATATTAGAAATGGAATCTCACTCCCTTTGCTTCAAATCACTGGGGTGATGAGAAACACAAACTATTTGATATTTTGTCTCACAAGAATTAGAAATAATAAATCCTCTAGCACAAGGTCACTGAATGTCACCATTTCAGTTTTCACCTATAGGACGATGGCAAACCCCAATTTTTCGTCCTGTGTATTCACACTTTCTCTCTCACACCACCATCAGAAATTCAGTTTTTGCCTTAATAATTTCAGTCATTCTTCCACATATAATTCTGCCTTTTTCACAGAGATTTTCTCCAGGGTTTGGTTGTGACTGACTGGATATTCAGGGCCTTTTTCCTCAAGACTCCTTGTTAATCCCTAAAGGCATTCTCTAGTTTCCTTTCATCTTCTACCACTTCTTTGATGTTGAGGGCTCTTTTCTTTATCTCTCTTGAAGCTTACAGGCCAAATTTTCAGAATTAAAGCTGAAACTGCAAAGAGTAGAATGGAATAAAGTATATATTGTTAACTTGGACTGTGCTGGAGCATAAAATAAAATATAACATTTCAGCCAAGCAAAAGTGCACTGCAGAGCAGGAGAACAGAAAATATTCCAAGTAGCTGAAACCAGACATTTCTCTAAACACTGAGTTTTCTTCTCTGTGAGCCACACAAAGTATGAGCTGCCTCAATGCTTTTTATGAAATAGACCCTCTAAAGTGGAAAGGTAAAGCTAAAGGGAAGTTGTGCACTCCTTGTTATTGATCAGAAACCATAAAAAACAAAAGTCAAGAGCAGAGGTGTGGAAGAAATGAAGTCCCACAAGACACACAGGAGAGGTGCAGAAAAGCCTGGAGAACTCCCTGCAGCAGCAGCAGCTGGAGGAGGCACCTCCTGATGTTTGCTCTTCACTCCCCACGTTTTCAAATGTTCTCAAAAAGTCTCCTTTTTATACAGTCTGGAAAGCTGTATGTATATCTGCTCTCAGAGGAGCTGATTACTTCTGACTCCATGATAAATTGCCTCAGTTAATATCTTTTTTCAGAAGAATTACAGTCTTCAATTTAATAGAGTTATAAAAGCATAACTTGAACTCTCCTGATTTCATTGTAAAGCAGGGAGATTTGGAAAGATTTAATAACTGATAATCTGCTTGGCACAAAGCATGTAAGTGTTCTTCAGATGTGTATTTCTGAGCACACATGGATTACAAAACAGTATTATAAAAACATTGAAAAGAATGATAAACTTGACAAAGACAATGAAAAATATAGGTTATGGGAGTCTGATAAGCACAGTATTACATTTTGTAAGATGATGATCATCCCAAAATGAGATGCTATAACAAAATCAATGCTCACTGCTCTGTTTGCAAGGGCTTAATAGGGAGAAGTAAAATCTGTGAGGATCCTGACTAGCCCTTAGCAACATCCCTGTGACTGTAATAAATTACATAAAACCATTCAGGCAGTAAATTACTTGGAGATTGTTACAGCTCCAACTTCTCCAGAATGTCTCTTGCATTAACATGTAACCTCACAGAGGTATCTCTAATAGAAGGTACCAGGCTGTGAGTTTTGGCTTCTGGCTTTCTCAAGGCCTGGCTTTATTTTCTGCAGTTTTACAGAGCTAGAACCAGCACAACTCTTTGTATCCATACTGATCTCTTTCCTCTCTCAGGCCAATTATTCAAATCATTAATTGATAGCACTTAATGAAATGTCTTGGTTCCCAACACGTCAAAAGTCGATATTGTTTGTCTGCCATGTGAGCACTCAATGCATTCTCTAATTAACAAAGCCAGTACCTCTGCTGCAATTCTGCTTTTAGCTCAAGCTCAGCCTATGAGTGTTTACAGACATTATTTTGTACAGAAAAATGTGTTGTTCAAGAAAGAGCTTTCACTGGAAGCTGCTCTTTTCATGTCTATCCATGCAGCCCAACAAACTGAGTTTTTCCCCAAGTTCACTCCTCTCCTGAACTGGAATGATAATGTTGACCAGCCTGTAAAAAACTGAGCAGTCACCATAGAAAGTTTTCCTCTTTTCTAGGGGACATTCTCCCACTCTTCCTAATTTTCTGGACTATTTACTCTACATCACCCTCTCTGAAATGGGAAATGCTGATGCATTGCAGTCGAAGCCAGGGAGAATTGGTTTAACAAAAGGTCAGGCTCAAAGGGTACCTGTCAGCTTGCAGTGAGTGATGCCATTAGTGGCCTTTTTCAGAGAGGCTAAATGGCATTAGTGATGCTGCCAATTTGTAATTTTAACAGAAAAATCTAAATTCACCTGTAGGGATCCTTTTGATTTTTTATTTCTTGATTTTTAAGTGCTTCCCCACCCCCCATAAGCACTTGCTTCCTGACCTTGGAGAAATTAGCACTGACTGTATCTTTATTTCCTCTCCTTGTAAGAATGTGTTAATACTTACCTAAATGCTTAACTTTCAGACAAAAGCCCTGATGAACAGATATCATAAGGACAGGAATATTAAAAAATAGCCACAAGGCAATATAGAAGCTACATTTTCATCAGTGACACAGAAGATTAAGTAGCAAATATGCTGAAATGCCTGCTGGAGAGCAATAGAATAATAATCCAAGAAGAAATTTCTCTTCAGAAAAGTTTCACAGAACTGACTAGCATGGAGGACTTTCAGCTCCCACTATATTTCATTGTCAGAACCAGCCAAAATTCCTGCAAGTTAAATCCCCTGATGTTGTGTTTGAAGACGTTTTCAGTAATTTTCACTGAAGTTGGCAGAGAGGAAAAAAAAATAAAGTCACCATAGATCTTCTTCTGGTTTACCTGACTGTAAATGGACTTTTTGTGCAGTTTCAGCCCTGTTACATTCAGCAGAGCACTGAACCTCCCAGTGGGATGCACAACTCTGAATTTTTCCATCCTGACTAAAATCAGAATCTTGGGCACCAGTGATGAGAACTGCCAGGTTTGCTCTCCTGAACACAGCAAGAGTGGCTTGATTTGAACAAGCAGTGTAAGAGGTAGCAAGAGGATTGAGGAGAGAGATTCTCAGGCAGGCACAAGCTTAGGATCTCACCAGGCTCTGCCAGTTTTAGAGCTGGGCTCAGCTGTGGGCTAAGCAGGGAAAAGCTGTGGCAGTTTGTCCAACAGGACAATCTGGCCCTGTCAGTAATGACACAACCTTGCCACAGTCCAAATACCAGTGAAGGATGGGCTGGTTGATGCCCCAGTGACATAAAATAAAGAGAAAAGCTGCTCCACTTTGTTCTTTCTCAGCACACAGAAATATTCACACAGGTTAACTAAGGAAAGCTGATCACCAGAACTATTGCACGGCCAAAATTGGTATTTATGAACCAGGTAGAGCACTCTAAAGGAAGAATCTCATCTTGAAATTTCAAGGAAAAAAAAGAAAACAAATCAATCAACCAGCATCAGAACTTCTATCAGATTTCAATACTTTGAATGGAAGCCAAAATAATAATTTAATCACTTCTTAGAGATCAGACCAAAGCCATTTCTTCGATTTTACGGTGTCGAGTGTGTGGCTGGATCACTGAATTCCCTTTGTTACACATCAAACCACCCTTATTTATCAGTCTGATTTTCCAACAGCCAGAAGAAACCTGGATTTAGCTCCAAGACATGCTGTTCTCTTTGTAGTTAAGATCAACACACTGAATGATTTCTCCTTCTACGCTCTGCACCTGCCGTGTTATGCCCCAGGCTGTTGGCTAACAGATCCTCACTGATTTACAAAACACAGGACAAATGTCATTTTGCCCACAATTTCCACATTTTGTTTTTTCCTTTTTTCCCTCCTCTCAGAATAATTTAGAGCCTTAATCTCAGGACTGGCCTGAACCAGATGTCTCTCAGGTGTCTCCCTTTTATTGTCTCAGCTTTGAGGTGAAGCTTCAGGTTCTGAAGATACCAAAGTAACCTTTAGATAGGAAATCCTCATTCCTTGTTAGGAACTATAAACAGGAGAAGGTAGGAAAATGAGGTGGAATTCAAAATAATCTTTAGGAATCTTTTAGTTACTGAATGCAGTTTCCATCTAAGATGATCATGATGGATAATGAAAGAACATTGGAGTTACCCAAGTGCACTTAAAGGAGATAAGTTAGACAAAACAAAATTAATCACATGGAGGGAAAAAAAAAAGGACAACAGGGACATCCTAGAGTAAGAAGGTGAGAGAAATAAAAGCTACATGGACAAAAACATCCTTACCAGAGTGCAGAGAGAAAAAGGGAAGGAACCTAGACTGGAAGCCTGAAAACAAAATTTCTCATTAAAGAATAAAAAGGAAATACCTGGAAAGAAAAATAGCAAAGAAGATTTAAAAATACAAGAGAAATCCATGTACTTGATAGATTGTGAAAACATGATGAAATAAAGTGTACACAAGACCAAAAATGTCCTGAGGAATGAGACCAAAAAAGAGAATTGGAAAGCAAACCAACAAGAAGTGCTCAAACAGAGGAAAGAATATCAAGAACTTGGACTGGGGGGAAAGAGTGTGCTGCACTATATTTTATAGAAGGATGGAGCTTATTTACCACTTTGGCTCTCTTCAAACTAAGAAAGTGAGAAACCTTGAAATTAAACTCAATGGGAAAATTTTCCTGGAGTCTGGTGATGGACTCTGGTTTTACAAAGACATCATTTCTCTTATTTTATTTCTGTTTTCACACATTTCCCCTTTCCATTACCTTAAAATCAACTCTCTGATAATCCCAGGTAGCAAAACTTGATTTATTTCCTGCCTCCCAGCACCCCTTGCTCTGGCTGCCATTTTACTACCTGCAATAAAGTGTATGCATGATCTTATTTTCAAATTAATGTGTGAATTAAATAGCTGTAATTAAACAATAAATGAAAGCAAAACAAGTCCCAGCTTTCACTGGTGCAAATAAGAAAAAAGGTACTACAAATAGTGTTATTCCAAAATCAGATAGTGTTGAGAGCAAAAGTCCCATGCAATTGATTGTGACTACCACACACAGAAATTAAAATGCCTTCAGGTTTCAAAAAGTATGTCATTAATTTTAGTATATTTAACTACCATATCTGCTTATTTAAAATGTACTTTTGCTGGTCACTTTTATTCTTCAAGAAAACTAATTTAAAAAATGCAAACAGTCTGTTTTTTCACAGAGCAATAATATCCAGAGGTATTAAACCCAAAGCAAAGAGCTATAGAAATACCAAGACAAGGAGGAAGCTGTGTTTTAATTAACAGCCATTGATTATTAACAGCTGATTCCTGACATAGGGAAGATTTTCAGGATACCTTGAATTTAAAAATGCTGATGTCTGATGGAAGCCAAAATTGGCATGAGCAGGTGTAGACATGCTCTGCTGAGGGTTTTTATAATCAGGTGCACACAGATCCAGAACTGTAAATATAATTATTTGATGACCATTTACTTGTTTACATTATTAGAAGAATGCACGAGTTGCTTTATGGCTGCAACATCCAATGCATCTAAAAAGAGCCACAAAGAAGAGGCACATTTTGTGTTCATGCCTGCATGGCAGCCTGTCAGGAGGTGTCTGCCACCTTCACAGCCCCCAGACACACACACACACCTCTGCAGGGAGAGGTTTGCAACAACTAAATAACAGGAGTGATTAGAAACACACCCTAAAATAACCCACAGATGATTGTAGACTCATTATGAATAAGGTTTCTGGGTTTAGGTTTATTTTATATTATTTTTTTTATTTTATTTTTTACTTAGTTTAAATCCTTCAAAGCAATGAAACTGATGGATTTGTCTAAAGTATTGTTCATAGGCAGTGTGAGGTAACTGGGTGTTTATCAGGAAAATCTAAAGAGAGGGGCAGTCATGGGAGAATTTAATGTCAGGGTTGAAGCTCCCAGTTTGTCCTGAATTCCTGAATCTCCTGCAGGCATCTGTTTTAAAAAAATAAAGAAGACAATCCATTAAGATGCATGATCAGTGTTTTGGTATATGTATTCTCTAGGCATTGCAGATTTTCCTGTGATGGCTCATTTCCTCTAGGAGAATTGTCCTCTGCACTTCAGAGATTCCAGCTCATCTCCAACCCAAAGTTCACAGCTCACATGGGGTGGAACAGGAGTTCTGCTATAAAGTGTTTTTAGCAGTGCCTGCTTCTGTAATCCCAACTACTTCCACAATTTAAACTGGATAAGAAGCAGTGTTTCCTCTCTTCTATAATCCCACTCTTCCAGGGTGGCAGAGTGGATTAATAAATACTCCCTCCCTGAATTTTGGGCATCAGCACCCCATGGAGATTTTGGGAGGTGGGGGCACAAGGGTCGCCTCTGGCCTCTCCTTCACTCCCAGGCAGCCCCATGAGAAGGATGCCATGACATTTCCAGAATTCCCATAAAACTCCTTCCTCTGATTCAGCTCCAGCCTGCACTCTCCCTGCTCTGCTTCAGACAGCCACAGTAAAATTTAATCATTTCCCATCACTGCTGTCCCTCAGTCCCTGGCTCTGGAAAGCTATTAACTCATTCTGAGTTAACTTTGATATTTTAATTGCATTTGGACAATCTCCCTTCCAGTGAGCTGACTATGGCAGCGAAGCCATCAATGGCCAGTTAATGCATTTACTTGCCCCTTGTCATTATGCAGTAAAACATGCTTTTCAGAAGAAGTTACATTTGTCTGGATGTCTGGGAATCACTGACAAGGAGCTTTTTCCCTTCTGAACAGCACTGAACGAGCCAAATTCCATATTTCATACACAGTGCTCATAACCACCCCAGAGATTTTCAGAATATTATTTGTCATTGCATTTCTCCGGCTCATTTTCTCCCAGATGCAGCTTTTGTTAATGACAATGAGCTTTCACTTTGAACAAAGTGAGAGCTTCAGTTTCCAGGTACAAATGTGATTCATTACAAGCACAGCGAGCGCCGGGGCCGTGCATGGATGGAATCCAAGAGCAAGCACACGCCTCAAGAAGAAAAACACTCGGGACAAAGCCCCATCTCATTGTATCAGTCTGTGTTTGAAATCCACTGCCACAAATCACTGCCTGGGGCTGCTGCAGCATCATTTTGTAACCCTCTGGCAAGGGCCCTATGGACTTTCAACACCTTCCCTGTGGAAAGCAGTTTGAGTGGGTGAAAAACTTTTGAGCTGCAGTGATTCATGGCTTTTCTCTTCCTGCTAATTGGTTTGATAGAAAAGAAAAACTTTGCTGCAGCTCTAAGGACACTCAGGAATTTTATAGCCCTTTCTCCAGAGCTGCTGTGAGCATTCCTGGCTGCTGGAGAAGCTCCCACAGCTGAGGACTGGGAGGATTTCCATGGCCCTGGGGAGCAGCACTGCGGCAGGGAAGGAAAGCTGCCCTGACAGTCCCTCCTGTCCTGCCCATCCATCTCTCCACTCTTGGCTATCCTCAGCAGTGTTATCAGAAAAGTTAATACAAGGAACCTTTTGGCCAGCTGAAGAGGTCAAAAGCCAGAATAGAGCGATTTCTCATTGTTTTTAGTACTTCACTGCGCTTTCCATCTGCCTGGCTGCCCTAAAATACATTCATATGTGCATATTTAATTTTCTAATCAGGGTCTTTCTGCACACATATCAGGATGTTGTTTCCAATTCAAACTAGTTGTTTGGCAAAAAATAAAGAGCTTTCCAGAAGGTACTAGAAGGAAACAATTAACAGATGATCTTCTGTGACTGCTCTTGACAACGTTGTACACTTCATTATAGTTTGTCATCTCTTGTCCTCAGCACAAAAGCAGACAAAGATTTTCCCAGGGGTAAATCTTTGTCAATATGTGCTGCTCCACTGACAGGTTCAAATTAGTGGCTGATGGGAATTACCATAAAACTTGGCATCTTTCCTCTTTGTCACTGAAAATGAAATTTAATTGATGAAAGCAGCAGCAGGTGGAATTAAAGCTTGTCTGTTTAACACTCCAGTGATAGATAGCAGAGATTTAGAAAATGAATTCTGAGTTTAGAGAGTAGCTGGTGTGAAAGAACAGATCAGAGCAGCAATTGGGGAACTTGGGTAATAGAAGTGTCCAGTGAAAGAGATGGGTATGAGACAGCAGACTGGAAGGTGAAGAGATTGTGACATGAGAAAAGAAATGGAAAACAAAATTTGACATTCAAATAGAGAAGTACAAAGAATGGAAAGTTGGTTTTAATAAAAATGAATGTTTTTTTTTATCCAAACTGTTAATATCATTTTGGTTTACAACCAGATGTTGGTGAATGTTTTTCACTGGCTAGTTTGTATTTCACAAATGAAAAATTCCTCCATCCTGAAAGCAGGAGGAAAAGTGCTTGGAAATCTTTGCTCATTTCCCTGCTCTGCTGTGAGGTTTTTCTGTGCCCTTCAGCCAGCCCCTTGTGCCAACATTTCCAAATGCCCTTGTCCTACCTAGACCATGACCTGGATGGTCTCTTGAGCACCCAACATCTACAGCAACAGAGACACTTTTAGCAAGAAAAATAAGACTCATTAAACCTGAAAAACCTGAAAAACTTTTCAGGGCTATCTGTTAAGAAAGAAGATTAGACCTAGAGTTGTAAATGAACAAACCTGAATCTTTCATTTATTAGGATTCTTTATTTTGTGTAGTTGTTAAAACCCTGAAGTTTTCCTGAGTTTGTGCTTATGAAATGAACAATAAAACTTCAAAAGGAGTTTAAATAGGATTACCCAGGCTAAATCTCAGGCTTTAATACTCAGCTCTTTCTTGATCCACGTAGAACACTGCCTGTTGATAATGCAGGGCAGATGGTACACAAACCCCCAGCCTCCAAAAAAATCGTGTTAGCACAGCTTCATTTAAGAGGCTGGAAGTGTTTGGTCTGCATTTTAATACCATAAAACTTAATCTGTTTAACATGGTTAGGAGAACAATATTTTCCACTCTGCATTCAGAGTAACTTTCCATGACAAACACTGGGGAAAAGGTTTAAATAAATCAGGAAGAATTGGTCTTTTTTTCCCCCCCCTCTAATTTTTTGCATTTTCCTATTCCACCAGGAACTCTGCTACAGCATTCCCAGGTTCAACCAGGCAAATCATACACACATTTTCACCTTCTACTGTTTATTTTGTTGGTTCTCAGCCTGGGAACAAGATTGGCATCACTTGCTCTGCTCAAGGGATTCCTGGAGGATTTGTGGGAATCTGAGCCAGCTCTTAAACCTGACCTATTGACAGGTGCAGCAAAAGGAATATGTAACAATAAAACTTTCCTGTTTATTTTTTCTAAAGGTACCAAATTACCATGCAGTGAATGTACTTATTCTCTGCATAATTCTGTCAATTAATGAACATCCAGGTCATTCTTTCTTTCTTTCTCACACTACTTCAGACAGACACTGAGCTGTAACATCCCATTTCTGTGACTCTTCAGTTTGGCTGAGGATTTTTTCCAGCAAAGTCTCTCATCCTTCTCACAGGGCAACAGAAACACTCTGCCCTAAATCAGATCTTTCCCCTTAACACAAAACATAAACCACTTTGGTTTGCTCTTATTTTTTGGTTTGTATTAAGGACAGGCTTAATTTATGAAGATGTCAAAGTGCAGCTCTAGGTTTGCATAGGATTTCAGTTTATTATGCTCAGAAATAACATAACAAAATAGTCTCATTGCCTGCATTTTCCAGCCATTCCAGCAGGGTTATTAACAGTCAGAAAGGCTGAAACTTCCCAATGAGAAAGGAAATGGAAATGACTGGGAGGACAATACTGGAAATTGGCTCCAGGAGGAGACTGGTGACAATGCCTGCTGAAAAAGCAGGCAGGTTCAAAAACAGCCAAAGGGAAGCAGGTCCATGAGGGCACCATTTCCCATCAAATTCCATCTTTCATCCCAATATTTTATCTGAACTGACCTACTTGGCATTACAAAGATTTCACATGCTTCTGTTGTTAAAATACCCCTGTGAGTCACAATAAAGAGCTTGGGGCAACAGTCAGTTTTACATTTGTAAACCACCTTCTAAAAAGTTACTTTTTAAGACCCAGGATGTCAGTTTGGCAAGTGTCACCCTTCCAAAAGGGTGTGAAAAATGAAAATCTCTTTTTGCCTCCATTGTGGGTTTATTTTTTAACTTCCAAGCAATGGCCAGTCCAGCCATCATCTGCTGCCTTCCAGGAATGGAGCTCCTCCCTGCCAGGGGCTCTGGCTAGACCATTAAAAGCAGAAATTATTAAATGCTGCTCTAACTGATGCTTGGCCTCACACCAGAGGAATTCTTTTGCCCAATCATGTGCAACACTCATAATATTAGACAGATTTAACTTTATTTTGCTTCTAATAAAATAGGTTAACCATTAAATCCAATGATGGAAGCCAACTCTTCTCTCAGCCTACTATTTCTCCATTTTTTTCATTTAATCTGTTATCTGGGCTAATTAGAACCAAAACAAGTATGTAATAGCTATTATTACACATTCTACTATAATTATTCCTGCCCTCACAGCCAGGATTTAGGCTTTTGGTGCCCAAGATGCTGTGTGCTCTATGCAGATGGGATAATTTCTGTCCAACCCCTGAAGCCACAGCTTCATGTGAGGTAAAAGACACACAGGAGAGCTTGGATCATCCAATAGGGTGCAAAATCAGGGTGTCAGTTTTGAGAATCCTGGATAAAAAAATGTCCAGAAAGGGTGGGGAAACAAAAGGAAGTTGGGTTTGGGAGATCTGTGTGCTGAAATCAGCCCTGCTGGGGTGGGAGTGGATTATTCAGCACCCCAAAGGTGTTTCAGACCTGGTGGCTCAGATGTGGCTCCACCTTGAGCTGAGCCTGGAGATTTCAAACAGGAATTGTAGGTCAAGAAAATGAAACAATTTCACATCTAAAATGAAATGTTTATCTCAAAATTCAGTGCAGCTATTGCATCGAGCTCAGATGAACTGAAGCCACATCTATTTGAAGACTCGGGAGTAATAAATTATCCCCAGAAACACATCACTTGTTTGACAACAATCTTATTTAAATAGAAATAGGTTCAAAGACAAAACATGGTCCACACATAAAATTTGGATATAATTATTTCCATAGTCCAGGTTTTTCAGAGGTCTCAAGAAAAAAAAACAAAATGAAGTATTTAAAAGTTTCCCACCTGACATAAAGAATTTTCTTTTTTTCTAAACATTTTCCTTGGGCATGAAAGTGAAGAAAAGCTACCCTAAAAAATTTAGAGGGATTTACAGTGTCATTGGCAGCACAGGAAAATGGTATTTTTATAATTGACCTTGAAATAGGAAAGCTGAGAGCTAACTCATTTAATTCCAGCCCACATTTATTTCATCACGTTTGTCAGAATGGGGAGTTAATTTTTCTCTGGGTGGTTGAGAAAACATCCCAGGTAATCAGCAAATCAGAGAGCTCTGTCAGGGAGAAACCCTGAGTTCCTCATATTAAACCAGAGCAGGCATTTCTGAAGCCCAAGAGCAACACAGACTGAACACTTGGAAGGGAGAATTTGCTGTTTGGAATTGACTTGTCAATGGTGAGGGGGATGCAATTTTGAAGGAAAATCGATGCAGAGAGATGGCAGTGGAGCTGAACAGTAAACAGTTGGTAAATAAATGCCTGTATGGTCTGAGCCCAAAACCTCCTTGGTGTTTTTTTATTTTTTCCTAGGAAATCAGACTGCATTTATTTTTAATTTGAATCCCGATTTCCTCAGATGCCAATCACTGCTGAATAAAAAAATCTAGCCTGAAAGCAAAACTACCAACAAGTGTTACAGACAGTCAGTCTAACTTGTGGATTCCTCACTAGGTTTTTACATATTTATGCCAAGGAATTTTCACTGTAATGTTTTATTACACAGTAAGCAAAATTACAGAGGCATAGCCCTCTGCATTCAACAGAAGTTATTAAAAATAGTGTGGTTTCTTGCAAAGTCTCACAAATTATGCATCACTTTTGAGAAGATTAAAAATGCTCCTGATGCAGGAACCTGGCAGCAGTTAAATTAGCATGGAGACAAAAGGAAAACGAAAGAGGGCAGAGAAAACAAAAAGAAAAAAGTCACCAAACCCTCCTTGCGAACTTCAGCAGAGAGAGCTGGTTCATATCCTTCAATTCCAAATTCAGATCAGCTGTGTGAGCCAAAAACCTCCCTTGGCTTGTGGCAGTGCCTTGCCAAGCCATAATTAACAGTGCTGTTTGCACACTGCACAAATCACATCAGCTCCCAGTGCCTGGAATCTCCCAGCGCTTCCCAGCGTGTCCAGCACGGCTCCAGGAGCTCCTCTGGGCTCCTCTCCAGCTCCAGCATCCCTGAGCTGCTCCAGGGGGCTGCTCAACAGCACAGGGACACAAACACAGCCACAGGGACAAGCAACAGAAGGTTGTTGTTGGGCTGTTTTCCTTTGCTGTCATTGTTTTTTTTTCCTGTTGGTGATGCTGAAGCAAAGTCCAGAATATTTCCATCATTATAAAGTTGTGCCGTTATCATTTGCTGGAGAACTGCCCAGACTGAACTGGTTTTCTCAAAAAGATAAAACAGAGGGTGGGAAACATTTCAATGCAAAGAGTAAAGCAAAAAGGGGAATTCCTGGAGGAGGTGGTTTGATGCAGGCATTTTAATCCCATCTTTAACATACTTCATCTCTTCTACTTCCCTCATACAGTGTCACAGACCAATTTGTGCCCTGAGTTCCAGAGCTGCTTGAGGGAAACAGAATCTGCCCTTCAGAAGATCTACCTTGTTCCCCTGCAGTTGGGTATTTTTTACTGCATGAAGGCAGCATCTCTTTATCCAAATATGCAATAATAGAGTGACAGCAGTTTAGAAAGAGCAGGCAATGAAATTTCCATGTGTGTTTTGCAGCTGTGAAACTCATCTAACTTGTTGGCTTTTGAGATCAGGAGAATATATCCTGACCCATGACTGGGATCCCTAGGGTTCAGCACAGTACATAATCATTATTTATATTAATATAAGATATTCTTTAGCTGCTCGTTCAGCTCCTCTCTGTGAGGCAGCCTAGAACCTGAACACAACCTCATGATTGGTAATAATTGGCTCTGAATTTAATGAAAAATGTCAGTGGCTGAAAGGAGGACCATTGGGAACCTTCATATCCTGAGCCAGAAGGATGCATTTTGGCATTT
Organism: Parus major; assembly: GCF_001522545.3. NCBI lineage: Eukaryota > Metazoa > Chordata > Aves > Passeriformes > Paridae > Parus > Parus major. The sequence goes on along the minus strand of NC_031775.1, from coordinate 29,374,461 downwards.
TATTAAGGATTGTAATTCAGCTGAAAGACTCCAGCTTCATGGCTTTACATTTTGTCCCTCAGTGGCAGATATTCAACTTTGAATGACTCCAGACCATTCAATCATTTGGTTTTATGTTTATAAAGCCCAACATCAAGAAAACATGGGCACTCTGATATATTATTGTAGGCTCAGTAAAAGAATTGGCACGAGGAGAGCTTTTTGTTATACAAATACATAACAATGGACACACAGTGGGATAGACAAAGCAATGATTTGATATTGCTGTGATGATTAAAAAAGCAACCCCAAAGCCAAAGATTTAGATGACTGCTTTCATTATAAGAGATAAAAGTAAATTCCTCAAAGGAATTCATTAATCTAGGAAAGCTACTATGGCTCTTTAAGCAATGAAAGACCCTCATGTTTGAGACAATTTTATATAATTTCATATTTTCAAATAATTATTCTATGATTCTGTTATAAGGAGGGAAAAAATATGTTATTTAAAAAATACATTTCAAATTAATTTCATTCTGTAGTCATCAGGGTTTGAGCTATGTACATTTAAATGTTTGCTATCAGATGAAGTTCACAGAAGGAAAATAATCTGGGAGGTTATGGAATTGCTTAACTAAACTGTTTTTGAGCTCAAAATGGTATCTCCCAGATGAGTCCTATTTTAAAGCAAAGTAAATTTTCAGATATAATAATTTTGTCATGTCACAGTCAGCAAGAGAGTCCTATTTAGGCTTTCATAGATAATATTTAGTTTGCATTATTCACCTTTCCCATTAAAATATAGGTCCTGTTTCCAGAATAAAAAGTCTGCCTTCCTTCCTTTTTATTATTGATCATAATTTTTGACACCACAGTAGATTAAGGCAATGACATTTTGCCCTTGTTCAGTTTTCTTGTTGGCACAAGAATGAAAATGATGATAAAAACCATGGAAAAGAGCTTGGCTGTGACAATTCAAAAGAGCTCACTCCTATTTGAGTTAACAGCACAAAACCTACTCAGAAGAGGAAAATGAGAATATTTAAGGGTTAAATGATTCTTCTGATTACCTTGACTGCAAGAAGTTGGTACAGTTCAGCCACACTGAATGCACTGTGCCACTCCATTATGAAACCTTTAAATAAAAGGAAAATTCAGATTTAAAATAAAAAATAAAAATTCCCCATTTAATAACCCAAAGGAAAGGTTACAATAAAATCTTTGATGTTTAGCTCCAACAGGATGAATATGTGTTCAGGTGGAAGCAGTCAAGAAGAGTTTCACCCTTAGACTCCATTCTCATAAAGCCCATTTGATCCTGCTCTGTTGAAAGAAGTGAGGTGATAGTGGACACTGACAGTAGAAACTCTAACAGTAATAAAATGGGTAATTGGACATTTTTTCACAGACTTTTGACTGCTACAAGATATTTGGGAAATACAATGCAAAACTAGTTCAAACTGCTCACTGGTGAGCAGTGAAAGCTAAAGAACTTTTCCTTGCACTTTTGTTTTCTCCTTTATTTTGGTCTGCTTTTCAGGCAGAGGCATCTCAAAATAAGTCTTTGTTACACAAGGGGTGAAAAAGGAGCATTACCATATTCAATTTCCCACAAATGTCTGTTGTAGCAGTAAAAGCAGATGGCACCAGAAACAAATGAACATCAACTCTTCTTGGAGTACATCTAATGAGAACAGGTTGGGTTTGATGAAGATAATGACTTTTGAAAATTCATCAATTTTTATGCCACAAAAAGAAATTGCAGCAAACATTTCCCGTAGCGTGTGATCCTTGAATCCAGGCAGAAAGTTAATTTAATGGTCTTTCAAGGGCTGATCCTGTAAAAGGTCTCAGAACTGAGTACTTGATGAAGAAACTAAAGTCACTCAAAACTTTTTCAGGAGTCTACTGGCAACACACACACACACAACTGAAGGAGCTCAATTTGGTCAAAAACATTGCTGAAACTCTGCAGTGCCAAGAGGTTTTTTGGATCTATTAGCTGGGCATTTATAGCTGATCTTTCTGAAAGACCTGCCCTGGGTTAACTTCTGCCCAGGAACTGCTATATTTGTGCTGAAAATGCAGTACAGGGCTGTAGATGCTATGGCCAAGGATGCAAGTGATTTCCTGCAATCTGAATTTGTATTTACATATCTCTTTTTGCCCTATGTGGAGTGAGACTTAACAGTCCATTACCCCGTGGTTCTGAAGGCATAAAGGGTTGGTAAGGCAGGACAATAAAACATTTCTACACCTGCACCTTGTACAAAATAGCTGTGAAAAGTTTCTGCCTGGGAGTCTTGTAGGAATTTCCACAGGACTCAGATTAAATCATTCCCCTTTGAAGAACACATTGCTATGCCTATGATTTTGGAAGATTTCACTTATCTTTTCTATTATTTTCCTACATTCAGCTCAAAGGGAGCTCGGATTTTTCATGCTCAACACCTCTCTCTCTCTGCCCTGTTGTAAGTGCAGTCATCTCCCCCTTTGCTTTTTGCTGTGAAATTCCATGATAAAAACCATGAAGGCAGCCCCATACTCATCTCACTTTCATCATTTTGTCATTTTTTGGGATTTCCAGCACTTCCCCTTTCAGCATCCTCCCTAAAGGCTCCAGGAATAAGTGGACATAAAAGCCATTGATAACAAATATAGACATTAAGACTTTTCCTACAAAACGGTATTCATGTTTCTTCTGCAAACATTAAAAACCAGACACCTGGAGAAAAGAGATAACACAAATATTCTCTGGAAGAGCTTTCTTCCTCCAAGCGCTTCTGAGAATTTGCAATTCACATCAAAACTGAGCAGACTTGCAAATTCCTTGTCTGTGGATGTGGCATTAAAGCAAGGGTGAATATGGACATCAGGAATTCATCTCAGGTTAATAAACCCATGGTCTCCAGAGAAAGCTAAAAGGCAGTCACAGCACACAACCTCCAAAATGGCCCAATGACGTTGAAGTGACAATATTTAATAGGATTTGGTAGTTAAGATGTAGAAACAGTAATTCATTGTAGGTTACTTCTGAGTGTTTGTGCAATCAATGAAACTTTTTGAATTAAATCCAATTGTTTCTCAGAGAGAAGGAAAATTAAGTTCAAATCTAACTAACTGCAAATAAAATATTGACACTTTTTCACATATGCCCAAAATCTAAGAAGCATTTTGAAAGAGTTTGTCTCTATGCCTCACAAAACTATATAAATTTTATTCATGACAGGAATGTTTAGATGCAACTGAAAATTTAGAACATCTGTAATCTGAGATTTTGAGTTGAAACCAATGAAGATAGATTTTCAAAATATTGCTCAAGATGATCTTCTAAATACCAAATCACAAATATATTTGCCAAAAGAAAAAGCACAATAAAAGTATGAGAATTTTTTTAAAACAAATGCTGAACACTAACACAGGGTATTAAATAAGATTTATTAGCACTAACATAAGTGTAAAATAGGATTAGAGCCATTATAATGGTGAACCCAGACCTGATGTTCAGGAACAGGGTTTTGTCAATATGAATAGAAAAAGAGAGGAAAGAAAGAAGCTTGAAAATGTGGAGCCACTTGAGCATTGGCATGAATATATTAAAGAATGCCAGTGAATTTTCTCTAGCTGAAGAATTTTCATTTCAATGTCACTTACTGGAGACGATTACATAGCATTTTAGTTAATATTTGATGTTAATTAGATATACTGGCAGGAGAGACATGGCTCAACATCTTCTGCCTCTTCTCTCTCCTTTATTAAAACAACTTTGGCCTCAGGAGAGCAAAGGATTTTTACTACTTAACATTAGTATTATTAAGTATATTAAACATCATCTCAGCAAAGTGAGTTTTCAAGTGGTTTTCTGTTAAGTTTTCTCAGCTTCCTCTTCAGTAAGTTATTCCATTATACCCAGTACAGCTTTGCTGGAGAGAGGAGCATCCACCAAGCAGACATCCAAGATGCCAGGAAGATCCAGCCAGAAAAAATTCCTTTATTTTTGACATTTTGGCCACCTTTTTTGATTTTTTTCTTTCTTTCCTTGCTTACAAATCTTTGCATAAGCCATAAAATACCCCAGTGATCCCTAGGCTTACACAAGTCTGCTTCTTTTTGTATTTTCTAACAGCTGCAATGTTGCCAGCACTGCTGGATTTAATTAACCTGACAAAAGAGCCCTCTCCCTCTAGAAGAATTTTTATTCACTGAAGAAGACTCAAATATTAGGCCAGGCCTGTGGATCAGGAAGGCTGAAGTTTCCTGGCAGATGTCCATATCCACAGACAATAAGGAAGGCACTTTATTTGCCAGGCCCTGGAGTTTAAGCTGATGTACAACGTGGTATAGAGGATCTGAGTAAAAAGAAAAAAGATGATTTCCCTAGGCTGGGACAGGCTTGTGTAGCCTAGCAGGGGTCATTGGAAAATGATATGGCTGGCTGAGATTTTTCACTTTCAGAATTCTGGAATAGGCCAGAACATTCCCACACAACTGGCTGGGAGCCTGCTGCAGGAATCCCCTGGATATTGCTGCTCTGTTTGCTCCTTCCCTGGGTACACTCAGTGTTCTTTCTCACTGAAGTGACATGGCAAAGCTAACTAAAATCTCCCAAAATTCTCTGATAAAAGGCTCTTCTGTGCAGACACGACTCTGCCACACAAGCATGGCTGTACCATACAGATGAGGTCTGGCTGAGGGTTTGTCTGCTCCAGCCCCTGCCAGGGTAACTTTGATCTCTGAAGGCAATAAATCACATCAACAGGAGCAGGCATGTAGCAGTAAATGGGATATGACAGCATCTTTCCTCTCACAGCAGAGTTCCCTTGATTATGATCCCTCTGATCCCCGTCTCTTCCCTCTTGTCTAACAAAAATCCGCAGCTGGAAGGTTCAATGTGTTTATCACCAGCACTTCTAAACTTCAGCTCTCTGGAGCCACAGCTTATAAATGAAAAATTCCTGACTAACCCTCCAAATCCTGGCTCCAGGCTGCAGCCAGTGCCCCTCAGCAGTGTGGTTCTGTCAGGAGGGAGCTGCCAAGTCCCAGTGCAGAAGCAGCAGCTCCAACACCATCTGTCTGTGTGCCTGCACAGCTCGTGGTCCCTCTGGCAAGGCTGGATTAAAACATCAGAAGCTTTGCAACCCGTCAGCTTCAGGCTTGGAATTTCCTACCTGTCCTCGTGCCCTGGTGTTCGGGTGCTGGTCCCTTCCCTTTGTCCTGCTTTAATCCTGCCTGGATATGCTCAGAGTGAGGAGCTGCCTTCTTCCCTTGCAAAAATAACTTTGTCATGCTTAAAGGGAAGCTTTTTTAGACTTCTCCCAAAAACCAATCTTCCTATTCCTGCTCCTGTCCCAGCTCACATTCATCTTCCCTTGCCAGCTGTGTGCCCAGTTTTACACAGGGACTGGCAGAAGTGACTCAGCTGGGCTGGCAGGGAAAGAGGCTCTGGATGCTGGAGAAAATCTGTCAGGGCAGGACATTATGCACAGGGAAACCTCATCTGACCTCCAAGGGAGTCCCTGTAATACCAGGAGGGACTGGGAGGATTTACAGTGGTAGAAATTTATGATCCAGTTTTTTTCCATAAGTTAATATTGGATGTTTGCCTATGGATAATGCTTATTATATATTTTAATATTAAATTAGATTTTAATATTATGCATTTATAAAGACATAGAAAATAGAAAAGGAGCTGTTTGAGAGCAGTAATACAAGGAAATGCTTAGGAAAACAAAACAAAAATATTTTGTAAAAAATTATTTTCACCAGTGGTGTTTTGCTTGTATTAAAAGTTCTGAGAGAAAAAAAGTTTTAAAAACCCATCTCCCAAAGTCAATCCCAATGATCACAGAAGAGCAAGAAGTTTACCAAGAATAAAATGACTACTGATAGTTTAATTTCACACTGTCACATCCCGCTATCCAGGCTTTCCTTGCCAGGGCTCACTCATTTCCCAGCACAGGCTTTACAAGCAGGGGTGAATGAACACAGAATTTATAAACTGTATAAGGCAGCCTTGAAATCCTTTTTCTGTCTGAGCAGCAGCTGTGCTGCTCCTTTGCTGATGCAGAAGTGGCCACAGGCTCTCTGTGCTGGCCACGTGCTGGGTGTGTAATGTCAGCACAGCAGGCCCTCCATGCCATGGGGCTCTCCATTCCCAGCTCAGCTGGCTCCCCACAAGAATTATGTGCTTGAAGTGGATTAGAGAATTTCTATAGTGAGGCTGCCAGCAGTAAATGCAAAAATCTGTAGGCACACTACTTCAGTCTTCTCATAAATGAGAAATGTCAATTGTTGCTTGCCCTGCTCTGAAAGATGGGGACGGTTACATGGCAAAAATCAGAGCAAAAGCATGTTGCTATACTTTGTTTTAACCGTGGTTGGGGTTTTTTTTGTTTTTTGGTTTTTTTTCTGTTAAATTTCCTCTTTAAGATTAAAACTGGAATTATTTTAACCTGAAAAGGATATTTCCATTTTCATCCTTTGCAGAAGGTGTTGTCAACACCGGACCTGAATTCACAACAGATGCCTGTCCCTCTGAAATCACATTTTCCAATAATAATCTGCTCATTAAAATGACTCTGCTGTGTGTTTCATTCACTGCCTCAGGTCTTTCTGCCCTGTGCCACAGGAGTGCTGGGGAAGGACTCCATGAGGACACAAAGATCTAAACAGGATCTCACAGCTCAATGAGAAATACACTACAGTCCCAGAGATCTCAGGCTTTTCTTGAAATGCAGCATCTTCCCTCCCCAGTCTGGATCTTTCCTGCAACACTTGTGTTTGGGTTTATCACCCTCCTGGACTCAGCCTGTTCCAAACTGCACTCCATGGGCTGCTTTGGGAACTGGTTAAAAATAATGTGTTCAGGTCTGGAGGCAGCTTCTCATTAGAGGCAATCTTCCTCCAGCAGCTGAAATCAGGGAGGACAGGGAGTACTGAATTAACTGTTAAAAAGTGCTTTTGAATCCAGGTATTAAAAACCCTGTCTGCATTGTGGTTACTTCCTTTGGCTTTAATTGAGGTTTTATATTCTACTTCATATTCTACTAGTTTATACTTTTATATTCTACTAGTTATAAATGTGGACTCCTGAGTCTAAAAGGAACTCCAAGTTTCTATCTGAGCACCATAACAAGATCGAGTTCTTGGCTAACAAAAACCTTGTGAAGTGCTAAGGTTTTGAGCTGGTTTGGGAAAAAAAAATAAATCACCAAAATAAAATCAAGGTTCTGATGGAGCTTTTCACAAGGCAAGAGTGTAATCATGAAAAGCACACAGACAAGGCATAAAATCACTCCAGATGTGACAGTATGAAAGGCCAGAGCTTGGCAGTGAAAACAGAGGTTGCACAGGTAAGGGAAGCTCATCAGTCACAGAGGGAGAAGTGGCAGCCTAACTGAATATATTCAATATATTGTCCAGTGGGGCCCAGAAATAATGCACACCCCAGGGAGGATGGAGAGGAAAGGAGGGGTGTCTGCCACCCCCCACTTGTTTTCAGTGCTGGGAGAAGAGGTAACACACAGGGGGAGCAGAAGTGATGGGGTGAAGAGGGGAAAGCAGTGAGAAGAACCAGCTGAGGGCACATTCCTCATGCTCCATGAGGAGCCTCAGCCAAGCCCAGCAGGGCCTCACTCACCTGCCAGCAGTGAGCACAGAAAAAACACAATCTGCAGAAGGGTTTGTGTTGGGGTGGGACACTGGTGCCTTGGTTCTTTTCCCTAGGGCTGAGGCTGACCAGAGAGAGATTTGTTTTCTCATGTTTGGACTCAGTTGTTGATTTTTCTTTATCTATATTATATATTTACAGAGTACAAGGAGCTATATACACTAGGCTAACAAGGTACAAAATGGAGGGACAAAGAACTTTTCTGAGGCTTTTTATGTGTTTATTTACTTAATGATTAAATGCTAAGTAACCTATTTTTTTAGTGATTTAGTGACTCAACACTTGTGGGATGCAATGTGGATTATTTTACTTAATTATTTACTATTAAAAACAATTAGAAGAAGAAGATGAAGAAGGAAGAAGAACAAGAAGGAGAAAGAGATAACACCTTAATTTTTCTATTTTTAATTTCACATATTAATATAACTAAAACTTTACCTTTTTAACTTAGTGATTTAATACAACTCTAACTTACATTTCTGTTTTTTTACTTAGTTTTAGAAGCTTTCTCTATGGCTTTAAGTTAAACTCGGTGTTCTCCTGAGTTAGAACTTGTTAACACAGAAAATGGGATATTTTCTGTGCTTCTGACTCTAACAGGTGTAAAACCAAAATTCTTTACCATTCTAAACCTCTCCTTCACAGATCATCCCTTTGATTGAGAAAGCTATAAATACAGTGAGGAACTTTGCCATTTTAGCAATTTTTAGGGGTTTCCTAAGGTCAAAACACACCATTTTCTGTTTGCCTTTTATTTCTCATGCAAAAGAAATCTTTTTGGTGTTCTATTTCCTGCACTTCACTAACCTATTATTCCCATTATCCTACACTTACTCTTTTTCCTACCTTTGCTGGAGGATTCACAATCCCTTTGAAATCTACCTTGGCAGGCAAAAGTGCACTGCCTTTTCTGGCTGAAAAATGTGCTGCATTTTGAGGAGAAGGGAAAGACACCAAAATCTGGGAGTAACATCTTGCTCCATGAGATCAGGCCAAGCTGGATGGAGCCCTGAGCAGCCTGACCTGGAGGGTGGATCCCTGTCCATGGCAGGAGGGATGGAATGAAAGGATCTTTAAGGTCCCTTCTAACCCAAGGCTTTCCATGATTCTGTGATCCCTGACTTGCTCTTTGCCCCTGGCTCTGGGCCATTCCAGCAGTGGGCTGCCCACAGAGCACTGGGATGCTCTGTGTCTGATGATGTGTCACTGATGTCTGCCAAGAAGAAATCAACACTTGGAAAGCTCATCCTCACTTTTAGCTTCCCAATAATTGTTCCAGTGTGTTGCAAACACTGTGATTAATTTTAATTTTTAAATGGATGCCGATACTTACCTAAAAATACAATTCAGGTTATGGAAATGGCTCAAAAAATTACGTTTTTTTGTTTGAAACAGAAACAGATGAAGAGTTGTCTACTGAAAATGGCTTTATTTTACTTGTCAGTGGAACTTTTTCTGCTTCCAGAAGAACTTCAGTTTTTAAGTGCTTCAGCAAAGCACATAAAGGGAAGAAAAGTGATAATTTTACTAACACTGGGCAGTTCCTGCTCAGATTTTCCCCCACTTTCAGAATTGGGGTGGTTTTATTTTTTCCCCAGGTGAAATAGAACAAAAGCAGGAATGCCAATACATTTTCCAGGCAACACAGGCTTTGCTTTCCATTTGGTGATAAAAAAACACCTCCTCCTTGCAGCACAGGGATGATTTTTAAGAAATTAGCTGCAGAGGAAAGCTGACAGGCAGCATTCCTCATCTGTCACTACACAGCACCACTGCTGGGAAGTAGCAAATTTCATACTCAGCTTGCCTGTCAGCCTTGAGGGCTTTAGAGGACAGGGATTTTTTGGTTTTTGGGTTGTTTTTTTTTTTTGTTTAGTTTTCCAAGATGTAAATCAGAAACAAGGACTCTTGTTTGCTGGTATCTGCAAGGAGCCACATGAGTTGCTTTTGTTAGAGAAGTGTAGGGGGGTTCACAGATGAACAAATCTCTGCATGCAAAATGAGTGTGGGTTTTATTTTATTTCATCTTTAGATGAACATCTCAGCTGTAAAAATTATATCTTATAATAGTTGCTTAATTTTTGAAAGCATATAACAGCCACTATATAAAAATACTAAAAGTTATATTAAGTGTAAAAAAGCAGAGGGTTTTTTTTCCCCCTTTTTTTTAAGCTGGATTTCTTCACTGTTTAATGGAAAAACTCTGCTTTTGGTGTCTTTTTCTCCTAATTATCTCTGCAGACAGTACCATAGATGGTGCTAACTTTTTTTTTTAACCTATTATTCATCAAAGACTAACAAGATCTTAGTTCACACTCTTACTGAGCAGATCAGGAAAAAAGCAAACTTACCTTTGCATAAAAATTTGGGGTTTTCAAGGATAAAGTGCAGCAAGAACTTTTATCATGCTGTATAAAAGCATGAGTGTTGAGATATTAACATGTGTTTTATAACAGTCTGAGTTCCATTTTTGGATAGAAGACTGAATTTAAACAAAAAAAATTAATGTTTGCATAGTATTAATTCAGACTTTGAATTAGATTTATTTCTACTTATTGGATATACACAAGGTGTGTGGTATCTTCTCTGCCTGCAGAAACCAACCTGACAATTGTAATAATGCTGCATTGTCTTAAAAAAAATCATCAAAGAACAAGCCCAAGCTCCCCAAGATAAATTAAATATTGCATATGACTGCTGAAAAAAAAGTGTGATATTGACCTGAAATGACACCCAAGTCTGCCTCAGCTTGGAGCTGTGGGGCATTTTTCTCCAGGTGAAACCTTTGCTGGGTTTAATATTGCACTTGCTCAGAAAGTCTTGTCACCACTGCCTGCTTTCCTATCTGTCTTGTAAATTATTGCTGATGTTAAGCACTTCTGTTTAATAAGAACAGGTTAGACAGACAGAGTGCACCCCATCAAGCCCACTGATAAACACTGAAATGTCAAGGGGAGTGTTCAGGGACTGAGGGGGGGAATGGAGTGAGGACACTGATTAATCAGAAATTATTTACCTGGGCTGCCTGTGCCTACCCAGCCTGGATATTTCCTGAGAACACCTACACAGACTTTGTGAGCAGAGCAGCTCTGAGCTGCTCTCCTGGACAGTCTGGCAGCTCACACACCATACCTGGAGCTGTATTGCTGTGCTGAAGGAACACAGGGCTTGAAAGTTTTCCTTTACAAGAGTTCTTTAGAGTATTGGATAGGTTAAACTCTCTAAAGAGCATTGAAGAAAACATTAAGAGAAATAAAACCAACGGCTGGGCTACATTTTAATGAAATTTCTAAAAGTGTCCAGATGAAGAATATCTTTCCCCTCAGTTTTGCCAAGATTTCAGGGGTGGTTTGTTCTTCCCTGGCCCAGATGTGTTTCACAGCTGCAAAGTGAACTGGTGTTTGAATTTGGGATGTCTGATGTGCAAGGCTGAGGGGACATCAAGGACCTTCTCCAGCCTTCAGTTCCATGGTTTACCAAAGGTGAGGGATAAAACCCATCACCTGGGATGGCAAAGGGTGACAAAAAAACCAGACAATAAATGAAGGCAGGATCTGTGTTGTTGAAAGTCGCTCAGAGAAGATGAATCAATGAAATAGCCAGGTAATTTAGAGGGAAGAAGACAGAAAGGTAAACTGTAAGATCCCTTAGGATGCCTTTTATCTGCTTTTAAGTGATGTGTCAGCACACCAAGCACATTCCAAGATCACAACAGGAGTCCCCAGTTCTTTCCTAAACAATATTCCTGACAAATAGTTAATAGAGGTCAGGTGTTTGCCTGCTGATTCACTTCACAACTGAAAAAAAATGAATTGAGAGAAGGACCTACCAAAATAACTGAAAGTTAGGCTCCTCCTGATACCAGGTCTGGGGTTTTTTCCTAGTTTATATGCATTCTAAAAGTTGTCACAATACTGTTTCTCATCCAAGGGTTTCCCAAGCAGTATCATTAATCTGATGAAGAGATCTGGCCAGACCCTAAATTTCTTGTAATCTTAGGATGTCTTTGGATTCTAACAAATTAAAAGCACTCCAAACAGAGCTGTAAATAACCTGAGCAATGCTATCTAAAGGTCAAAGCATTTTCTAAAAATTTCCAATTAAAGCAAGCCAGAAGGAGGAAAAAGTCAAGTGTTCAATTCCTATATTGGTCATCATTTTTCAGCACCAGAGCTGTGGATTTCTGATTAGTCCATTGCACTAATTTCTTCAAACAGTATTTTAGTCACTGCCATGTTGATCATTTATTAATATGATAATTGTTCAAAAGGCACTGACAAGGAACAAGAAAAATCACGAAACATTAATCACACAGTCTATTTTTTAATACACACTGAGTCACAGGCTGGTTCTTATCTAGGTCAGTAGATATGGGGAGCTGCCAGGAGTGAGTGGAGCTGCAGGAGGGAGGAGGAGAAGGAAGAGGAGGAAATAGGAGGAAGAGGAAGAAATAGGAGGAAGAGGAGGATGCAAGACAAAACAGGAGAAAGCAGAAAGAAACAGGAGAGTGCAGGAGGTACCAGAGGAAGCAGAAGGCTGCAGGAGGAAGAGGAGAAAGAGGAGGAAGCAGTGCAAAAGTCCTCATGGGGAAGGGGAGTCCATGGGAATCTTGATTTCTCTCAAGGTGCAGACCTGCTGTGCCAGGCTGGCATCAGCCTTGGGCTGGTTGTATTTTATATTTTAACATAACTTCCTTTTTTCTTTTTCCTGCTTTCCCCTACTCCTCAGCTTCCCCTGCAGGCTCCTTTTGCTGATCTGTCTCTCTGTGGACCTGAGAGCTCAAGAAATCCACAGCATCATACATCAGTGCTGGATACACCTTTAGAGACCTAAACTCCTTGGCATCTGTTGAATGAACAGGTAAAATAGAACATTTCTCTCTGTGTCCAGTAAATATGCCTCCACATTTTTATCACCACCAGTGGTAGTGTTACCCTTTTATTTCAGGCTAACAGGCCACTCCGATAAATCATAGAATTGTTTAGGTTGGAAAAGCCCTTTAAAATAATGAAATAAGTGTTCAAATTCACTCTGACCCTCCTGGAGTTGTGTAGTTTTCTTTCTCTGCCATTATCATTTTCCATTAAGCAGATATAGTATTATAAATATGTTTGAAAATGCACAGCCAGAAAATGGTCCCCAAGCCAGTCCACCAATCCTGGGAAAAGCAATCCTGGAATGTTTGCTGAGAGATCCTGTGTTTGCCAGGGTGGTCTGTGGCAGAAATGGATTGGAGGAGATACAGAGGGCAAAGCCAGACTCCTGCTCCACAGACACCAACTCATTATAAACACACTTAAATATATTCTAAAATATATTCCTAAATATTTTGTAAAATTCCCAGAAAATATTTGCCATACAGACATAGACACAAACTGTTTTACTTGCTACTCTGTAAACTGCAGCTTCAGAATGTTCAAACTCTGCACTACATATGATTTTTAATTTCCATAACATCATAACTGAAGAAAAAAACCCAAATATCTTCAAGTCTGGTAATACTTTTGGATTAAAGCATGCTTAGATAACAGGCTGTATAAATACAAAAGGTGGTGTGGTAATTGAACCTCAGGTAAAGCAACAAGCATTCTATATTTAGATCTTAATGAATCAAATTACAGAAAAATCCTTTTTCCTTTCAGAAATAGTAATTTATCTATTTCAAAATTTCAAAATGTGGCTGTTCCTTTGAGATATTTAACCTGAGCTGCCCACATGAAATGAGCAATTACTTTTTTTAGATAGCATTTCCTTTGACTACTATTCCCTGGCCTTTTTTAGTCAGAATCTTTCAAGTATTTTTAATTAAACAAAAAAACCCTTGGTAATGCTTGGCAAATTAAGGTCCTAGTGGTTTTTTTAATTTAGTCTGAGACTATTTGCTCATGATAAATAAAAATAGCATAGATTATTAAAACACAGGAGGAGACATGAGGGAAAGCAACCAACAAAAAGGGATGTGCAGTGTCTCTGAACTTTAATAAGAAATATTTTGTTGATAAGGTCACTGTACTAATCCAGGAGGAATAAAGGTGCTCTAGAAAAAAAAAAAATCTGCTACTTCTGAATGCTGAGTTCTGCCTGTGCAAACTCTGCACAAGGAGAGTCCTGGATTGATCTGTGCTCATGCAGGTGATTTTAGGCACCAGGGGTAGGATGGGGAAAGAGGAGCCATCCTCATGGGCTGAGAAATTAGGTCATAGGATCGTCCCAGATTTCAGCAGCACAATGGACAAAGTGTTTTATCTCCATGCAAACCCTGTTGCAATATAAAGTGGGGAACTGACCTGTTCCTCTCCTCCCTAGTGGAAGCAAAATTAGAAAAATATGCCCAGATATTTCCCAGGAAGGGAGGGGATGGTAGTGATTTATTTGATAGCACATAACCAAGGACTGAAGAGCTCTGACAAGCCCAGCCTTGCCAGTGTGGCTGCTGAGGTAACAAGGGGTGCCTCAGATGAGGCCAGGGGGGATGGAGGTGAAAGCTTGGAAAGAAACAAAACCATGAGAGTCAGGAGGAAATTTGTGTAGGGAAACTGAGGCAGACTGTTCTCAGAGGTGGCAGTGTGATGGCTGGAAGCAATGGACACCCCTTAAAGCAAGGAGCACTGCTCAGAGACTGGGGTAAAATTCTTCCCAGTGCACGTGGTTTAAAGTGGGCCAGAGAGCCTGGGGGACCTCCAGGCTTTGAAATGCTGAAAGCTTGGCTTGAAGAGCAAACTGGACTGAGCTTCAAAATGGATCTGACTTCAAAGCTGGCTCTGTCCTGGGCTGGGGGGACTGGAGCAGATGTCCTCATGGTGTCCATTTCAGCCTGGATTGTCCCGTGCTCCTGTGCTACAGATCTGAAGGCGCTGCTCTGGAGAAGGGGGATTTGTCTCCATGTTTTGGTTGAGTACAAGGACTGCCCAAGGACAAAGCCAGTTCTGCTTGGGCTACACAGAGATGAAAGCTGGAGAGGAAGGCAGCAGCTCAAAGCCTGGCTTAGATGAAGTTTTGCCCATAACATGGCAACTTTCCCGTGGTGAACTCCATCAAACACCAGATGTGCTGCATTCAGATCCCTAAAACACAGCTGGTTTAATTGATGAGAAAGTTCACAGTGTTTCACAATAATGGGATAATGAAGATAATCAGAAAACACTGCAATAAATGCTTCATGACCATCCACACCAGCACTCCTCAAAAAAAATGAAGTGCCATATGTGTAAAATTAATCACGTTGCACGTGTATAAATTTTTAAAAGGTCACAAGGTATTTTAAGAAAAAAATCTTTATCAAAGTAACTTCTATGATAAAAATACCTGTTCTTTCCAAGAATAATCAGAAGGAGCTCAGAAGAAAGGACAGCTGTGGGGAAAACTGAGGAGAGGTGCAGGCAGTGCATCCATAGTTTGGACCCAAGTCTTGGTTTGGACTCTTTAGTTGAAGATCATCCCTCATCCCTACCAGATGAGACACTTGTAATTAGGCCTAAATTTTCCATGTACATTTCTCTGAAATGATCAAGAACTAAAAAATAAAAAAATAAATAATAATAATTAAAAAAAAGGGTCAAGAAAACATTCCTAGAATTCTGAGGCCTTTTAGTTAATTTATTTAAGCGGTGCAATGTGCAGAAAATTTTTACATTTTCTTATGGTACCCAGGTGGATTGACAACCATGGGGAGGAAGAGAAGAGGAGAATGAAGCCAGAAAGATAATGAGCTGAGTGATTAAGTTGTATAAGGCTTCAGAGGGATTGTTTCTATAAATAGGTTTTTAGTAAAAGTCTAACCTTTCAAAATTTTATATTCATCAAAAGAAAGAAAAAGAAAAAAAAAAAATGTTACCAAAATCTAATTAGGAAGGGTTATAACCTGATATCTATGAGAACCAAAATAGAATAATGCCACAAGAGAAAGAACCTCCAGAGATGTATTTGAAAGAGTTTCTCTCAGAAATCTTAAAAAGTTAAAATTCAAGCTGAATAAAATGTTCATAGTGAAACTAAATGGCCAGGTAGAACTTACAAAACAAATAAGTTAGGAAGGTGTGTACCCCCACCTTAGGCACTGATTTCCAGACCAGGTTTTATTTACTGATTCATTCTCCTTCATCACTGCATAAACGTTGTGCTCTGTAAAAAAGCATAACAAAGAACATCTTCCCCAGTCCCAATATCTTGCCTAGACCTTCTCACTACAAGTATTAGCAGTAAAATAGGAAAACTTAATAAATTCATATCCCAATGAATTTCTGTTTCTGATCTTTAACACTTCAGCCATTTGCCTCTGTCAATACTAAGTTACATTAAGTTTGCACTGGGATGAGTAAGGATCTCAGTCTGTATTTTTTTTTTTTTTCAATTATCAGGAAAACCATCTTACAATTTTAAATTTTTTTCTCCCCAAATACATCTGTGCAAATATTTTCCCTTCTTAAAGAAATCCACCTTAGCCATATCTCTATAATAAACATTTAGGAATGAAAACCAATCCTATAGAATTTCCACTGGACTGATATTATAATATTCTCAA
This sequence comes from Parus major, assembly GCF_001522545.3. Taxonomy (NCBI): domain Eukaryota; kingdom Metazoa; phylum Chordata; class Aves; order Passeriformes; family Paridae; genus Parus; species Parus major. The sequence continues at coordinate 29,358,292 of NC_031775.1, read as the reverse complement.
GAGGCATGAAACTTTTCTATCTCCCAGGGTCTCATTGTGTGGCTGCTCTCAGATTTGGCCAAGTGCTCTTCTGGCTCTTTACCCAGGCAGGGGATCTCACCACAATCTAGAAGCAAGTTGTCACCTGCCAGTGCTCTCTTCTCAAGGGAAAATACTGGCTCCTGCAGCATTTGCTGGCTATCAGTGAATAAATATAATGAGAAACTAACAGATGGAAAGAGTGTGTCACCTAATTTTAAGTGTTAATATTATGCAAGTGAATAATGCTGGCCGTGGTGTGCTGAGGAACACAGCCACAGTCCAAAGACAGGATTGTTTAAACAGCATGAGATGTGAAAGATAGCACAGATTCACAGCTGCTCACACAGGGCTGCAAGGTCAGATAAACTGATTTATCAGTAGCTGATCACTTGAAACAAGGGATGTCCAGTGCCAAGGCTGAGCTCAGCTGCATCTCCTGCTGGAGCCCAGCTTAGAGAGGAGCTGATTTATTGACACAGATCAGGCAATTCTCTTCACAACCTGGGCCATCTCAGCTGAGGTAACCACACAGAAGAATGAAATGTGCCTGAGCAGGAGACCTCTAAATCCCAGTAGCCCAAGGCTCTGGCAGCTGATAATGCCCCCAGTTCCTTTCTCTGCTGCCAGAGTGCAGGTGCTGAGGGAGAGGCAGCAGACACAGGGGTTTTCAATGTCCTGTAGCATCACCCTCACTGCTCATGATCAAGCTTGGCTCAAGTATTCTCGGACAAGTTCTTATTCCCCTGCAATACTGCCTGCTCAAGGCAACCAAAACTTGGTTGCCACTTGGTCCCAAAGTCCTCTGATATCCCAGAGAGACACTGTCATTCAAGAACTACTGAAATGGACTGGTTTTATTTCTATTTATATTTGTTTTCTTCAGAAAGACTGTTTCTCAGTTGCACACCAGATAATTTGGCTGGCCAGATATAGCCAGTCTATTTGCAACTCAAGATCCATTTAACTTTGAAGCAGCTTCTCACTATATTTGTCATAGAAATACTATTTCAATAAAATTTTAAAATGCAGGAATGGTTATAACATCCACTTGAATGTGTACTCAAATATATCAAAACAGGGTGATGCACTACAGCTTTTTGCCATCACTATTTCTATTGGTTTCTGGTATCCTGGATAGTAATTCTGCATTTTTCTCATGTTTTCACCTGTGTTTGTGGATCTGCAACTGAGATATGGCAGTGATTTCTCTTTCCTGATGATGAGGAAAACAAAGGAGTCCTACAATTTTAAATCAGAAATTGGACCTCCAACAATCAGTTCATATTTTCTTTTACATTCCAATTTACATTTCACTTTTAGTGATGGAGGCTTACAAGTGAGTTGGTTTCACATAAGCATGCAGATATCTTAGAGAGACTTCTGTAAGGCAGAGTAAAGAATTCCTGGATTAGGGAAAGGGTTCTGCCTTATTAATGCTCTATTGCTGCATTCTGCCTGTATGCAAAAGAAAAAAAAAATGAACTTGCCACCTTCTCATTGTTAAAGGCACTTAAGCACAAGAGAAACTAATTAAAAATGGAAAGAGTGGCACTTTTTATACCCTTCAGAAATATTTTCATGAGCTGCCCAGTGACTCATGTTTTACAGCACTGGGTAGCTCAATATATGTATTTTTAATGATTTGGAAAGGGCTCATAAAGTAGTGTCCCCATCTTGTAATCGTTCATGACTGCATGTAAAAGGAAACAGAATCCATTATTTCCAAGGGACTGTAAAAAGAAACTGGCTTAGAGGTATCTGTAAAGTATCTGTATTGTTATCAGTAAAGCCAGAAACTTTTATTATGTTTCCAAGCCTGGTGTATTATTGTGTGAGATACATTGAGTTTTTTTATATTCTGCCACACAGACACCCACAAGAGCATTAAATTCACCTGACACCAGATTTGTGTGGAGGTCTTGGTCACGAGTAAGCAGCTGAAGTTTAATGAGTTCATAAATCAGATGGGCTGTGGCAGCTGTCCAGCTCAGATGAGAGCTGAATCACCCATCACAGGCTACAAAACTCCACCCACACACTTAATGAGCCTCAAAAGATGAGAGCTTTTAAACTCCAGTGCTCGACTCTTTATCTGAGTGTGGGGTTCCTGCAGGAGGGGCTGTCCTGCAGTTCCTCCCCCAGGAGAGTCATCCCAGAGCCAGCAGTGATGGGGATGATGAGAGCAGTGTTCCCAAGCACAGATGGACATCTCCAGGCTCCTGGCACTTGGCCCTGGCTGAGCTCCATGCCTGAGCCCACGTCAGGATCTGTCAAGGCTGTGTAAAGCTCTTTTTGTGCTGTTTATTTACCAGTCAGACAAACGGTGCCTCTCTGATCAATTATCAGCCATTCTGAGCTGTTACAAAGGAAATAAATGTTTCCCCCACCTGGCTACAACCTCCCTCAGGTAGCTGAGGATTGTTTGCCAAACAGATGGAGAAGGAGAAGCAAATTACATCTCTCCTCAGGTGACAGGGAGAGCAGGAGGAAAACTGTTCCATGGATTCCCTTGACTTGTTACAGCCTGGAAATCTCAGATCCTGTGACCCACATGAGCACTAGCAAAGAATTTAACAATCCATTCCTAACAATCTCCTCCCTCCCATAGTTTGTTCCAACTCCATCATTTTCCTCAAGGAGTTAATGCATCCAGACATTAAAATCATGTTATGGTTTCATCAAAAAGAAGCTTGCAGATGCTTCCAGAGGAATAGGAAAAATAACCTCTATGTCCCGTTTTTGAAGGTGTTTAAAGGAGATATTAATGCATCATTCATTGATATATTGGATCACAGTGTGAAACAGCAAATTAATTCTGTATCAGAAAATGCTTCTGCTCAGATTAATCCCCTTTCATGTAATGTTATAATTATAAATATTAAGGCCTTTGGAAATATTTGTACTTTGTTTAGACATAACAGATCATTAGCTACTTTATTAGTCAACAGTGGGAAGAGGAACTGTAAGAAATATCATGGTGTTACCTAGAGAGAATGCAATGGAAAAACAAATCTAAATTGTTGAGATTATTTTCATACATTTTACCACTTATTTTGCATAACTTTCTTTTTACCTCTTCTATTCCTCAGATGTTAGGATAATGAATAAAAATAATAATGTCCTCTCTAAACCCAGCAAGGTTCCATGGATCCTTTTTTCCTCCAAGTCAGTCAAGATAAGACAGAAAATTGTGTCACTGAAGGGCAGCCAGTGAAGAATTATTTATTATTGGATTAAATCACAGGAAAGTTCATCTGTGTTGCCTTATGTAAAAACAAGAAACACTTTGAAGTTCTTAAAGTCCAAAGAGAAAGAAATGGATGAACATGTTCACAGGCAGAGAAGAGAAATATATCCATTGTATAGCACAGAACTAGAAAAACAGGGAGTCATAAATCAACCAAACCCTTCTTACAGACACTGGGAAACCACTAAGAGCACCAGTTTCTGCAGTTTTGGATAGGATCTTACTGTTTATGTAAAGAAAAGCCCAGGTTTCCACAAGGAGAAGCATCTTGTGCTCCACAGGAATCATTACCCAATCACCACTACAGTAAAAGAAAAAAAAATCACTGAAAAAAGAAAATGAAAACCAAAAAAAAGGGGGGGGAAAAGAAAAGGACAAAAGCTTCTAAAAATTCTCTGAGCAGCTTATCAGCCACGTAAATGAACATTGAAAAAATTTCCCCCAGCCTGCCTGTACTTGTCTTCCTTTAGACTTCTAATAAGCAGCTTAATATTTTGCAGATTCTTTTCCCTTTTTGTCCCAAGTCCCTCCAGAACCTGTCCAGATCTTTAGCATTACATTGCCATAGATCATTTAAACTGTGTTTTCCATGGCTTTCCCTGCTATCCAAGTGCAATATTCTGAAACTACAGAATGGGTTTTCTTTATTCTTGTGCATTGCCTGTCTCAGAGTGAACTGCCTGATTTCAGAGGTTTCTTTGTGTTTTCTCCATCCTCTGTGTTTCATTTTCTCTGAAGTGTTGCCCCTGTCTCCAAATCTGCATCCATATCCTGAAATTTCAACACCATCTTTCAGAAATACAGATGTAAGTAAAGGATATCTGGGAAGGAAGTGAATGTTCTATTATTGCTACCATAAATGGGCTCGCCACTGATTAAAAGCTCATTAGGATTTAATTTTTCAATGCTTCATTTTTTCCATCTCAAAGCAGGGTGCAGGAAGGGCAAAAACTCCTGGTTCAGAAATAAATTAAGGTTAACACTAACCCATACCAATACTGTGTGAAATATTGTGCCCAGGTCTTAAATACAGAATTTTTCTTTCATATATAAAGATAATACCCAGCTCTTATGCAGCATTTTCTGCCAGCAGAGTTCAAAGTGACTTATAAAAAAGCAAATAACAACTGAGGCTAACTTGGTTAGTTTGTTTAAAGGAAAGAAGTTGACATTGCAATGCAACAGTAAGATATAAATTGGAACTATGCCACTGAATTTCCACACTTTTCCAGGCTCCCAGAGGTATTGTCAGTGTGACCAGGATTTGATGAAAACTCCAGAAACCAGTTTTCTGTGGCCAGAAAGGGCATTACTAGCAGAGGAAACCATTTACAAGTGCACTTATTACAAACAATTTTGTGAATTTGCTCTTCCAGCACTGAAATTTATTCTCCCTCCATCCCAGGGGCTGCACTGTCTGTTCATCTATCACTGGCCTCCTCTGCCACTGGAAGGGGAATTCTCCCACACCAGCGAGGTCAGACTCCTGAGAATCCCACTAGAACCTCTTCAGTGCCTATTCCCTACTTATTTTCCCTTTTTTTCTTTTAACCCACAGATGTAAAAAGCCATCTCTTTCTTGTGCAAAATAAGAGAAAGAAAAAAGTATTTTGTTTTTTTTATTCTTGCTGTTGAACTATATTCTTCATTTCTATCAAGCATTCTGAGCTGAAGTCTGCAAGAAAGGCTCGATATAAAGCAAATTTGCATGCAGTGACACAAAGCCTCCCTTGAAGGAGCAATTGTCATGCACAAATCAATGGACTCATATCCAAGGTGCAGAGAAATTCAACTTGAGTTCTGCTTATCTTCTTTTCAAAATTGAAATAGGATCAGATGTGTTTTCCTGTGGTCCTTGCCTCATTGTCCCAAAATTTTCCTTTTGAAGCTTCTCTCTTATCTACATATCTTTGGTATGGTTAAATGATTAAACTGTAAAACTTTTACCCTCCCATGCATTTACATCTCTCCTTTCACTTGTAAAATACTTTTTTCCCTTTCAAGTAGCATATTTGAGGTGTTTGTGTCCCAGTTGTTCTGGGAGTTACCAGTGAGATATGAAAAAGCTAAAGAAAAAGTCTTTTTGAAAAGCACAGAAATACAGAAGGGAAATCAGACCCTTCACAAGAATGTCATAATAAAAAATATGTATTTTGGCAGTAACCTCTGGAAATAGATTGTATCTGCATTTTTGGTATTGTGCAGCCTAAACATACCCTAATTATTAATTAATAACTCCACTGAGTAGCCTCAGTGTCTTTTTTTCTGTACACTTGCAGAAGGTACCAAGCTTGTTATTGAGTCCATGCACATCCTGAAGTATTACGAGATCATGATTACCCAATTTTTCCCCCATTTACTTTTAGTTTTAGCCTAAGTGAATATTTTTAGGCTAATCAGTATCTGTTAAATCAAAGCAGCAATTCCCTCTCTCATCAGCCCATGCAAGCCTTCTCTTTCAGCAGCTAATGTGCTTATCAGAACCACCTATATTTAATATAAGTTCAGCAATGTTTGTCATTTGAGGGCAGAATACACCAAGAAACTTTTTCTTAATGCAGCATTTAGCAACAAGAGAGCAGAACAACCTCAAATCAAAACGCATTCATTTTTTGTACTTTAGAGTTTTTCATCTATAAACCTTTGCAATTAAAGAAGCTGCTGCTATAGTGTGTTTAAGTAGGTCTGAAATTCAGAGATACAGAGATTTTATAGATAGAGAGATACATTTTTCATATACACAAGAGAAGGTGCAACCCTACAACTACAAAAAAAAAAAAAAAAAATAAAAACTTTGTTTGGAAGCTGATTTGTGAGGGCTTTGGGCACAGTTAAATTCCAGAAATGAAGAAAAGTGTCAAAACTGGGCTCTTGGGGGACTGTCAACCCCAGCTAAATGAGGAATCAAACAGAGCTGTGTGACAGGGTGAATTACAGATCTGCACCTCTTGGTTCCTCCTCTCCACGCTTTGACATCTAAAGGTTTATGCCAAAAAAACCCACAGAAATTGAAGTACATTTGTTCCTGAGTGCTGTCTTGCAGTTGTTCAGTCTTAAAAGGCTCCCTGTAAACCATTATGATATTTATGCACAAAGAAATTATTCAAAGTTTCAGGATTAAGTTGTCCCCTCTCTGCAGATGGCAATTTTTCACCCACAGCTCCTCACAGTGCCATTAAGTTGGTGGCAGCTCTGACTGGAGAGATCATGAGATGAGCAATAGTGCTAGTCCTGTGATAAATCTCATAAATAAATGATAAATGCTGGGCTGGTGGAATTAATACAACAAATTTCAAGTGGTGGATGTAAATGACCCAAGGAATCCCAGCCTGGAGCAATTGCCTGTAAATCTGCTGAGTGCTCCTGCCTGGGGAGACTTCCCAGAGCCGAGGGCAGCTGCAGGTGAGGAGCTGTGGGCTGTAGCCACAGGCTCCTGGCATGGCCTCAGGTGACTCTGCTCACTCTTCTGTACCTACATTTCAGTCCTCACCTGGTCAGATTAGTCAATTATTAATCATCTTCCCAATCTTAATCAATGAAAGCCTTTCTTGTATTTGGTCTTTATTTGCATAAACATTTTTAAGAACTGTTTCCCATTCCCAGGTTAGCTTTGTACTCCATACACTTGTTCTAATATTACCTTATTTAATATTTGTTTTTAAATTAATCTATTCATCTTGTTTAATACTGGGGGTTTCTTGGTCTGTTTAAAGACCAAGATGATGGCAGCATAAACAGAAGCACTTTCAGAGCAAAATCAAAATCTGAATGCTTTATATTTTCCCTTTCATTAAGCTCCTATGATACAGAACTGCTGCTAAGCCACTTGGTGGGATTTACTGGTGGGACAGAAATCACCCTTCTCCAAAGAGATTCTATCCACGCTGTCAGGAGAAGGGTCCAGACAAGTGTTGCCTCTGTGCCCGAGTGTCTTTCAGTGCTGAGAAGTGTTTGCTGCAGGAATTTAACCCTGACAGAAAGACCCTTCTCCCCCAGAAGCATCACAGCCCCTGCAGGCTGGAGAAGTCACAATGATGCTCCCATTTCTGGACTTACTGAAGTGTTTGAATAAACACACAAGATCTTGTTTCATTTCAGGTGAATGTACCATTTCAGATGAATGTATCATTTATGTCACCAAGCTGAGTTTTCTAAGTTTTCTTTTGTCCCTCTCACGGGGTTTAAATTTTTAATCAAATTACCCGATACACAACTATGGCTTATTTTGGCAGGGGGAGAGGTCGATTCAGTCTTCCAACACAAATCAAGATCAAATCTGTGCTTGTAACACAAATCCCAAATCCACCCAGATATTCTGAGCCAGTCTGAATTTCCAATCAACTTCAGAAGTTCCAGGATTTGGCTATTTCACATCACTTCCTTCAAAATAAAATATGTGGGTTCAAGGCTTTGAGCTACCTTAGTCAGATCTTTACTTAAAAAGTGGCTAAAAGTTTGAAGGCTCTGTATGACACAGGTTCTCAGGAAAAAAACATAGGAAACAAACTCTAGAAGCTGTTTAAAACAGTTTACATCCAATAACAGTAATTCACATCAGACAAATGATGAATGACATAAACGTTTGCCCAGTAACAGATTTTAAAACAAAATAATTGCTAGATTTAACTACACAAGAGCTACACCTCTCCCAGATAATGATGAGAGAATGGAACAGTTTCAAATTTCTGTATATACAAGACAGCAAAAGAATGAAAATCAAGATCTGAAATGAACAAGGTGATACATGAGACTTAATCCTGGAGAAGTTTTTTTTTAAATAGCAAATTTCAAATAAACTATTAGAAATTATTCCTAATTCAAACATCTCTCAGACTGGAAAACTTGATAGAGGAAAAAATACAGACTTTGTTCTGAGGATTTAAGTGTCTGTTTGAATAGAAATGTGTCATTAGAAGCAAAATTATCCATTTATTACCTGTAGGCAGAGGGTTCCTGGGGCCTAAATCATGCACTCACCAGAGCTCCAGGTGCATTTTTACAGCTCCCTTGTGAAACTGGCTCTCAGCCCTTTGTCAGCTCCCTTTTCTGATTTTAAATATGTTCCTGTAGATTATTAAAGATATCAGTGTTTATTTTGGGCTAAGCTTTGGCATATTCTTTGACTTGTTGGACAAATCATCACAGTTCATTTGACACCACTTCTATGGATTATGTGATCATTGTTTAGGGCTCTCCCTAAAACCATTTTCTCCATTCAACCCTTCCTTGATTTTATGATAATTTTCCTTAAGAATAACATCTTCTTACCCAGTGTATTTATTAAAGTATCAAGATCATTATAATTAGCACTATTGGCAAGGGGAAAGGATTTCTTCTAATTAAACCAAAGCTAAGCTAATAAAACCAATCATCTTGCACTTATGTACAATTTTAATTTCATGTCCATCAGTGTTTAGCTCCCTTATAAAGTCCCCAGCAAACTAATAACCTTTTGTGTGCTCTTCCTTCTAGAGAAGCAAGAAATATCCATCCTTCTTGGGGTTACTCTTGCATCCTCACACTGAAAGCCCATATTTTCACATGGCCTATTGCTTTATTGGGCTGTTCAGTGGCAACTCTTTATTGAACTTTCCTGGCTGTGAAAACATCAGCAAAACTTGCTTTAAAGGAACCAGCAAAGTGCTGAAGGATCAGACCTTCTTCCCCTGAACCCAACACACTTCCCAGTGAAGTTTGTTCTCTCACTTCCTTGGCTGTGCCAGCACTTGGAGCCAAAACTGCACATTTTAAGCACAATTGGGCATTTTATTCAAGCTCAAAACAGCCTCAGGGCTTAAGCTGATTGAAATCAAATGTTGCCTGGTGTCTGTTTACCCCAAGGAGCATCTCCAGCCTTCACTTAGAGTCAAGGTCACTTCTCTGCCCTGACAGATGCTGTTTCTCCTCTAAAAAAGACAACACAAAATGTGGAGGGAGCCTGGTAAAAGACAACTTTCCAGTGCTTGTGGGCCTCAGGATTGGCCACTCCAAGTCCCATAATGATGGAGTAGAATAAGCCCCATGCATTTGCTTTCTCACCCAGCATTTTATATTTTATTGAGCTAAAGCCACACATGGAGTGTGGGATGCACACCTGGCTGTGCTAGGTGGGCAATAATCAGCAAATGATTTACATTCAGACTGTTGACCCAAGATAACTTTTCTGTGGGGTAGATGCCCTCTTTCCCCACTTATTCACTCACCCTCAGCAACACTTGGCTGTGAAGTGCTGCTGTCTTCACACAGAGTGTGCATCTCCCCCTTGCTTTGCAACAGGAATGGGATTTTGTAACTGAATTTGGAACTTACCAGAATGGAGAGGGGTTGTCAGCTCAGTGTGTTCAGTTCTTCTATTTGAGTTGATGCTTCAGCAAGCACAGTCAATAACACATTTTTAGAGGGCTTGTAGATAATTAGATTAATGAGCTGACTCTCCTCAAACACACGATTTGCAGTAAGCCTTTCTGCTCATCTCTTTATTGACTGGCACAGTAATAATGTCTATTGAACTTCACTCAACCATCAGGTAATACAAACATATTTTTGCCCTTGGAGGCAGTCAGAAAGGCCAGGCACACTATCGCTGCAGTACATATATTTTCTGAGACAATTAGCAACCTCAAGGTGGTGTTAATCAAGGGGAAATAGGGGCTAAGTAAGTATTAATTTATCTTTTGCTACAATAGAGTTCCCAGAGCTAAGATGACCATGCTAGAATTGTTTTGTAGGGATCCCTCTAACTCTTTGTCTTTCTCTTGTAATGAGATGTCAGACAATCCTCAGGGTAAAAATCCTGCTCCCTCTGAAGAGCCAGACAAGCAATGGAGTTAGAAATGGCAAATGATTTTTTCAAAGCACCTTATTCACCTCATCCCAACACCTCAGCTGCAATTCTGGAGTTTAGCATGGAAAACATCTGTCAGTGTCCTTTGGTGGGTCCCAATTAACAGCTAGGAGAATCAAATCTCATTAACAAAAACACTGTGAATAGAAAACTGTAGAAGTAGCAGGATGGTAGTTATAGCCTTGGAAGAATGGGAGAAAAGAGGATGCGATGTTTTCTTCCATTTCACCAATCAAAGTAAATGGAAAAAAAAATAAATCATACAACACTGGTTAAGCAAGTCCTTTCTGGGACCTTACTATGGTGAGAAAAAAGTTTCCCACCATCATCACATCACAGAAATGCAGCTGGTCCAGAATTAGCCCCTAAGAAAGTGATCAGCACCTGCAAGGCAAAAGGGACACAGACTTCACAGACCAAGGATGAGAAATACAATGAGAAAATTGAAATTACTCAGAGAGGAAGCTGAACATATAATGGAAACTTCACTAATACAGCAGAAGGGAAAATGAACAAAAAAAGGCTGCAACTGGGCAGCACTCTAAAGGCAGAAATCCAAGAAATTGATAAGAAATTCAGGCAAAGCACAAACCCCCAACAGGAAAACTGCAGCACAGTGGGCTACCAAAGGGGTTAATGACAATGCTGCCTTCTTCCACCAGCTTTTGGAAAGCTTCAAGGCAAAAAGCATCTGCTTTAGTGTAAAACAGTAGAGAGCTAGACCGGAGTTGCAAGCACTTATTTCTGAGGGAACCAATAAAACAGAGAGACTGCTCTGCAACGAATATGACATATTTGATGAAAAGCAGCAAACATTCCTGCGAGTGATTAGGAGTTCAAGAGCAGTGGCCTGTCTGTGTGATGGTTTGGATGCTGGGGAATGTGCCAGGGTGGTAGAGATGCCTCAGGCAATAGAAAGCAAACAGCCGGAGCACTGAGAGCGAGCTCTTGCTGAAACTTGGGAAATAAATGCTTATTGAGGTTTTGTGAAATATGGTGGCTGCCACAGGGAGGGAAAGGGTTCATTAGAACCCTTACAGTTCATTAGAAAAGCAGGGGAATAAAACTTCCCATGCAGAGAGTAAGGATGGAATCTGAGAGCAGGCAGAGATTAGAGCTGAAGGGATCTCTGCTGTCCCTGAACTCCTTAATTCACCTGCTCATAAAGAAAAAGAACCTAATCCACACCCAGCTGGATCTGTTTGTCAGGAATGGAGGAACACGTTCTGCTGCCTCCAAAGGCAAAAATTCTGAGAGAGAATGAAAATGTCTAAAAGTTGCACACCACTGGGGATATGGATGGTACCCCTAAAAACAATTTAAAAAAAAGTCAAATTCCTAGTAGCTATTTTGAGCTATGCTTGGTGCCCCAGACACCCCAGAAAGCAACATGGCAAGTGGTATAATAACAGGCAGGAGACAAGGACTCCAATAATGTAAAGTTGGGAAGAGCAGCTTTAGAAAATGCCTGAGCCATGACACTTCAGCAGCCATAGAAAATTCTCTTGCCAGTTGTCAAATTGCTCTTAAGGCAGGGCCACAGCCCTCAGCAGAGCTGGCAGCAGCCTCAGGGCCCAGCAATGAGCCCGGTGCGTGTGTGAGGAGCTCACCTGGCTGTCCCAGGGGCACAGCACACACGGCTGGCACCGCTTATCCTGGCACTCCTCAGGGACCCAGCAACGGAGCTGGCCTGGCTGAGCTGAGCCGAGCCAAGCCGGCCTCTGGCCTGAGCTGAGCTGAGCTGGCCTGGCTGAGCCGAGCCGGCCTCTGGCCTGAGCTGAGCTGAGCTGAGCTGAGCTGGCCTGGCTGAGCCGAGCCGGCCTCTGGCCTGAGCTGAGCTGAGCTGAGCTGGCCTGGCTGAGCCGAGCCGGCCTCTGGCCTGAGCTGAGCTGAGCTGGCCTGCGGCCTGAGCTGAGCTGAGCTGGCCAAGCCGAGCCCTGCAGGAGCCAAGGCAGCAGCACCAAGTTCCAGGCTCTGCCTGGGCTAGGAGGGCTCTGACACAGCTGGTGCTGGGAGCCCTGAGGGCTGACAGAGTCACACAATGGTTTGGGTTGGGTGGGACCTAAAGCCCATCCAGTGCCACCCCTGCCATGGCCAGGGACACCTCAAACTGTCCCAGGCTGCTCCAAACCCCATCCAACCCAGCCTTGGGCACTGCCAGGGATCCAGGGACAACCACAGCTGCTCTGGGCACCTGTGCCATGGCCTGTCCACCCTCACAGGGAACAATTCCTGCCATTATCCAGTCCAAACCTTCTCAACACAGAACTGACACAGGACACTTCAAAATTAGGCAGCTGTGCTCCTAAGTGGTGGCAGGAAAACTCTTTCAAACTTGTCTGACACCTACATGAAGTTGCTTCTCCTGACACACGTACGGGGTATTAGCTGAGGTCACCTGCAGTCCTCAGGGAGGCAACAGAAGATGCTAAATTGGGTTTTCCAGCAAGATCTGAGAGACACAAGCTTCAAGAAGCAGGGACAGCTACAGTGCAGGTGTCACAGCTGGAGCAAACAGAGTTTATCTCCCAGCTGCAGTGCTGCTGATACAGAACACTCAAACAAGTGATATTAGCAAGGATTTGCAGGCACCAGCTTTCTGTACTTTGTGAATGCTGGGTTTTATGAAGGCTATTGATGTGTTTTGCCTGAAGAAGAGGATAAAGGACTGTACCTCCTGAAAGGATTGAGCCCTGAGCCCGGTGAAGGATGGTTGGCATGTCCTGCAGGGATTCGTGCTGGGGAACAGCAATCACTGGCAACATGCACACTGCTCAGAGTGCCTGCTAATCAGCTTAAGAGACACCCAAATGTTTAGGATGTCTTCATTACCACAGAGCTGATGGGATGAGGACACATCCCATGTTGAAAATGTAGTTTCTTACTCTGTAAAACACAGCTGACCTGTACCTCTGCTAAAGAAACCTTCCTCCAGGTTTCCCAAGTATAGTTTAAGCTGGTTTTTAGTTCTTTTTCATTATTTACCCAGATAAGAACAGTTATTTTGGTAACAGCATCCTCCCACAAGGAAAACAACTCAGAATAATGCTGTGTAGGGTATCACCTGTGCAAGGCTGAAGGTCTAAACCTAAATCGATCCATGTCCATCACTGCTAGCTCTCATCTTCTATTTATGTGGAGGTTTTGCTTAATTCTCCATCAACCCCAGGCACAAACATGACTGAAAGTAGGAGTATAAATACATGGCAGAATATGCAAGGCTTTAGGCAGCTGGTGTGTGTGTGTGTGTGCATTAAAAGCTCCTCTAAAAGGCAAAGAGAAACCTCCTGCACAAACATCCCCAGCAGCACAGGAAATGCTGATAACCACTGTCCCTGTGAGAGACAGATCCTTCCCCACAGCATGCTGAGCTACCGGAACAGAGCAGGAATAATGACTCTGGCAGGGGCTCAGGATTCATCCATACCAAAAAAACAAAAAAGGCACAATTTCCTATTTTTGGGGTGTTTAAGAATTTATAGGTGTTGTTTAATCAGAAAATTGTAGTAAGAACCGTAATGATGTGGTGTTTTTATTAGTATCAAATGTAAACCAATATAAATTTAGTAATTTAACTCAGTTTTGCTCCCCAATTTGGAGATGGGCTCACAGATGTTATGGAAAAAAGTTAACTTAGAATGTTAATTCTTCAGTGCATTGTGCAGATCTTCCTTGGTAGCTCATGAATCCAGAGCCAAAAGCCATTTTTTTTCTGATTAAATTACTACATAAGATACATACCTGTTTTCTTATGTACATTACCAGGTTAGTATTGATTAATTATAGTGTAAAAGACCTGCAAAAAACCACCCTCTCCTAGCTGATAAAAATAGGTAGGAAAAAATACAATAAGAATTCTTCCTGATAGCTTTTGGAATTGATATTTAGAAAATTAAACATGTATTTCTCTGTCATAAAAAAATCTGTGGGGTGAGAAATCCAGGGTCCAAATCCTAAAGCCAAAGATTGCCTCCTAGTTGACAGTTTAATCATCAACCTATCCAGAGTAATGTATTTTTGATATGAAAAAATGTGATAATTATGCTCTAATCTGATTTCCCATCAACTTGAGATTTAACTAGAGTATACATTTTAGAAAGAAACACAGACCTGATGTCTTCAAACAGTGATGGTATTACTTACAATAATAATAATTAACAATGAGAAAATAGTGGGAATACTTCTTTTCACCTTATTTCCTGTTCAATTATTTGGATCAGACGTTCTACCAGGAATTCTTGGTAGAAGTTTGATTTTTATTTTAGAGATGCTTCAGTGTAATATCAGATTGTAGGGCCTTCAGCCAGGTGCTACATATTAAGGGTTAAAGATTCATGGTTAAACATTCAGAGTTAATATTTAACACCAAACACCTTTTTAAAAATTTTATTATTTCTTTTTAAGCCTGTGGCCAGGTAAGTCTGTTTCCCAGCACTGAGGGAGGTGTCAATGTGTGGTGTGCCAAATGTGCTATCTCTGGCAGGAAAGATTTTTGAAAGATTTTCCTGCCAGCAATAACTGAGCTGAGATGCTGCTTAAACTGCTCTGGGATGCAAGAGCTGCCCTATTACAGTGATTGCTCTGCCACTGGTCATTAAAATTCATCAGTAAATATTAATGCAGGCTACTTAGCAACCTTTCCAAGTAACTGATGCATATTCTTTCTTGGGTGCTTCCAGACTTGTCACTCTGGGGACTTCATTTTCAGTATATAATCTGTGCTGGATAATTCAGGACAAATTAATGTAGAGGAAATAGAAGCTGATTGTACATTAACTGTTGGTAAAAACTCCTGAGGTACAGAAGCCAAAATTTACAGCTCCTGCCAAAACCCATCTGGTGCTTTTGTTGCCCAGGAGGCAGAATCCTCTCGAGCACAGGATGTCTGTGCTCAGTCTGCCCCAGGGGGGTCCAGTGCTGCTCCTCAGCTCTGTGTTCCTCAGGGTCTTTGCTTTTCCCTTCCTTCTCCAGAGACACAGGAATGATCTATTTTCATAGCACCATTCAGGCTTTCTCTGAGTAGGACTTACATAAGCAGGCTACAAAATGTGCAGTCATGAAAATGTCAGTCCTTGAGCAATTGATTCTGTTTTTATGAAGTAATATTCCCTTTGAAACACTCTGTTCTGATGGTCATGTGAGAAATACCAACGGCACCTGCTGGGGTTGACTGGAGAATTGGAACATGCTTGGTTCTATGAAATTTAACATACAAGAAAAAAATGAATTAGAGATGTCTCTTTCCTAGTGCAAAAGTACTCAGACAGGTAGTTCCATTCTGCACTGCCTCAGTTCCTGGTATTTTATTTTCTCTTCATTTCAGGCTTTGCCAGGTATTTTACAGGTTCAGGGTCAGATTTCTTGCTGCAGTCACATTGTATAACAATATTGTACTTTACACGTTGCTCAGATTGTAATTTTGGCCAACATCTAGAGAGACAAAAAGAAGCCAACTTAACCATATTCTAAATGGCCTGGAGCTGGGAGCCAAGGAGTCATTACAGGACATCCATCCTGCCAGGGAGAGACAGATCCATTTGCAAATGAGCAACCCAAATTCAGTCTGCATGGTTTGAGGGATGGAAAAAGTTTGCAGGATAATTTATTAGTGTCATTGTCTGCAGCTTTCCAGATGTTCTTGTCCTGGAGCATACACAGAGGAGAAGCTTCCATACACATCAATAAAATAGTTTAGAGATGTTTTTCTGCTAGGAGGAATGAAGCTGGAAAAATTAAAGGTGTTCTTCCAGAAGCGATTTAAATTAATGAATGACTTCAGATCAAGGCCAGAGGGAGGGAAAATGTCAGCACAGTCCTTCCTGCTTGTATCAAGGTAGAGTAGGTCTCTAAGCACTGCTGCATGTAAGGAAATAACAGAGGCTTTCCCATGGGATGGGGGATACTTCCCTCAATGTCCAGAGAGTATCCCAGGGATAGTTCTGTAATGCTCAGTGCAAATAAATTCTCTCTAAGCTGATGATATTCATGCAAACATTGTGTGAAATACTGCTGCTCATCAGCATGACTCAAGTACTTTCCTTAGAATACACCACGTGAAGGAGGAAGGCATTTTCACTGGACTCCTTTAAACAAATAGTTGAGTACAGAACAAACCAAAAACCAGCTCCTGCCTGTTGAGGTTTAATGCCAGAAGAGTGAAAGGAAAGATGAGAGCTATTTTCACCCCTCAAGCCTTTTCATGTACTTTGGATGGTACCAGGAATCAATAAATATCAGAAAACACAGGTTATAAAGGTTTATATGCCATATCAAGCCATGTTCAACCCAGATGAACATCCATCCCCACATGCATTTACTGGGTAGCAGAAAGGAGTGAAAGCCTGTATTAGAACTTGAGTACCAGTTTGAATAATTGACTTTAAGGTTTGTTGAAATGGAACAATTTGACTGACCCACTTTTGGACTTTAGGCTAGTTTACGTCATGTAAAGGACTATTTTGAGTTTATGATGATGGTTTTAGGAGCTCTGTCATGCCTGCCAGCTCACCTTCCCACAGACAAATTCACAGAAAATAATGCACAGAATTAATGCCAGGATCTCTCATCTTGGCCTCCACTGATTTCAGCTGTGATCAAAGGATGCTCTTTATCCTAATCATCACATTAATTTTAATATAAACTTTCCATTGTCAGGTTTGTAGGCAGATATCTGCATTTGTCCTAATCAGGGATTCACTTGCAGCTGTAGGTTTTAAACTTCCTCTAGAGTAGTCTAAGTACAGAGTTGTCTGTTGGCCGTAAAGGAGCCCAAAGCCCCTAAAACTCATTTAAGGGCCTGATGTTGATAGAAACCTGGCTCAGACCCCACTCACATGAGCCAGTTCCAGCCTCTCTGGATAGAACCTGAACTGCTCAGCTGTGTGCCCTGCACTGCTGAAAGCAAAACAGAAACCATCATTTAACTGAAACAGTGAGAGCTTTGCAGGAGAATCTCACTTTCTCAAATAATCACCTTGGGGGAATCACTGTTTAATAACAGAGAGCAGTCACTGCACGCTACAAATACTGAAAAACCATTTAAAAAAAGCCTCACACCTAAAAGCTCAGCTTCTAGACTTTTTTCCTGTGTCATAACCCTAGCACACAAAAGTTCCTGGGGGCACTAATGCAAGGGTTTAGAAATGACCCAAAACATAAACACACAATTTAGCCTGAAGAAAATACAGTGTGTTTCCTGAAAGCACATCACTGGACCAGAAAATATGAGTTGTGATGCTACACTGAGGGCAGGGATAGAAAAGAAAAGTGTCTGTGAATGTCTCTCTACTTCCCTGAACGTTTTGTGATTAGCTGCCCCCCTTTGAACCTAACCTTTATTCCTTTAACAAACCCAGGGAGTCAATTACACCTCTTGTCTTCCTTTGAAACCAAGTGAAAATTCACCAGGACAGGGAAGTGGCAGAAAAGCTTCTGGTCTACTTCAGCTGACAACAAGATGTATTTTTGTCCCACTCTCTCAGCAGAGCCATTGAAATTCATGTCACGGGATGGTTTTAGATCCTATTGCACCTGTTAGTTCTGGTGTTTAAACAAATTCTTCACGATGCTGATGTACCTGGGTGAAGATCAGCAAAGACAGAGCAGAGGAAAACAAACTCACAGCCCCTCATGTAGGATTGACTCCCCCAGGTTTGGAGGGGGCTGCAGATCACACAAAATTCTGAACAGAAATATTAATTATTGCACTGACTATGGCTATTTAGCACATTATCACAACCTAACAAGGCACTCTTGCCATGATTTACCTTGTAAGCACCTTTCTTCATAGCTGAATTTCCTGCTTTATAAATGCTTCTAATTGCATAGCCATTACCAGTGCCATTAAACTCATTAACCATGCTCTCACCACTGTAATTTTACAGAAAGATGACAGAAAAAATAGTGTAACTTTTCCTCTTTATTTCTGCAAGGACAGCATTATAGGAAAACATGTATTTACTTGCATAACCGTTCTCTATAATTCCTGGGAAATGTAGGTATTAAATACTATAAATATTAAATAAATACATGTTCAGTTGGCTTCTTCAGTATAACAACCCAATAAAAGTAAGGATGGAAGAGATTAATAATATTGATTGGTTACAAGCCAGTCCACCCTGAGTTAAAATCTAGCCTTTCTTAATGGCAGATAGGAGAACACAGACACTGGTTAAAAGAAAAAAGCTGAAAAAGTTTCCTAGGTGATAATTCTGCTTCAAAAACCTCTGACAAAGTAAGGGCCATACAGAAACAAGGTCAATGTCTCTGCTTCTCCCTTTATCCACAGCACACAAGCTACTCCACAGTTTCTCCACATTAAACCATGCAGTGCTTAAACTTCACAAATTCCCAGCTGGAACACACTCACAGCTGATTTATTTCCATTTACTTTGGGGAAATCCCAAATACAGCAGAGGCTGCTTTTGTCACCTCATGGAAAATGTAAATGAACTTACTGTTAATGAATTCCTGTGGCACCTCTTCCTGCAGCATCCAGCAGCTCTCTGTGCCTCCCCTGCCAGCTCCCACTCAAAATAATGCAGCAGAAGCTGGGTTTTTATGGGAGAATCCTTCTTCCCCCATTAGCCTGAAGTGAATACTTAGATCAGCTGTGCTCACCCCTTTTGGGGTCAGTAGCACAGGAGTTTTCTTTTAGTATTTAAAAAGAGGAGACTCCAGCTGATGCTGAAAATAAACTGGTCAAAGATTAAAATTAAGTTATTTCCCATCAGGACAATTCACAGAAGCAGAGCACTGAAATTCCAAGGGAGGTTATTCAGACCAGAATGGACTTAGGAAAGAAGCAAATTAGGAAGGAACAATTCACCCACTCAAGGATAACCCTGTTACTCTGGGCATTTCTTGACATGAGAATGTTGGAAGCTTCAACAGAGCAAGGGTGGAAATCATTCTCCCATAGGCTGGCTAAAGTCTTTATATTCTGAGATGCAACAAGAAATTATGTCTTATTCCATTAGCATATTCTTAAAATTATGAATTTTATTAACACACGAAATTAAAAATATTTCTCAACCTTTATGAAATGGAATTCCTGTTTCCCAAACAAGCCTCAGGAATATGATCTCTATCCTTTTACTCGGTGCAATGATTTGTTTGAAGAAGCCAGCCCTGGTCTTTTCCATGCTCAGTGATACAGAGGATGTTTAAGTTGCTTTATCTTTGTTGAACAATGCTGCAGATATGAATTCCATCACATTCACTCCCTAGACAAGTTTGCACCTCTTAGATTAGAGTGACATTGCTGTAATGTTCTTTTCCCCTTCCTTTTTTACAGTGTTATATTGGTTTCAGCAGGAACCATATCTGAAACTCTCATTGTGCCTTCAATCTGCAGGACTGGGAATGAAGATTAAATGGGTTTTTGTATACACAAATGCTCTCTAATGCTGATAAGGGCTGATGTGAATAGAATACAGACTAACACAACAGAATTGTGAATTTAGCTTGCCTGGTGAAGGAGATATTTTTCAACAGTCTGCTAAATAGCAATAAATGATTTGTAAATATCACCCTCAACAGAGTGGGGACTTCTTTCTCCTACCAACTATGACACACACAAAAACAATTAATAAAATCTCAAGGAGATTTTTGACAATAGTCTGACTCTTGGGAGCCTTCAGAGCCAACTACACTGTGTGTCCAGCGAGGGCCACTGGGCAAGGCCTTTGGAATAAATCAAATTTTCCCTGGCTTAGATCTCTTAGATCTCTTCCAACAATCATGCGATGGGCTTGGCTTTTAATTAGCAGCTCCTCTCTCTTAATCTGAATGATGTCAGGTCACTTTGAGAGTGATGACAACTAGAATGTTTTGAATTGTTGTCTCCAAACCAGGTGTGTGACAGGGCACTCACAAGCCCCTCACAGCATCTCCCACATCAGGTGTGAGTTTGCTCAGTCTAAAACCTGAGAAATGGGAAGAACAGAAATCTTCTTTTGCTCCAGATGTGATTCAGGGGCAGAATTCACTTGAATTTGACAGTGAAAGTGCATTTGGAAACTTCCCTTTACTGGCTACCCTTTCTCACTGCAACACTTAAGAATTCTAAAAGCCTTAAAACTCTTTAAAACTCCCTTTGGCTTAAAAAGTGAGAAGTTGTGTGTATTGGACAATGGCAACCTGAGCCCTCCTGCTGGAGCCTGTCTGGACTCAGGTGGGCAATTCTGCAATGACATCTGGTCCTTTTTAGAGCTGCACTCTGTGTTGTGGGTGAGTGTTGCTCATATATGAATGCATTAATTAAACTTGGAAAGTCAAAGATGAAAAGGAGGAAAGACAGCCACCATCCAGAAGGAGGTGTGTGCATATCACCATCAATTCTCTTCCCCCTCTCATCACCTTGAGAGAGGCAGATGGAAAGAACCAGGGACTCAGAGGAGCTCAGAGAACACAGTGGTGTGGATTGGAATTAAAATGCACAATTACATCTGTGAACAAGAGGCCAAATAAAAGCCATAGATAATCACTGGAATAAAAACCAGTGTCCTTGTGCTCAGCCCCATCTACTCCTAGAAATTAACTTGTTTCAGACCACGTTAAAATCTGGTTGCTTGACAGAATCTGCAAATCTGCCAGGGAAATTAAGAGCTTTTTTGGCAAACAAACAAAGAGACTCAGTCCAAAGGTTTAAGGTTTATGGAGCTGCTTCAATCATGTTTCATGCTTGACTTTCTGCAGTCCTCCTGAACTGGCTGAATGCATCACTCTCTTATTTTTACCAAGTACTGAGTGAGGATTTTCTATTTCATGCCCCATTCCTACCTTGCTGCTCAGACTGTGTAATGTGGGTTATCCCAAATGCCTCTTGCTTTTCCCTTTGCAAAGTTTTCTTTCAGGAAATAATAATGAACAGATCTTCGCTTCTGTAGCTTCAGCATACATCTGTTGCAGCTCAGATGTTTTTATTACATTTTTCTGGGATCAAACAAAGTCCAAAGTTAGGACCAGTCTGAATGCTGATTTTTTTTTGTTGTTGTTCTTTCTGCAAGTTTAAGCAAAAATCCTGTAGTATCTGCAAAAAGAATCTCAGTTAATTCAGTGCATCATGAGTTACCCACCCAGTCTTGTCATTTTAACTTTATACATGTTGAGTAAATTTTAATCTAATGGCAAAATGATAATGTTTTTTCTCTGTTCAGAGCAAGTTCCTGAGCAGGGAGTAATTTGCAGACCTGTAGAACAGGAGTTCTCTATATAATAAACTGAATTAAACTGGGTGCATCCTAGTGAAAACTTCTAATTTAATTTTAGCCTCTTAGGACAGAAATGTAGGCACTCTGTTTATCAGATGAGTCTGGAGTGTATTCCAAGATAGCAGGTGAGACTGTATTTCATGTAAAGATGGGTAAGAGTAATAAGAAATTTGATTTCAGATAATGCCTGTGGGTGCTACGCCTAACTGTCCAACACCAGGGTCCAGCTTAGCAGTTTTAAGACAAATTTAAAAATTGAAGACTATGAGAAAAACCCATGTGAAGGTTTTGTTCCACCTACAGGATGTGATGTACTCAGTGTTCCAGAGAAGTTGTCCCAAAGTCATTAGAATTTTAGTACCACAAAACAAATATATGGCTTTTTCATAGGTTTGGGGTTTTTTTCCCCACCCAGTTGACAGCAAATTATTTTTTGCCATGGATAGAAAGAAAGAAAATTAGGTTCTCTTTTCACATCAAATAGAAATAATTTGTTCTCTGCACAGGGAAAAAAATAGAGGGCCAAATTAGAAAAAACAACAAAATCTGAACAAATCAGCACAAATACTCCTAACCCAATGCCTGAGATTTGCATTTACTGTGGGGACATTTTACATTTTACTGGTTCCCAGTCTCATAGTTTCAGGATATCCCTGCTGTGTTTGATTTGATATTGCTCTCCTGTTCTAGTCCAAACACAATTGTTATTAAATATGGCACTTACACTGTTATTTGAGCTATGGAATGGGACCAGGGAAAGGGACCTGCTCTGTTTAGCTGGGTAACAATTACAGAATTACAGCCTTGCAGACTTATACTGGACCTCTGCCTGGAGGAAAGGTGAAGAACATTATTTTGGTTAAAGGAGGGAGGCTGCTCCATTTTAATAGCACCAGTAATGAATGTTTATGAGTAACAGTGTTTCTTTAGGGCTTTTTTTGTGTGTGTGATGCTCTACATGGTTTATTAACGAAAATAACGTACTAAATTATTTTCATCTCAAAAAAATGATAACACTCAGATGTACAAACCCACATTCATGTGTTGTTTTATTGGTGCATTACAACATTACATTTCCTTCACATTGAGAAAGCATGAGATTAAAATACATTGATCCACAAAAATGCCTTCCCTATGCTGACTTTGCACTGGTGATTGTGGCACCTACAGATCCCTCCACGAGTTTCATTCCATTAAGCCTTTCATAATTTTAATTACATTTTAATCAAACCTTTTACGTTGTCTGCTTTATGACTCTCCATTTAATTATTCCCATTAAAATGTGTTGTTCTTTCCTGCTTTTCCGAGGTCACCAATTACTCTCCCAATTTCAGTTTTTATGCTGTATTACACTTCATGTTCCAATCTTTAAACAGCCACTACTCACTTGAGGGCTGTCTGAGCTTTTCCTCATCCCAAAGACAGCTCATTTGTATCAAAAGCCATTAAAATGCTGAGAATGTGTACAGCACAGTTAGAAAGCCCCACTCCATTTTGAGAATAAGCCAGATCTATATAAAAACATGCAAAATGCTCTATGCATCAGTATTAAACTTCTAATTTTGATTGAAGATATTTTTTTATTTATTTTTTTTTAACATTTGCATATAACCTGGAAGACTAGGGTTCCTGCTGAAAGAAAGAGCTAATGGCTAAGCCTTACCCTGACTCTGGGGCTCTCACTAATCCTCCCACATGAACTAATAGAAAACTATATTTGTTCCAGAATTCTGTAGGATGGTTTAAAAACTTTGTAGGAATATTAAACCTCCATTGAACTCTGTGGGTTTCTAGAATAAGATCTCAACCACACCAGAGGAATGTTCTGTCAAATCCAGTGCAAATGCCAAATAATTTTGCTTTGCTGATGCTGGTATTGTGAATTACTGTATATTCACCAGGAAAACCACAGGTAAGTTTGAGTGTTTCTGCTGTAGAGCTCAGAATTCTGTAAGTGAAACATCCTCCCTCTGACACAGTTAAGCTGTAGCAGCTTTGCAAAGCCTGGTTTCTACAGAACCTCCCGTGTTCACTCCTGTTACATTTTGTTCCTTAGTGTCACTTCCTATTTATAGTCATTTCCAAATATCATAGAAGTTTATACACAGCAAGGTTGCTCTTGTACACAGTTATTAGGTTTATTTTTAATGGGACCCTAATTTACTTGCTTTTTATAAAAATTCAAGTGTTGCCAATCAGGAAGCAGCTCTTCTCCAAAAAAAAAACAAACTACAAAGCTTAGCTTTGAGGAAAGTATATGACGAGCCTTACATAAAGACATTGAGCTGTTTGAATCACAAAATGTCTACAAGGCCAATGCATATTCCAACAGGAACACAGAAATTATAATTACAATAATAATGGCAGCAGTCTCCTCCAGTCTGAAGCACCGTAATTGTGGTCGTTGATCAACATTGTCTTGATTGCTCCAAGAAATGTTCAACTGCCAGGGTGTGGTCTGGAATATTTTGCCTGCATTTTTCACAGGATACCTAAGGAGAAAAAAAACCTGGAATCTGACATTCTGCCATCCAAAGGTACATCATCTCACAGGAATGTGATGTATACTGCATAGTGCATACCCAACTAACAGAATCCTACAGATAATAAATTAACTTAGGTCACACACTTGTCAACCTTCTCCATACCAACAGCAGTTTGATTCAGGTGAGCTCCAATTCAGGTCCCAAGCCAACCTTGGCAAGCACCATGCCCAAAGAGCATGGTGAGCTGAAAATGTGGGATGGGATTAGTGGAAAAGCGTCTCCAGCCTTCCTCTGGGTATTTTACAGTGCTGGAAACCACCACAAGCACTCGTGGTTGTGCGCTCAAAGTCACAAATTAGAATCTTTGCATTTCCTTAGATCACCAATGCTGCAGTGAGTCACCACACAAGAATGAACATGGCACACCGAGATCCACAGAAAACTCTGTGTTTCTTTATCCTCCCAGTTTTAGGGGGTTTTAAAAGTCTGTTTGAAAGACTTCAGCTTGTTAAATGCAAAGGGTGTTCTTTCCTTTTGATTTGCTTTGATGGTAAATACTCCAAGAGTTCTCAAAAATTGCTGATGATGCAATACCAAGTTCTAATCCATCCTGTGTGTTGTTCTTGGTAATTTTAACAGCATGGAATTTCTTGAACTTGAGAATCATCCTGTGGAACTACTAATGCACAAGGCTTGGCTCTTACAAGCACTTCACCATCCACTCCTTTCACCTTCTCAGTCATTAGTAGCTCAGAATGACCTTGGCAAAACTTGACAATTAATACAAAGTCCCACCAGCATGTGGAGGATTTTGTTAACATCAGAAGGCAGCAAGATAAACATAAGGATGATGCCCCTAAAATATCAAATTACAGATGTTGAGCACCTGATGAAAAGTGCTTTGTGTACTCACCACTCATCAAAATCAATGAGTGCTGAGGATGACCAGAACTTTGCAGAAGATACTCAGTACTTCAGAAAAATCTCTTTCCAGATCTAGTATATGCTCAGCCACATCTCAGAATTACTCTTTTAACCATTCTCCACATGAGATTGTTTTTAATAATGTTCTTTTCCCCTTCCCTTGAGTAGCTCTACCTGTTTGCAGTAGACTATAATTCAGCAAGTCAGTATGAACTGAAAATTTAACTTTAAAAGTATGATGTTATGGCATTAAAAATAAAATATTTAAATTCCCTTTATAAAAAAGGAAAGAAACAAAAGAAAAAATGTACAGTAAGAACCACTGTTAAGAGACCAGTTTGGAGGAAATGTGAGAAGGCTAAAAGTTCATTCTGCACATTTCTCAAAGTCATACGGGACCTTCAGTTATTCCCTCCAGAGGCAGCCCAGTGGCATTGTCTGCTGTAGCTCTCTCTTCTTTCTTCACTGAGTTCTGATCCAGCAGGCTGACGTAAGATTTGTGACAGGCTGTATTACCCAAAGGAGGGTAGTGCTGTCTGTAGCAAATGTAAGCAAAAATGAGGCCAATGATCCCTCCAACGAAAGCATCTGGAGAAAAAAAGCAACAAAACCAGAAGCACGTTACCAGGGAAAGAGCAACCAGGAGTGACAATTGCAAATAAAAGACATTTGGTTGACTTGAAAGTGCTTAACACAAAAACTGTGAGTTTTGAGTTTTCCTAAAGAATTTGGAACCAAATACCACAATCATACCAGACACATGAAATCAGTCCCTGGGGACTTGTGCAATATTCTGAGCACCCAGAATTGCAGAGGGTTGGCTGTTTTGGGAGATGAACACTGGGAATAAAACAGCCTCCATGGGGTATCAAACACTGCTGATGTTCCAGATTCTGATCATTTCTGATCATTTGTGGGTAGGCAACCCATGGATCTTCTCCCACTTCCAAAAGCACACAATTTAAAGCTGGATGAATTCTTACCAGAAGCATCTGAAGAGTCAAAGGCTAAGCATGCCTGTTAAGTGATTTAATACCTTTTGAATATCTTTCTTTGATGTTTTTTACTATCTCAAACTCCTATCAGAAAATAAAGTAAAATAAGGCTATTGGATGATATATTTGCAGCTCTCACACTCAGGCAATTTAAAATTTTCTATGGAGGACTCCTTTTCTTTCTGGTTCTGCCTCTAAAATATTCACCCCATCTTGTGTTTCATTTCTAATCAACAAGAGAAAAATTTCACTGAAAATACACCCTCTGTGAAAGCCTCAGATTTAACATGCAGAATAATGAAGTGAGGAAAAAAGCACTGGTATTAAAATATTTTAATAAATTAAAAATGCATTTTATTTTAACAAGTCTGATTCAGCACCACATCATCTGTATCTACCTGTGTTTCCATTATTTCAATTTCAAAAAACCCAAAGTGTAATAAAAGTGGTGAATCATTGGATTTACTGGCAAAAAAGGGTAAATCAATACAAATTATTTTTGTCTAAAGTCTTTAAATAGAGATTAAATACCCTGGTTTGTCAGTGTGATTTTTATTAGAAGAAAGACCATGTAGTTCAATTTTTAATGCATAATAGATAGTTTATAATCACCAGAGGAGTGAGATGCCTTTTATCAGGAATGGCTAGGGCAAGAAAACCTGAAAAATTTAATACTGAGATGAATAAATTTAAGAAATTTGACTGTAAGTCACATTTGAGGAACAGGACTGCATGGAATGACCCAGGAGATGCCTTCTAATCCTGTGTTCTCTTCCTCCACAAAAGGACATATTGAATCTTTCATAAATTAATGTAACAGGGGCTCAAACAAGAATTTAAAAGGTGATTGTATGCAGTCAGTAACTTATCCTACCCACACTGGAAGCTGATTTCATCAGCCTGTCCCTACCAAACTATAATGGCATTAAAGGTACTGAGAGCAAGAATTTCCACTGCACAGCATCAATCAGCTTGTAAAAAACTCAGTTATTGTGACAAGATTAATTTTCTATAAACCTGTGTTGGGTGCAATTATCAGATTATCCTGCTTTGACTGAATAGTGGTCCAGCTGATTTTTTATTTTGCTTAACAATCAGGTCAAGACTATGATTACTATTATTAATCATAGAGAAACACCAGATATTTTTCCAGTCCTCTTTAAGTTCCCTGAGATTTTAAGGCTTGCTGAAAACTTGCCCAGATAATTTCTTTCAAACCCTTTACACAAATTATTCAACTCTGGGCCTCAGCTTGGGCACCACAGTAATACAAATTCACTACATGATTTATGCCAAAGGTTTCTATCTTGCTGACCTTGCTTAATGGGGGGTAATAAGCAAAAACACAGGCAGCTCCTGTTTTTGAAACAAACTATTCTGTCTTTTGTTTGATTTCATGGTAGGAATAACTTTCCTCTTTTTATTTTTTTCCTTTTGTCCATAAAGGAAAAATAATATTCTTTCATTCCCAGTTTTTAACTTTTTTCCATATACAGTACTCCCTTATTCCATGAGTAAATTAACATTTTCAGAATTATAAGACTATAGAGGTGCTTATATATTGGGAATAGATATATTAAGGAATTCAGGATTCACAGTGAAATACCCTAATATTCATTAATACCAATACTAAGGCCTTCAGTATCACTCTCTCCAGCCAAATTGAAGGGAGCTCATAAAGTTCTCATAATATTAATGTTGTAAGAGCACTCAATGGATTTTTAATACAGATTTTTAATACACTCCATCTCTCACCTGCACTGTGCTAAGTCATGGATTCAGAACTAATGGTCCTTTTTCATTTCCACAGCACAGTTAAGGCTCCATCACAAAGCCACCATAAATAATTTACCACAATTAGCCAACTCTGCTGAGCATAAAAGCCAAGGCCTGAGGTTCTGTGCTGTGCCCAGAGTGAACAAGCCCCTCCCTGGGGAGCACAGCTCTTTCAGGGGAAAGCAGGGGTCACCTGCAGGATAATGTCTGCACTGTTCTTGGCAAGAGATGAGTTTGCAGCTCCATCTCCTTAAAATTCAAAGGCAGAACGGGAGCAGCTGTGATGAACCAAGTCCTGAGCCCTTGGGTGCAGTTTTCCTCCACCTCGTACAAAGCACACCATCATCCCCTGCCTCACAGCACACCTTTCTGTCCATAAATAATTCTGGCAAGAGACAGTACACACTGCAAACACGTGTTCCAAACTGGGGTGTAAACCTGTGCTCTCCTCATTTCCTCACACTCCTCCTTTTCTCTTCAGCAGCCAGCTCAAGCGTGGCATGTTTTGTGTGCAGCTCCATGCTGGAGGCTCTCTCCAGCCCCAGTGTCACTGAGAAAAGGAGAGCAGTGAGTCCTGAAACGAGACAAGGCTCTTCTGGAAAGCAGGAGGCTCCTCAGAGAACATGCCAAGGCTAATGCTGGTGATTAAGCAGCTGCAGAAGAACAGCAGCAGCACAGCAGGATGAGGGACAGCCTGGCTGAGACTGGTTCTGGCTGCTGGGTGAGAAGGTGCTCAGGGGGACAGAGCAATGCAGCAATTCATTCAAGTGATGTGAAGGAACCAACAGAATGCTGTGTCTTTGTATTGGGATTTGGGGTCAGCTTTTGGTAGCAGAGGGAGCTGCAGGGGTGGCTTCTGACAGAATCTGCCAGAAGCTTCTCCATGTGCAACAGAGCCAACACCAGCCAGCTCCAGGATGGTCACTGGCCAAGGCTGGGCACAGCAGGGATGTGGGAGCACCTCTGGGATAACAGATTTAAAAAACTGGATACAAAATCTGGACAACTTCAATGGCATCTGGAGAGAGGAGTGAGAACATGTGAGAGAAACAGCCCTGCTGACCCAGGTCAGTGAGGAAGGAGAGGCAGGAGCTGCTCCAGGCACCGTGACAGCAACTGCTGAGTGATCTCTCCCTCAGCTTATCTCCACTCATGAACCTTTCACTCCATTTTCTCTCAGCCTTCCAGCT
Organism: Parus major; assembly: GCF_001522545.3. NCBI lineage: Eukaryota > Metazoa > Chordata > Aves > Passeriformes > Paridae > Parus > Parus major. The sequence goes on along the minus strand of NC_031775.1, from coordinate 29,329,596 downwards.
GAGGAGGAGAGTGACAAACCTGGTGTCCAGCCAGGATCAACCCACCACAGGGCTGGAAAATGGGAAACAGCATGTAACCAGTATGAAACTGAAATTTCAGGTAATTGAAAGGAGCACTCAGGACCTTGAGGGGAGTTCAATTTGCAAGGCCAGCAGTACAGTGCTAGCAATACCACAGAAAGCCAGGATGACCTACATAACAGCATTAGAAATACCATGCATGGTATTTCTTACAGGAATATAGGAACAAATAGGAAAAAAAGTAATTACAGGGTGGTTTACTTAGCAGAAGACATGAGTAAAGCAAGGAAGCTACAAAGGTGGCTATAGAGAGGGTCAAGAAATGGTAAAATAAATAACTGATGGCAGGGTTTTCTGAGTTGTCACACATGATGTGTAATTGATGAACAGCACAGCCTTCTGCATCAGTTATGTCTCACACCTGAACTTCGAAGGACTCTGAGACAACAGTGACAGATGCAGCTGATCTGATGGGCACTGCACTCCAAAATTCCCTGCTGGGAGGGAGGAGAGGATGCTGTGGCAGAGCCCTGAAGCTCTGAAGGTCAGTGCTAGCTAATTAAACCTTGCTAGGAAACCCCAGCGTCAATCCAGGAGCAAGGAAAATCTACAGCGCACCGATGTGTTTTAACACACGTGATGCAGTGAAAAAAAGAATAATCAAAGAAACACATGGCTAATTAAGAAAAAAAGAGTAGGAAAACAGGATATGTCCATATCTCACCTTGCCAGTGATGTTTGTAGTCACACATCCGTGACAGGGCGATCATCATGGCACAGTAGAGGGGCAGAATTGCTGCACAGAGCCTCCAGCTCTTCCCTCGGCCGCTCTCCGTGAAGCAGTGCAGCTTTCCAGCCAGGTAAAAAGTGGTGAAGCCAAGGCCTGAAAATGCAACTGAGAAAGCAAAACACATCACTAGAGTAAATTGTAATTAGCATTGGTTGGTTGGTTGGTTGGGTTTTTTTAATTAAAGCAGTCATGATCTTGCAAACTTTTAAAAAATCACATTTTTGGCGAAGTGAACGAGAAAAGACATTCTCCCACAAGAACCATGACATACAAGTATTCTTCACAGTAGTGGAGCAATGCAACCAGGCAAGGGAAGACTCAGAAGCAATTTGATTTTTTCTAATATATATACTCAGTTTTCACATAATCTGACATGTCTGCAAACACTGTGTTGCCTCTAGACATTCACCTATTCCATAGAAATTTAATTTTTTTCTTCCTTCAGCAATTTACCTTTTTCCTCTGGGGGAGACATCAGGCACTAAATTAAACATTTAAGCAAATTTTTAACTTGAGTCACAAAAGCTTTTTCACGCTCCAACCTTCAGCACATCTTTCCTGATTTTAGACCTATTCTAAAACGTTAAGGTTCAAAGCAGAAAAAGATTCAGACAGTTTTCACTGTAATTGAATTACATTTAAATGAGATTTTTAGGTTCCATTACCCAGTTTCTATAGAACATGCACAAGTGGCAGTGATGAGAGAACTCATCTCCAAGTTTCTGCACTGAACTTCTTTCCTGTTGCAGCTCTTACACCTTCCAGACACTGGACAAGAAAAGGACTTGTTTGTATCATTTCATCTTCCAGATGAGTAAATGGGAGTGATCAAAATTAAATCTGTCTTGGATATGCAAATCAAATGAACTCCCTGAGAAAAAAAACTTTCACACTCCAAAAATACATTAGTCTTCAAATTTTGATTTTTCACCTCAGGTTATTTTTTAGGTGAACTGAAATCTGAAGGCAGCATTTCCAGGCAGAAGAATCAATTGCTTTGTGGTTTCATTTTCTGGCAATCTACAATACCCAGCAATTTAGAGGGCTTAAAGGAATATTGCCCAAACTATAAAGGAGGTGTTCAGTTCACACAGACTCATATTTAGGGTTACTACCATTTAACAGGCAATTTTACCAGCAATTGTCAGTGTGGTGCACAGCAGCAGCAGTTTTAGCTAAAAGGGCTTTAGAGAGCAGCTGGTGATATTTTAAAAAGACTATTCCCCCCAGATTTGTGGGGTTCTTTCCAAGGTCTGCCACATTTCCAGAAGGAGGTGCTCATGGAAAAACATGGAATTCAGCAGGATCTATATTTGTAATAAACACAAAGGCAGATCTTGCCTTAGGTGGTTGATGTGTTCCTCTAAATAAAAGGCAAAAAGAAGAGAGTGACAAACACTCCTCTAGGGGAACCCACACCTGACATAAGAGGGAAAAGAAATATATAATACTCTAATAATATATAATACTAACATTGTGGCTGTAGAACTAGCATTGTGCAGAGAAGCCTTACACTGCAGAACTTCAGATCCTGGAGTGTGCAAATCCAGAAAGAGCTGCTTGACCCAACAGTCCCAGGGCATGCAGAATCAGCAGCCAAAACCACGGAATTAACAGCAAAGTGCTCTGGGATGTGAGATATCCATTATAAAAATAACAACAGAATTCAAGACAATTCAATTGCTGTGCACTCCATGTGGGCAACTTTGCTTGATGGCTCTATTTTGAAGATGTCAGTCAAGAACATTAAGAAAAACAATTCACTCTTCAAGAATCCTGGGCCTAAAGGTGACATTTACACTGAAGAATTGGTCCATCAGTAGAATATATTTGAGCACTTTTTCCTTCACCAGCTGGAGTCAATACATCATGAAGGAAATGCAAATACACACATGCCCTGAAGGGTCACACCCTGCCTACTGTCCTAATAAAAATTATAAAGAAGACAGATCCCAAGGATTCAGCAAAGCAATACAAAAACACTTCAAAGTTGCCTTCTTTCAGGAAATAAATCAAACTCTCTTTATATAAGGAAGGGAAAAGCAATATAAAATACCAACCAGCCCTTTTTGGAGACACTGATGTAAATGAATAGAAGAAAATCAGTCTGATTTAGTTTAAAACAATGTCAACACAAGAAACATATTGATACAAATTCCAGACACAAATATTTAACTGATTTTAAATGTTGTAAGATGAGAAAGGAATGAGGAAATTAGATATTTTTAACAATTGGTGTAGCTAACTCAAATCAAAGTCCTGAAGGCACAAGTTACTGAACTCAGGAAAAACTCTCATGAGACAAGCCACAGGTTCTGTCATGGCTTATTAAAATGCTTTATCATTATTTGAATAAATAAAAATACGTTAGACTCAATTGTTCTTTTTAAAAAAATGAATTCAGAAGGAACAAGGAGAATGCCAGCATCTGGAGACAGCACAGATCCCATCCTGACACCTGATTCCCTCCAGACAGGGGATTTAGGCGAGTTGAAAAACCTGTCTGTACAGACCAAACCAATTACCAAGCTGAAATGCATAAGGTGAGAAACTGTAAACAAGAATCTGATCTAAAGCACCCCAAATAAATTATTCATTTAAAAATGTAATTGCTTTTGTGAGTGTTTTTCTGAAATTTAAACTACCCCAGGAGGATCTTCAGCCTCTCAAGTTTTAGTGGATGCTTTGCTAAGTACACAATAAATGACTTTTTTCACATTAAGCAGTTTTTGAACTAAAGAAAACACCTCAGCTTGCTTAAGTGACATCAAATTCCAAAACAGCCATCCAGCTGGCCTTTGTAAGGATCAGGTAAAATGATCCATCTCCTTGGCTGCAATGCCATATTTTTGCAGTGATTACTGTACATTTCCCAAATGCAAACCCAGACTGTTCATCACTGGAATTGCTTAGCAGCCTACTGAGGAATTCCAGCAGCTAGGGCTACTGCTGAATGTTCTCAGTTTCACACTCTTCAAAGACTGAAATGTTTATCTTTCTTGAAGGAAAAAGTATGATACCAAATGAGTGCATAAATTTTAATGTTGAAATTCAATTCAAAGAGCATTTTATAGAAGTACAATTCCCAAAGAATGTTATGAGCTTATTATCACAAAATATTTTTTAGTTTTTTTTTTTTCCAAGTGGGACAGTTAAACACCTTCCCTTTGGCTTAGCTTTATTAATTTCTTTTCACAGAGAAAGACAGTTCAGCAGAAGCAACATGAAAAGCACATCACAAAATACAAATATATGCAGGGACCTGGGAAATAAAAATGAGATGTTGGAGACAGAGACATGGTAGAACAAAAATAGACTTCTATTATCTGAAAAGCACAAGAGCATTAGTCATTAGATTGTTTTTGCACCACTGTCACAGTGAATTCTTATGAACTTTGGGTTTTTTTGGTGACATGTTTTTTATGTACCTTTCCAGACACCTCATCTCACCTGAAACTCCTCAGGTGGCCTCAGGATGCATCTCATTGCCAGCAAAAAATGAGAGCTAAGTTTTAATTTGTTCAGTTAATGATGCTGTTTACAAAAAGGCCTAAAAGCAAACCTGGTCCACAGCCTACTTTTCCATTTCTGTGGGTAGAAACCTTGAAAAAATCCCCCTTCTCTGAGAGCATAGTAAAGAGAAGATCAAACCAGCTCAGAGCCTGGAATTACTTTCAATATTTTCTCTTATTAAGCACAGTATCTAGACACAAACCTCACTGCCTCTTCATCCCTAATCCAAATTATGGCCATGTGGGCATTTATGAGATATTTAACAACAAATAATCCCTACCAAGGCAATTTTTTTTCTTTTCCAGGATAACACTGGGAGATACCAAGTTCCAACCAATGGATCAGGGTTTCCTTCTTGCTTTCCTGCTTTGCTGTAATGACACCATCCTGGATAAGGATCACACCCTGCCCAACCTCTTGGCATTCCATTCACGATGCCAACTATTTGCATCACTCATTCAGGGATGTGCATGTAATTTAAAACTTGTTTGAAGGAAATTGGCCCAAGCATACAGATTAGCATGTAAAATAGAGTTAGAGGAATGCTGAGGAGCATCTCCATGGATAGAAACTTCACAGTGGAGGATCAGAATGCTTCTGTCAAACTCATGGCCAGCACTGTCAGAGAGTTTACTGGAATATATCAGTTTTAGTACTGCAGATAATCCCCCTAAATACTTCAAAAAGGAGCTAGGGAAACCCCAGGACTATGGCCAGCCTGAGCAGGATGGGTTATACAGAAAATGACTGCTTCTCTTTCCGTGGTGTGACACACAGCAGGAATAGGAAAGTGTTATTTGCTCCTGCAGCATTGCAAAATGCAAAGCAATGAAGCCTGATCTGTGCACCATCTGCCAGAGGAATTTTCATTGAGGTTTTATGTGGAGAAGCAGAGTTTGGACAGGGGGAAGGAAAGGACTTTGGGCCTTTTTCACCCCCTCTTTCCAAGTGAACCACGGAGAAAGTGGCTGCACAACAGTATTTGTATATTCACTGAATGCAGTGGGCTCCTAACTTGCCAAAAACTCTTGAGAGAGACTTTTAAATAACTCTTGAGAAAATCAGGGACTGGACAATTGGGCATCTTCATTCTCAATTCAGTCTAGAATGAAGTTTGCTGTCTGAAGAGAGCAAAACTAGAGTTGGTTTCTGTTCTGGAGTACACAGTAGATTTGGGATTAATACCTTTAAACAAAGAAAAGAAAATATAATTCTTAAAAGTGCTAAATAACTGAGTTGTTCAGCATGGAGAAGAGAAGGCTCTAGGACAATCTGGTTTAGTGGGAGGTGTCCCTGTCCATGGCAGGGAGTGGAACTGGATGATCTTTAAGGTTCCTTCCAACCCAAACCCCACTCTGACCCTACATCCTTTGTGTAAAACAAATTCACAGAACATGTTGGCCAGGTAGGATAAATCCCAGTGAGGAGCCACTGCCTTACACCACCAGGGTTCCTGTATTAAAAACCCACCTTTTTTATTTCTCTTTTTTAATTCAGGAAAAAAGGAAAATATTTTTGAGGTATACACATCATCTGAACCTCAAACGGGCTCAAAAGAGTTGATTTATTAAGGCTGGAAAACCAAACATTACAGAGTTAATTTCACAAGCCCCTCATGAATTCCAAGAGCCCTTGCTGTTGAGTTCTCACAGGTAATCATGTCAGAGGAGAGGTAGAAGCATTCAACATAACCATTCCTGAGTATGCTCAGAGTTTGAATTAAGAAGCCAATAAACCCCACAGGACTTTTTTTTTGCCTTGTGTATCTAAGAAATCCGTTTCATATTTCCCTGGATTCTTTTATAAAAGGCTGAAATATTTCAGTGAGACAGTGCCATACAGCTGTTAATTAAGAGATTTATCTTGGAAATAGGGGAGTAGCAGCCACTACTGCCAAAAACCTGCGGCTTGTAGCTCATTTGCTACTTAAAATGTTCATTTTCAAGTGAAGGAAATATGATTATCCCCCATGAAATTGCTAGCTAAAGATAATTAACAGTTCAAATTTAGATACCCAACTATAATTACAAGTACTGAGGTAATATTTTATAAAAATTATCACAGGATAGCAAACATTTCTATTGAAATTCAATAATTTCTTCACTCTGAAGCACATAAATCACTTTCATTTTTCAAACTAATGCATATCTTTTAACATGTAAGAACATTTTCATTCTTAAAACTAATTTTAATTATTTAGTGAAAAGGGGAGGAGGAGCTACCTGTCCTTTCCTTCTGATGACATCATATTTCCCAGGGACCTTTTTTCTTTGTAGTGGCCCAGCAAGAAACACCACAAATGCTACATTCACTTAATTAGTGCTTCATCAGGCAAGTCTAGTGTGAGCATAAATTATATAATCAGCTTTAATATCATCAGAGAAGGCAACTCCTTGGGGATAATTTAACAGTAATGCTCTATACAGTGACAACCACTGAGTGGAGCAGTCAATTGTGAAGGGATAGAGACAATAAAATATTAACAACCAGCCAGCCCAGAAAAGGTGCTGGGATGTTCTGAGAGTTGTTGTAGAGTCTTTACCTGGCTAAGGAGATAATTCACACCCAGGCTGCTGTCACAGAATTTATAACAGGTTCAGAGAAGCAAAAAAACCCAGGAGATTTCTCTCCTCCCAAAGCTGAGGTGGGGACTGGACAGAAACCTAATTCAGGAGTAATCCTGAGAATGTTTTCAGCCCAGATAAACAGAGTTCAGCTGGGGGGAATGGAACATGTCCAAATAAATACAGCACTGGTCTGTGAACCAGTTATCAGGACTACAACTGTCAGAGGTAAATTCACATTTCCAAGGAATACCAGGGAGCAGCACAGAGAATCAAGGCCAGATCTGTGGATATTCACATCCAAGTTACTCTCCTGCTCCTCATATTTAACTCCTACCCATCACCTGCCCTGCTGCAAGAGGCATTCTGCATAAATGATATTTTTCATTGAGATTCCAGCCACCTTGCCATACTAAACAATACCAGAAAGTGATATCATATCCTATTGTTTGACAGTATAAATAGCTTTTAAACATTGTCTACTGACTTTTTTGGTATTTACATCAACTAGTAGTTCAATTTGTTTAGACAGGATCTTCCTGTGTTCATCCACACAAACTTAATGATTTCAAGCCAGTAATGAAGGCAGACAGAGAAGGGAACATAGAGAACAGAACAAAAAAGAACAGAATATTTCATTTGGAAGGGACCAACAATTATCATCTGTTCCTACTGCCTGACCACTGCAGGGCTGACCAAAAGCTAAAGCAAATTATTGAGAGCAGTGTCCAAATGCCTCTTGAACAATGACAGGCTTGGGGAGCACTGCCCAGCTCTCTGGGAAGCCTCTTCCAGTGTTTGCCCACCCCTTTGGCAAAAACTTTGTTCTAATATCAAGTGTGAACCTCCCCTGGCACAGCTTTGAATCATTGCTATGTGTCCTGCCACTGGATCCCAGGGTGAAGGGATCAGCAAAGACAGGCTAATAAAATGAAGAGTAAAATGTCATATGGTGGAGAACTTCGTGCATGGCTGGCAAGTGATGTTTTAAATATTTAGTGATATTTAAATATTTTTTAAGGAGAGTTAATACGACTCAGCAGTCATGCTAAATCTTGTTTAGTCCCAAGTGTCTGTGGAAATGCTATGATAGCATAAACATTGGGTCAATCATTCTGATTTCTAGTTTCTGATTAATTCCCTCAGTAAAATCATCCAGAGATTTCTTCCTTCCCCCACCTCCCCTGTGAGTGATTTTTATTTTAAATACTTTCCATGCTATTTCATCTACAGATCCAACTTGCACTGGCTCCCAACATGATTAGAAACCCTCAACATAGTCATTCTCCAAAGTTCCTAGTTGCTTATATAAAATGTATGAACCAGACTGAGATTTCTAAACCCGCTAAGTTCATGTTGAAACAAAGGAAAACTGAAAGTCTCAAAAGAAAATCACCAGACAAATCTGTCGTTTTCAACAAAGCAGTATTAGTTTTAAAAACATTTTGCATAAATATTTGTCATGGGGGTTTTGTTTGAGAAAACACTGATGTCATTATTTGCTCAGTCTTCTGCAGAAGGAGGAGGGGGAAAAAATTACCTGCAATAGCTCATGTTTTTTATGTACAACTGACAGCATTAGCAAAATCCAAACGAGGCTTTTGCAGGTGCTTTTTTTTCATTCTGGCATAAATAGTATACTTGATTTCCTGCATTTATCTCATAGCTTTTATCTCAAGAGCCTTTTAATATCCCCTTGCTTTCAAGAGACCTAAATTAATGTTTTCAGAAAATGTTATGACTGAGATTCCTGCCGTCTGATAAATCAGTCAGCCACCTCTAAAGGAAGCTGCCTGGCATTTTAAGTTTATCATTCAATTTGAAGGGTTTTATTGAGTTATTTTTCTTTTGCTTATAGCAGAATTGTAGTTGGTACTCCTGATTTTAATGAAATAATTCTGGATTGACTCAGAGTTATTTGCATTAGAAGAACATGAGCTTATGTGAGTCAGGTCTATCCCTTTTGCTGCTCAAATGGGATTTTAGTGTGCAAGGAGGATTTGGAGACTGATCACAACTAATTCTTTTGGGGTGGAAAAGACCCACCCCAACTTATAAAGGTGAGCGCTCTGTAGGGAGTTGTCAAGTCCTCACGGACACAGAATATTTGGGTTTGCTTCCAAGTAGCTCTAATAAATGTAGAAAAGCCTCCTGCATGCTCTGATTTATTCTCACCATGGGCTGGAAGACCCCACCACGTGCTGCAATGGCAGTTTCAAGGAATCTCAATGTTTGGCAGTACTGAAGTGAGACTTCTTCCTTAAAGATGGTCAGGAAGTGATGTGCCAGCCTCCCCTGAATTCACAGCCTTGCATTTCCAAACCAAACTCGTGCTTTCTGACCCATTTCACCCCAGAGAAGAGCTGTCACTACAGTTCACAGATGGAAATTGATCTTTACATCTCTGGTGTGACTCAGAGTCCTTTTAACTGAAAAGGTCAGGCAGAAGAACAATGGTCTTTACTTTAGATACTGAAATCTACAGCAACAAAGTCTTCTGCAGTCTGTGAAACCAAGCATTTGCCTTAACCTTAGCTTACAAATTTTGCCTTAAAAGCTAAAGTTAGGCAAAAAAGAAAGGAAGAATTAGACTGAGAAGTAATTAAGCTCCTTCCCTGCACAGGTGAAAGCAAACTGAACAGATATAATAACCAAGAAACAGCAGCAGCTGCTGGGAAATCTGGTTTATTGGAGCTGAGATCAGAGATTTACTGACACTTGCAGCTCACTTTTTTAACTTCACCTTTTTACATATTTCCATTTTGTCTGTAAGTGTAAACTATAGCTTGAAAGGCAAAGAAAATAATCTTCTTCACTTCTAAAGGGCCATTACTTTCTCAAACATATCAAGACACCTTCATTCATCAAGGAGATAATTAAAAAACATATGACAACACGAGTCACTGTTATTGTCCCCACAGCCTCTGATTGCATTCTTCATTTCAGATATTTGATTGAATTCTCTGATTTCTTCAGCGATATTCAACAGTACTGTCTACAAACCTCTTTCAGCAATATAATAAAAGAAGAAAAACAAAAACACCCACACAAGAAATGAAAGCTCTCACACAGTTCTATGTTAACATTCATTCTGCAAATATAAAACTGAGATGCTACAACAAAATAATTTCTTTAAAAAACTCTATTTTTTCTGCAAAAAGGAATCTCTGGACTCAATAAATATTTTTATTTTAAAAAAAAAATCAATTACACAACTGAGCCAAAAGTCAACTTTTCAAACTAATTTAAGTAACTAAATTGCAGCTAGAAAAATAAAAATCACATGAGTGTTTTATTTATTTTGCTGCTGATACAGCAATTTTATACAAGATATGTTAATTTTGAATTGATTTTATTCCTATAATGCCATCCAATCCAATGTGAAATTATAAGTTCAATTCTCTGCAGCCACTGTGCTAAAAGAAATGATTTTTAGAGAGTTTGGCTTCCAGTCAATTGATGGGACCTTTCTCTCAGGGATCAATAGCCAGCAGGAATCTCCTGAGGTCCAACACAGGGAAATGCAAATTCCTGGAGTTGGGCAAGAACATCCCAACTCTGTTGGGTGGTAGCCAGAGCAACCTGAGGAGACAACTGGCACCAACTGAAGCACAGGAAATTGCATTTAAATATAACAACATTTTCACTGAAACAGTGGTCAGGCACTGGAGCAGGTCTCCCTGTGAGATATGTTGTGGAATCTTCACATTAAATCAAAACTCAGCTGGAAATTGTCCTCTGGAACCTTCTCGCCCTGACCCTGCTTTCAGTTGTGGCTGGAACTGCACAATTTCCAGAGGCACCTTTATCCTCAAAGTTCTGTGAATCCAACTATAAATTGATATAACCAGACTAGCAAGTGATAATTCATTTTTTTTTCACAGCAGACAAATCCATTTCAAGATGTCTTTGTGGGTATTGATGGGCTCAGTCTCCCCCTGACCACCAACACCCAGCAGTACAAACTCCAAGGACGTTAAATTAACCTCTCACCAAGCCACTGTTTTTGCTTCAGTAAAAAGGTACCAAAACCAGTTCCATGAAACTTCCTCTAATCTAATTCCTCAGCTGAAAAACACAGCTTCAATAGTTCTGGCCAATTCAGAAATAACACAATTAAAAATAGTCACTAAATAAAGCTGAAGCCAAAACTGGTAACTGCAATCTGCTTGCAAATGCTTTGAGTAGAATAAGAGCCTAAAGGGAGTTATATCATCAAGAATTAATCACTTCCTCTAAGAAAGTAAACAGGGTCAAGAATCTGGCATTGAATTCACAGAGGATTTTTGGTGTTTTTAAATAAATTGTGTTGCGTTACTATTATTTACCCATATTTGCTTGTACAAGGACTCCATTACTACAATCACAGCAGCATGTGGGACCTCTCCCTGTCTAGGATTTCATTTTTTCTTTTAAGATAAATAGCTCATTTTACTGAACAATATTTGAAACAAGCCTGTGATGCTGATTTGCTGCTTACTGTTCTGATAAGCAGCATATGATCATAAACATCTAAGAAAAAAACATGAAGTTCTCCTGGTTTTGGCAATAAGACTCATTTATTATCTATTTTAACATAAGCACATACTACTTTTGCAGCCCTTTAGTTTGCTGTTGGTGGCCTGTATTCATTCATACAGGTGAAAGCTGGGTCAAAGGTTCAGTTAGAATGCAATGGATCAGGTTTTTATTCCTTTGATTTAGAGCTCAGTATCCAAAACTTGGTATTACCAACCATGAAAGATGATCTGGATTCATATTTTAAGCCAGAATTCATTTCAGACAGCAACTGGAAAAAGAAGTGGACAAAGCCCAACTCATAAAATTTGGTAGAACAAATTTATATTTGTGCCATTACCAGGAGATAGAGTGAAAAGAGAATTTTCCCCTTTTTCTACCCCCTCCTTCCAGCCACCTGTCTGGTGATGTGACGACATCACAGGTAATTTACTGCTCATATTCTTCTGCTCTCCTCTGAGAACTCTTTAGAAGGGCATTGCAACAATTTTAAGCTGCAACTCATGAACCCTACGTGCTTTCAGAAATGTGAGCTCTCATATGGAAAACATGCTCAGTATTCCTGTCACCTTAATTAAACATGTTCTTGACATGTGGTCAAGCAGAATCAGCCTTCCTTGTGCATGAAAAAACCCTGGTGGCTTCTGGGCTGAACATGTTCCCTGAAAAAATTTAGATGTATTCTCCAAACAAAGACATTTACCCAATTATAGCAATTACAACCAATTATAGCTAATTGCAATTTAAGACTAACACAGGATCTAGGAAGCTGACATTCTCCCTCATGACCCCACAGTAATAATACAAATTCCAAATTCTGTCACCAAAATAAACTCAGACCTCCCTGTCCACACAAATACCAGACAATCAAATGCTCACCTCTTGTATCTGTATAAGAGTGGAACTTTGTGAAATCTTCCTGGAGCTGGCCAATGCATAAAGCTACTCCAAGTAACAAAGAACTGTTAATTAAATGAATCCTACTGATTTCTTTTCCATTTTTAATTACTGAATATCTGGCCTACCTGGAATTGCTCCATTGGATACAAACCTGGAATTACAAGCCTTTATTTCCCATGCACATTGATTTTTAGATAAATAACACCCCAGGACTCGTAAGTTCCTATTTTGTTTGTGGAGAGATTTTGTCAGCCTGACATAAATGTCAAAATTACATCAGACATGAGATGAAAAGGAAGAAATCAATTATGAAAAGCTGTCTATCCATCCCATTAGTATAATGTATGCCTGCAAATTCAGTGATCTTTTCAGGTCCCAGTTGTGCACATGGCTTGTCCAATTAAATGTTCTGTGTTCATTCACCTTAATTTTCCTTCTGCATGTGTTGCATTCAGTTTATCTCTCTTTATCCATACATCACATGTTTCATCAACTGGTGTGGTGGGTAATCATTACCAATAAAAGGTTTGTACTGATTTCTGCACCATTTGTTCTGTTTGTTTCATTGAACACAATAATTCTGTCTGTCTGTCCCTTTGGTTGCTCATTTTTGATCATTTGCTTGATGCTGATGGTTCTGTCTCGTTGCAAGGAAGGAAAAATACATCTGGAGAGGTGGGGATGCCATGAGGCCTCTCCAAGGCAGGCTGCACAAAGGTTCTCTGCAAGAAAAACTCTTCAGAAGGCACACAGGAAGGGCACAGGCAGGAAAAAAATTAAATTGCTGCATTTATGATATTCATAAACATCAGTTTTGATGAATTTTGGGCATAGAGAGGCTGCATGGTATCACAGGTGCTAGCTTTAAATTAGCATAAAACTGCCAATGGATTATAAAGTCATGGAAATAACGAATACAGAACAAACTTATATTTCAGCATTATTTTGGGTCAGAATAGCAACATTTGTGCCACTCAGGAGCATCTCTGAGCTACTGGACACAGGCAGGAGTCTGGGCTCCCTACAGCCAAAGGTCCATTCCCTCCCACAAGATTGGCAGTACACTGAAAAAGAAGCAAAATGGGCTCCAAATAATCCAAAAGATGCAGAGATTTCTTTGATCCAGTGGAACATTGCAAGTCACTCTTTGGCTTTATGAAACTGTCTGTGCTCCACACATTTTTCTTCTCTGCATGACCTGCACTCTTGGCCCAGGGGGGTGAGGCCAAGAAAATCATCTGTGCTCCAAAGCAGAACTCTCCTCCAGGACATGAGCTGGCTCTGAGAGTGCTAACAGGTTGTTCACAACATTTTTATGGAGTAAGCAAGGTCAGGCCAGGCCATCTGGGAGTGCCAGTGCTGTCACTCTTGATACACATCCCTGCATTTTGCACTCTTACACCTCCCCATTTCCAGCACCACGGATTTTCTTTTTAAAGGCCTCGTCTTGCATGGGTGAGGTTTTAGATTCTGGTATAATAAAGCTTGTGACTGACAGCCTATCCTAGAAATGCCCTAAGAAAAACTGTTTTGAAGATGAGAATGGCTCCTGACTGAAGCTTCTAGCCCCTCTTTGTGAGCTGCCTGGCAGCTTTTACTTGTGATTTATTTTCCTCATGGGTTCAAGTGAAGTGGGAAATACCAAATTGCTCTGAGCTACTTGTAACCATCATACCAAGAGAGGTACTATAGATTATGTCAACTCTCTTCCTCACCACTTGCATTTCTGCACTCATGAAGGCACAAAAAATAATTCCCCAAACACTAACAGAAGCAAAAAAAGGAGCCCTTTTTGGTGCTGGTCCATGAATTTCACAACACACACTGAAGGGATGACAGAAATCTGAAGAGTGGAACTCCACTTAACCTTGTAACAATCTTGTGCTGAAGGAAGGGAGAAAAGTTGCAAGAAAAGATTTTGGACTGAGATTATGGAAGGAAAGTTTGTAAATATCTACACTCTAAGAAGACAGGAAGGACAGTTTCTAAAACTGAGCTAAGAAAAAAGAAAACTATAGCACAATTTGCAAACATGAATTATTATATCCCAAACACCCTCATTCCTTCATAGGTATAGGAAATCAGTATAATGGTGTGCTTCCCATAACACTTTTTTGGTTTCCACTCTTTATACTAATGAAGCAATAGCAAGAAACTAAATTCATGATCACAACTATAAACTACTCTTGATAAAACTGACAATTTTGGTTATAGAAATAATTTTGCTACAGAAAAGAAGGGTTAGCATTGTGTGATTGTCAAATTAAATGCTTTCCTTTTCCATAATGAGACTAAAATATGTATGGATTTTTAAGGCTTGTCAGAGACTTAGATATTATAACATCAGGCTTCAAACAGCTAAGCAGTTCAAGCAGCTGCAGAATTGCCTCACTCCAACAAACACTTCCCAAGCGATAAAAATTACTGAATATATAATATCTCTTCATTCTTATCACATTTTAATAAAAGGCTTTGTGGTGGGAAGCACAGTAAACTCAGCCACGCACTAATCTTATATCAGTGATGGAGAAAGCTGCTCTCATAATTTTGATCTAAATACTCTGGGACCTCATTCTGCTCCAATAAATTTGGTGTGAGCTGCAGCACCATAACTCAGTGCTTATACAGCCAGTGCCAGGTGAAAGGAAAATTCCAGGATTCCTTCTGTGGCTGCCCCACTGGCTTGGAATTAAAGCTCATAACATATCCACAAGCATCTACTGCTCTCTTATTTATTTATTTCTGTGACTCAAACAAGAATGAAAGAGCAAAATCAGCTCACAATTTCATTCATCTCATCATCCACCTTGTTTGCATTAGATACTTGTGCACAATTAGGCAATTTGAATTTATCACTTCCAAAAAATTCCATGGATACGATTTACTGGTTCTCAATTGTCAGTTCTTAGAACAGCTGACAGCAACAAACATTGTTGACCAAAAAACCCCAAAGAAGCCTACAGTAATCAAGTTATTTTACAGATGAGAAAAAGAATTAGACATTACATAAAATAAACTAGAAATCTTCTCAAAACAGAGCAAGGAACCTTTACAAACATCTAAATTAGTCAGACTAATTAAACCAGATAGATGAATTCTCAATAAGCCACCTACACATCTGTCAGGACACAGCACAGACTGGGGGTATCTGATCAAACCATGGGACCTAGACTGAGAACCACCTCAAAGCCAGAAGAAGAGTGACTGTACTGTCCTCCTTCATACTCCTCTGGAATAAAACAAAATTTCACTGTATAGACAAAGGCCTGCACTGGGGAGCAGATGCCCCTCAGAACCAGTGCTCTGTAGCCCTGAATATGCTTCACTCTGCTGACAGTCCTGCTATGACTCTGAGCCATCTCAGGTGGTTCCCAAGATAAGGAAGGGTCACAGGCTCACAATTTTATTTCCAGAAGGAAATTTCTGACTTTCTGAAAGTGAGAAATTCAGACTCCTCCAGCAAAAATCAGGTTCACAATCCAGAAGAAAAAAGAGCAACCCCAAACCACAAACAGAACAGCTTTTTTACAAAGGAGGCACAGTGTTTAAGTGAACTTACAGGAAGAGTGGATGCTTGGAAAGCTTTTTCTGCCTTCAGAGACCAGGTCTGGATCACCTGTGCAGTGCATTTCAGAGTTCATTACTCCATCTGGAAAGCAGCGGTAAAAGAAATCGGGACGCGGTCTACAAGAAACACCATGGATATTAAAAATACAAAAGCTGTAGTAACAAATAAACCTCAAAGTGATTATTACATTTACTGCTTATTACACACATGCAGGTTACTCTTGCCTAGAGTGATTTGTTTTAAACAGAGTGAAGTGGAATGACTCCCAAATTTTCACAGCTCTTGCCAAAACACCCAGCTCAGAACATCCTAAAAACATCCACCAAAATCTAAACCAGCCTTGATGCTGTCTCAGTGCATTGAGAAAAACCTCTGAGTTTCTCCTGCTGTGAGCTGGGCCTGTAGGTGTGACTGGTGTCATACTGATCCTGAGCTAACAAACCATGTGGAGAAGAAAAGTGAACGATCACAGATCCAGAGACAAGCTGACAGCAAAATACTTGGCTTGGAGTGCAGGAAAAATGATCTTATACCTGTCTAAAGAAGAGGGTGTACTCATAATTATTTTAAAAGCACCCATCAAATTACTGTCAGGCCATCATCAGTTCTGCAGCAGACAGAGTTCATCAGAAACCAAACACAAATATTATTTCCTCAATGCTGCAAAACATCCCAACAAAAGCAGCACTGGACACTGTCAGAGTATGAATTTAAGTCAAATGTGTATTTTTCAGCTGAAATTATTCAAAATATTGATAAAGAGACAAAAAGTACCTAAAAACATATTTTCCAGGGAGTTTTGTTTGCTAGATTTTTCTGAGCCCTTCATTCAAAATAATGCTGCCCTAAGGAAATGTTCGACCTGGGGATCCATTCACTGCTTATCTCCCAGGTTTGTCTGATGTCACCTGGACACAGAATTCACAAAATGCAGGCATGGTTTTCCACAGAGAGCCAGCTGATTCCTGTTTAATCAGACAAGGGGTGCTGGAATCTGAGCTCCCACATGCTGTGACTCTTCCCTCCTGTTTAATGAACCGATTTCAGCTCCTCTCAAACCCCTCTCGTGTCTGGATCTGCCAGGGATGTCACCTTATGGAGCTGTCCAACACCTGCAGCAGCCCAAGGACAGCTCCACAGGGTCCACAGGAGCAACAGCTCTCTGTTTCTGGGGATTTGTTGTAGCAGTCAGTGTCTCCATTTCTCTCAGCAGTTAAACCCATCGTTTATAACATGACAGGACTTACCTTCCCACTATTAATTTAATAGTATTTGTGCAGACACCATTCAGAGCTAGAGCCAAGGAAACAGCTACAAAACAGAATGAACAAACAGAACAATAAGTACCTTAGTACCAAGGAATAAATTGCAGCGTTACAGCATTTGATTTACTGAATTAAACCTTTACTGGACTGAAAACTGAATGATTTTTTTTTTCAGCCTACTGTTTTTCTTGTTAGCCAGACTAAAGACAGACCTCAGAGCATCAGAATAATCATGACTTGCTTTGTTCTTATTTCCCTACTCCAAGCCAGTTTTCCTACCATGCCATTTGCAAAAGTCAACAAATGGGAAAAAATTAGAGAATTAAGTACTGCGGGTTTGCAATTTTTGGGTTTTGTAATTTACCAGATTAAACTCTCATGTTGGTTATGTCAAACAGAATTCCTGTTTAGACCAATACACAAGATATATAGATATATCTAAACACATGTGTGTGTGTGTGTGTGTGTGTGTGTGTGTATATATATATATGTATGTATGTATGTATATATGTATGTATGTGTGTGTGTGTGTGTGTGTGTGTGTGTGATGCAATTAAACACTTCACTTTCAGCCTAAAGAATTACCTTTTGGGTAAAACTACAATTGGATGACTTTATTTCTATTCCAAAAGGATTTGGATGTTTTGATTAAATATTTCAGTGTTTTCCCCTTATGTTTGCTCCCATGATTAACATTTTTTTCTAATAAGATAGGGGAACAAGAAGGAACTGTCATACCAGGTAAGACTTAATCATATTTTCTATTTTTGCTTGCATGCCAAGTCCCTAGACTTTCCAAAGAACCTCATCTCAGACCTGTGGAGATCTTTGCCTTGATTTCACTGGCTCTTGGATCCTGCACATGCACACATTTTAGATTAAAACTGATTTAATTTTGCAGTCCACACCGTAGCTCTCTGTTGCAAGCCAGGAGTCAATGAATTTTATTTCCCATCTGGAAAAAAAAAGTCTGATTTCCAGCAGAACATTTACAGTAATATAACTTTGATTATGACAGCCACATGAGCTATTTTCTCCTTGGGCTGCTGCCCCAGCTGCTGCACTTCAGCAGCACTCATCCTGTCTCCATAAAACCTTTGCCTGAGGATATTACAGATCATAAAAATGTGTTATAGGATCTATTTTTTAAAGCTAAAAAAAAAATGTGGGACCTTCATCAAAGCAAAAATAAGGGTTTTCTCAGAATATAACAATAGCTGCCAGCAAAAATAAAAGAACAAGTCAATCCTAGAGACACCAAACTGTTAAAAAAACTCCTCCTCTTTCAACACCTCTGTTCACAGTGACCACTCAATTCCAATCTCTGTTTTTGCACTCCATCATTTTGTCTCAGTTTTTTATGGAAATTGCATGGGGAACTTTTCCATAAAGTCAAATGCAGATGATCAGCAATGCCACAGTACTACACTCCTCTTCTTAAAAAACATCTGCTTTTGAAGACAGCAAGTAAAATTCAGTCTTTTTGTCTTGATTGTTCCTTGTACACCTGACAGAGCTGTGCCTTCACTGTTGCACATTCCTCACAGTGGCAATCCAAGCATCAAGTGACAGTG
Source organism: Parus major (assembly GCF_001522545.3). Lineage (NCBI taxonomy): Eukaryota > Metazoa > Chordata > Aves > Passeriformes > Paridae > Parus > Parus major. The sequence continues at coordinate 29,310,883 of NC_031775.1, read as the reverse complement.
TGAATGTAGGATGGTAAAAAAAATTTCTAATTAAAAAAAAATGCTCTATTTGATTTTGTTTTCTTTAGGAAAGATCCGTTTTGCCCATCTAAAGTCGTATAATCCAGTCAGTAAGAGATTTAGGTACTCCCAGGGGAAGGTTTAAGGGCACCTAAATCAACTCCTCCTTACTCCAGGTGCACTGAATCCCCTTCTTTGTATTAATGGCTTTATGAGGGGCAAAGAATTTTCATCTCTTTTTAACCTTTTCTCTCCTCCCTGATTCATGCTCAAAGAAATCCACCTTTTGGGGCAATCCCTGAACATTCTTTATGAACATTTCTGTGCCAGATCTCAATTAATCAGAGGCCCACCACACCTAAGAAACCTTCACATCACCAGACACTGTTAGAGTTCAGTGCACTTAAACAAAAATGAGCCACAAGAAGTTCCACACTTATGGCACATAAACAGAACATCAAGGTTGGTGTTTCTTTAGTCAGGGTAGCAAGAGGAGTACTGGGGAAGCTGGTGACTTTTCTCCTAGATGTTATAGAGGGAATAACAACAGAAGGTAAAACACCAGGAAAAAAATAATTTCTTTTTAGAACAAAAAGGTGAAAGTGATGTAGAAACTGAGCCTGAGCTCCTTTCCTTCTTACACAACAGAAAGTGAGGCTCAGAACTGACTCTGTGTGTTTTATGAATGAGGAGTTATTTCCACTGAATGGACTTGTCAGTAAAGTATCACTGCAAGACATTTCAGAGCTTACAGCAAATGACTGGCAGCATTCAAAACAAACCTAGGATTGTTTCATACTTGTGTGAGAGCAGCTGGAGAAAGAATAATCTATGGGAATGAAGCTTTTTCCAAGGCAGATACACAATGCCATTAATATCCTATCTACTTAAGGCAAGGCAGAGTATTTCTTTGATTTTACTATATAAGGGTCAATAAATAAAGTGTAAATTAGCCAGTAATACAGAATTTCAGAATTATGCACATTTTAAACATAAGGCCAACAAAAACATTTGCAGTTCTTAGTGCTTCAGGCTTTCCCTTACCAGTGAAAGTGCTGAAGCAATATTGGTCTCTGGCAATATCTATCTAAAAAGGATCTGAGGATGTATCACTGGAAGATTTCAAAGATAGGCACAGCCTGAATTAGCTGGAACAGTTTAAAACTTACCCTCTCCATTGTCCTCTACTCCAATTTTCTGCCTACAACTGTAATTAGACCTCACCCATAGCACAGCCACTACTGCTCACAGTCCTGGATTAAGTGCACAGCTAATTCCATTGGCAGTTTAAGATGAAACAACAGCTTTCTAATTAGAAAAACTGAGCCAAGAGCACGGATTTTGCAATGGATAACAGTAAATTCCAGGAGAAGATCAAGAAAACAATGAGAGGAGCAATTTCCTCCACCGAGTAGCTGAGTCGCACAGGACGTTCCAGCCAAAGCCTTAATTTAGAATAGCTGCAAGTATAAATAAAGGTAATAGATTGGGTGTGACTGAAAAATATGCACCTGAACAGTATCTCAGATGGACTTGTCTTTGCTGATCAAATCCCAGCCCTTGCTGGCTAGACTGTGCAATTAGGGCCCAGAATTTGTACATCTAGAAACACAAACTCAAAGGTTTGTGTGAGGTGCCTTGAAACTGCACTGAGAACTACTATAATGGGCTGTAATGGAGACAGGTTTTCTTCAAGGCTTGGATTACACTTGGAATCAATCTCTGAGAGCTATCACACACTTTTCCACCTTGAAGTATGACATACATTACCTAAGAAAGCCTCTTTAATTTCAGTCTTGTCTGTTCGACGGATTATTTTCACCACGAAAATGACTGCTAGTGGCGTGAGGAACGAAATTGCCTGTGAGAGATAACAAATACCATGTGTGAGAGCATCAATTCCTTCTCAGCCCAACTGATTAATAATTAGCTGCAGCCAGCTCCATTTAAACTGAAAGGCTGAATGATCTTTATCAACTCCTGACCTTAAGCAAAGTGGGACAATTTGTCTTTGCAACTGCAGGGTGACGAGCACATTAATATTCCAATATAGCCCTCAGCTGTAATTGATCTGTAATTGCCCAGAGCTGCATTTAAAATGTCAGCTTCTCCAATGAAAAACAGTCTATAAGGTTCACAAAATTCATACACTGATCCATGCAGATTTTGGACATTTTTTCCTCAGTGTGCTGTGGAAGGCATCCCACCCATCCAAGCTCTGTGCTCAGTAAGACCCCACTCAACACAACAGACTGCAGCACCAACCTCGTGGCATTTTAAAATGCTCTTTATCTTACTTTCTGTTTTCTTTTTAACTGTCATGCTTGAATGCATTGGGAAGATTGTGTCTTCATGATTCTTTTGTTTACAAGGGTTTGGATGTGGAGCAAGCTGCTTTATTCTGTTCAAACCCAGAGAAACAACACCTGAGCATCAACAGATTTAGTCACTGCTTAAACAGAACCTTATCCTGTAATTGTCAGTGCTGAAAGACAGGAATCCTCCTACAAGGAACCTGAAATGGCATCTCTGCCTCAGTGCACACACTTTATTCTCTTTAAAAAAAATTGAGTGAAAATTACTGGTTGAGGTTTCAGTTTGTGTTTTTTAAACAAGGCAAAAAATGAGCTGTAAATGGCACAAGGGGTACCAGGTCTTAAAATTATGCTTTCTTTACTGAAACTGAACTGGGCCTTACTTCTTAAATAGCCCCACTGACATAAAAACCAGACCAGACATAAATTATGGCAAAAGACTCAATCTCCTTTTTATAGCACAGATTAATCCTAAACCTCACTTGATGATTTTAGGCAATCTGAGTAGGGAACAACACAAGAGTGCACTACATTTGTTATTTTGGCTGTGTATCTTGTACCAGATTGTCCTTGCCTGCATCTGTAAAATACTGTCTAACTCAACAGATTTAAACACAGTCTGGACTCTGTTCCCCTTTTCTACATTTAGGAAGGCAAGCACCAGAATTTGTGCAAAAAGAGGAGTCAGTTCAGCTTGAAATCTCCCCCTAAGTACGTGTGAGATTCAAGTTTGGATGCCAATGCTACTTTACTGCTCCAGAAATGTTCACTTCTCTCTATCCTCATCAAGAATTTAATTTCTGCTTTCAGAGACAGGTTGTGAAAATTTTTAAAAAAAACCCAAGGTTATAGAAAATCCTAGAATTTCCAGTTTCATTCTTAAAATAAGGATTGCCACCAGAAAAAAAAAAAGGAAAAAAAGAGAACAAATATCTGCATTCCAGTAGCGAAAAACATATAGAAATATATCCAAGGCTGACGGCTTATAGTGGTGGTTTAATGGAGTCAGAAATCTTTTGAATAAGCAGGAGCAGCAGAAATTACCAACAAAGAATAGCATTCAAGTGGCAGCTTATTCCAAACCACTTCCCCATCCATCTTCAGAAATCTGGTAAAACTGCAGATTTCCTCATATTTTACAAGCATGTGATTTTTTGAGGGAGATGAACTATTCATTTTCGTGGTGTATTGCTGCTCCTTACACAAAAGCATTAGCTGGAAGGTGCTTTTTATTCTGCAGCAAAATGCACACACAAAGAGATTTTGGCTTGTGAAAGACTCCTTTTTATTTATTTTGCAAATAAGTTTCTCTATGGCTCCTGTCTAAAGCAGATTTGGCAACATTCTGAAGAGCAATACTCTCCTCAGATGCACCACAGCAATGTTTCCTTTTCCAGCAGTGAAATATCCCAGCATTGCCAGGCTTTTGTCAAACATGGACAAAATCTCTGTCATTTATTATTCATCCTGGCAAGCCAGAGATGTGCTGAGGTTAAAGGGATTCCCACACACCTCCACTCATCCAAGGGAAAGCTGGAAGTTACCTGCACTTCCCAAGACAAGGAATATCCATTGATGGAGACAGAACCAGGCTCAGCTCTTTCCAGTTTTTGCTACTCATGCAGAAGTCAGCTTTGTCTAATTTGGATGTGCATTCACAACCTTTCTCTTGAATTCAAGTCTCTCACAGCAAATAAAGTAATCCAGCAATTCATGAAGTCTTAGAGATTGCTTTCTGATAAAGCCATAGGTTTTAATATCAGAGTACAGGAGTGGCAACAAATTCTTTCCATAATGAAAGCTTGTGATCAATGCTAGAGTCAGATTTTACTTCTTTTAAATTTAAAAAATAAAAGAGTATAGAAATTACCTATGTTTTTTTTTAATTTAAGGAGTTGTTCACTGTTTAAAATCTGAGCCAGAAAGAGAACACAGGCCATAGAAATGTTACACAGAGCTGCCTCAAAGTTCCACCCACCACAGACTTTGCCAAAATCTGGGGCTATGGGAACAGGGGAATATATTATAATAATATCCCAGAATTGTGCTTCCCAGTGCCTACTGCTCAGGGAGCAGGAGGATGGACTAATGATTATCCCAAGTGGTTTCAAAAATAGTTTCACCACTGCAGCAAAACCCTCTACAATGATTCACTCTTGGTTCTTGAACTCCACACTTAGATCAGAGAAAACATGTAGCAAAGTATTGCTAAGCATAAGGAAAAATCACACAATTAAATTCAGTCTTCCCCAGCACAACAATTTAATGTTTGGCTTGGGGGTTATTTTGGTTTTTTGTTATTTGATTTTTAGTTTTTGGGTTTTTTACACAGCTGTCATCCGTTTCAGGAAAAACATATATTCTCATCCATCCAGGACGAAAAAGCCCAAAATAGAGCTGCTTCTTAATGCAATATAAATAAAATATTTCTTGTTTATGAAGGCAAATTTAAAAATCAGGCCTGCAGCCTCTGTCTTAGAAGGCTGGGATATATGGTCACCTCAAATGCAGGAGGTGCCTTAAAGCTGTTCCTTAATTAATTTTTTTTTATAACTGAAGAATTAAGCATTTATATAAAAAAGCTGAATAGAAATGATATAGCTGATTTGCATTTAATCTGAACTTAAGTTTAAAAAGTAAAACCCTGGCCTCACTGAAGACTCAGGGAAAGATAACTCTGAGGCAGCTGTTGGAAAGACTGAACTAATACTTTTACAGCCTGAACTACACCCACAGTTTCAGCATTTCTGAGGTGGTCTGTCTTGCTTCACTCTTATATATAATATAATAAATAATAGATATATAAATAATACGTGATATGTAGAGATCATTATGGTTGTTAATCATTGCTAGGGAAGGTTATCAGAATTATGAAGTTTGATAACTGAATTCAGCCATCCCATCTGCATGTGCTGAGCAGGGAAGAGCCAGAAGAGCAGTGACAGCAGGGCAGCTCTCTATATATTTTATATTTATATTTATATCTATTATTTATATTTATATTTATATTTATATTTATATTTATATTTATATTTATTTTTTTTATTATACTTAGTGTTGGCAGAAGCTAAAACAAAGAGTTTGCCTTTAGGGGGAAAAAAGGAGATTATTCAGAGTCCAGTATCTCAGTGCCTAACACGCCTAAAACAAATTGGATTGCAAAATTTAAGCACTTAACCTTATAAGAGCATGGCAAGGTTTTGTCAGGTCATCCAAGCAGCTGATTGAAAAAGCTTCTCTACTCATTTCTCTCAGCTGACACCACTTTCCATCCTAGACTGAAAAATCAACATTCATAAATTCAGTCATCTGATAACACTGCTTTTTAAAGACATCCCATAACTTGCTGCATTTTAGACAAAGAATTTGGAAAAGAATTTTCTTTGGGATTAAAGGAACATCCTCTACTTGTGAAATGTTTCCTACTGCTTAGCAAATGAAAATTTCCTCAGTTTCCAGCCATCCAATAACCCCCAGGCTTTAGTACTCACAAACATCAGCCGTGTAGGGATGTTGTCTGATTGCACCAAAGGATTTTTGTACAGCCAGATCTCCTCTGGCTGGATCACTCGCTGGAATGGATCCAAAAATTCTGTAAAACTGAAAAAAAAAATACAAAAAATACAAATATTTCACAATTTGAAGCGATGACCAAAAACCCCCAGAAGAGTTTTGCTCACTTCCCCCAACTCTCTGTCATAGTATGCACAAATTATCCTCGTTAATAAATTGCTACATTGCCATCCTACCTCATTGCATTTTTGTAATATGAGCTTTATAAATACACCCTTCAGAAAACGGGTTTTTAAAGTCTACACCTTTGAAGTTTTTCTACAACTTTATAAAAGTTCTATGAACACTACTATGTAGAATAATTTTTTATTTTTTTGTGGGAAAAGTATGCAATAACACTGTGAGATTAAATAAATATATTTATTTTTTATTTATTAACAGTTTACAATCATGTAACCAGTCTTTTACTCTGAATAAATTATATAACAAAAGTAAAATATAAAATGCCTTTCAAGTGCCAAGATTCAGACTTTGAAGCATGACAGTTGCATTTGCAGGATCACAAAGCAAAAGAAGCAGCCCAGAAAATTTCTTCTACTGATAGAAAAGAGATAACTTTAGAGAATATCTCCAGAAGAGACTTACTCCAAAAACAGGATGGGCTGTCAAGCATAAGAAGAATCTAAGTCTACCAAAAATGTCTCATTCTACCAAAACACTTCTAATTTCATTATTATGTCTATTAAACCTCTTACAAAACAAAAACAGAAAACAAAAAAAAAAATCCACCCAAAAACCACACTAAAAAACTTCATCATTCTGTAATTAAGTTATTTTGCAATTAAGAAAAAAAAAATGAAATGTTGAGGTCCCAATGTTCTGTAGAAAGTAATTTGTGTGGGTATCTTTTGTCATGCACTGAAAGAAAAAGCAGGAATTGTCATCTTTGGCCACAGCAGGAAGTTTCAGAAGCTTTTCATGACTTCTTAAATTGTCACACTTCATTTAAACCGTGCTCCTTTTCCCACAGGGTTCTTCAGTGCTCTTTAACTTTTCTTGGCTTTGAATTAATTTCAGACAACCTGGGAAGTTTGGCCTTTGCTTTCCACTGCTCATTTCAGGTCTGGATGATCAGGGCTCGAGGACTGGGGGTTGAGGGAAGACACAGGGACCAGTTTTCTGCAGATTGCTCTCACCTGATAATCCCATAGAGCCAAAACTCAGAGGGGTGTAACCACCCAAAGCTTTTTTTACTGTAAATTTTCCAAAGCCAAGGGACCTCTCCAAACCCAGGTTTTACATCAGGCACATCAAGTGGCTTTGCAAAGAGAAAAAGCCCAAAGTAATTTGCAGAGCAGAGTAAAATTAAAGCACACTCACAGATGTAACTCTCCCCAGGGAGGACAAGCCCTCAAACCAAGCTGGCTCAGCAATTCCCAAGCAGGAGCAATTCCCAACCCCTGTGCCCATGGCAGGGGGCTGAACCTGGGCATCCTAAAGGTCTCTTCCAACCCAAACATCCTCTGACCCCTTTACCTGGCACAGAGACTCCCTCTACCCACCATTCCAAAGAGCCCCACTCAGCTCCTCTTCCTCTCCTTTCCTAAAGGAAAACAACCAAGTTTAAGGAGCAGAGAAGGTCAAGCACAGCTTGTCTCTTGTAAGAGTATTTGTGTTGCCTATGCTGGCCCACATGGACAACAGATTATTCTGGGAGCTTGAGGAGTTTGTTTTTGCAAGGGGAATATTTATTGTTACACTCAGCTTCTCCAAACCCAGAGTCTGAGCCTGAATTCAGAAGAATTCACCAAGAAGGTGAATTTCAGAAGTGTCAAAACAATTTGTTTCAGTGTTTTCAAAATGAAAACAAAGCTTTTTTTTTAAGTTTAAAAGACAATTGCTCATATGGAAAATTAATTTTATAGTTTACAAGCTAGAAAAATAAAGGTAGACTACTAGACAAACGCAAGGCTTGGTTCCAAATTTCAACTGAGAGTACTAAAGTAAATTATTTGAAGCATTTCTGGTCACTGCAGAGAGCAAATCACACACAAACATCTGTGCTGCAAGGTGATCAGGACACACCCATGCACCAGTGCACTTTTGGAAAATTTGTCACATTTGATCAGAAATGTAATTAATTTTGATGTTAAGACATTTGACATTATGAACAAATGCCAACAGAGTTAAAGGTTTGGGGCTCTTCTTGATCTTTTGTTTCCAGCCCCTCGTGACATAAGAAAGGCAAAATTATTGTTGTTTAAATCTGAGGAATTAAAAAAAATCAAGTTCAGTTCTCTCAGGAAACACTAGGACACTGCAGATACATACTGTTACAAAATTTAATGCCTTTAAGAGCAAAATGACACACGCTAAAGAGATGAAAATGTAATAAATAACATAAATAATATCTGATTTCAGATGAAGACTGATTTTTTTACTAATATATACTCATCTGTACTCATATAAAGAATGAGTAATTTTAACAAAAGCATTAATGACTGTAATTATTATCATTATTTTATACAACAGCAGCAGTTTTGTATCCACTATATATTAAATCTGATTAGGTTTTCATTCCTTTCTTTGACTTGTGCTCTGAATATGTTCCCAAAACTGTGTTGAAATTTAGTGCAAGATTATGCAAAAAAACCCAAAAAACAAACAAAAAAGTTTTCTGAAACTGGGCAAAATAATTTCAAACTCACTTTTGAAGGAAGAAAAAAATAGCTGCAGAAGGCAGCAGATGTCTCTGTGAGCAATACAGAAATAGAAAGTAAACAGTTAAAGGAAAGACTGTAAAAAAAGAAATAACTTTTTTTTTTTAATCTTCCCAAAGAGCTCAACTGCTAATTAAATTTTTATGCCAAGACTCATAAGAGAACAATTCTCTTCCTTTTTGAAGCATCACCAATGGGTGAGTGGATATGAGATTTCACTAGCTTGAAGGCAATTCCCTTTGTACTCTATTAAACAATCATGAGGACATACTGGTTTCTAAGCTGCCTGACACTTGGTGATTTATGTTCCTTTGTCCCAACCAAAGTACAGCCTATCACTACTCATAAGTCAGCACAAGCTTGTTTAAAGAACTAGATGTTATGAGAAATTAATGTAGTCCTTGGACAAAGAAAACTGGTTTTGATCCTTTTGTGTTATGGCCCAAAGTACAACCTCAGCCTTGGAAGTGTCCCCTGGCAGCAGGTGGGCAAAAAAGCTTCCTTTGTTTTAGTACAGAAAATTAATTCTTGGCTTTTTGGTCTCTTTTCTTCATTTTTCCATATTCACCCAACATTTCTAACAGCTTAGCAAGCAAGATCTCAAACTCTTCAGCCTGATGACACGTCTTTAAGGCATAAAAGGATTTCCATTAACTCTGAGAGCCTTTAACTGTGTCTTTCAAAGCAGCCCAAGGGAAAGGGGGGCCCAAATTCCATTAAAAACATCAGTGAGCAACAGGTGCCCCAGTCCCTGGGGTTGCTCTGGCCGTGCTGCTGCCAACAGCTCCACATGGAGTAAAAACACTGCTCCTTCCCGAGGTCCTGGAGGCACATTAACTCCATTTCCATCTCACAGCCTGCAGCCCTCCAGGATCATTTCGTGCCAGCACCACATCACAGCCAGAGCCAGGTAACAGCACACTAAAAGTGGTTTTATGGTGATATGGACCAATGACTTGGGGTTGTCTTTCTATGAAACTGATAGTGAAGGAATCAAACACAGCATAAATATCCTCACACAAGTATTGACTGGAGCTTCCACTGGGGTTTTCATTTCCCATCAGCAGCAGGATAGATATATAGGATACATATATAGGATATATATATAGGATATATATATATAGGACATATAGTTTGGCACCTCACCTTATTGTTTCCACCACTGCCTGGCCCTCAGCTGCGTGAATCACACAGCAAGGGTTAAATTTCTTCCTGGAACTGAGCATCAGCTAAAGGCTGGTTGGCAAGAGAGGGGAAAAATTGGGATTTTTTGCCTTTTACTTTTTCTCTCACAGACAAATCTTGTCCCAAATAACTGAGAGGACAGAACAGTACACATGGGATTGCAAAGCACCAGGAGAAAATGAACAGGAACTTGTGATTGTGACAGCCAGACTTTCCAGACACCTAATGAATGACCCTCCTCTTTTCTAAGCTTCATCTGTTGATAAGCAGATTTTATCCTCAAATGGCTCTGGCTGTGTGTCCCCATTGGGGAAAACAACAAAAAGATAACAAATCTTCATGAACTTCTCTTATAAATCACCTCTGGGGGCTTATGGAGAAAAAATTTGTCTCTGACGACTATTCCCTGCCTGCAGAACTCTGTGTGAGCAAACACTGCTACCTCTCCCAAAAACACAGGTTAACTGTGGTTGGGCTGCTAGAACTCATTTTGCACATTTTTACATGGATATTTCCTCTGGTATTCCCCAAACTGGGTCTCAAAGCTCGGAGTAAAAGCTTGTCCAATGTACCTGTCGTGTGCAATTGTGCAATCAGTTGCTCTGCAAGGCTGTGAGTGGTGTCAGTGGTGCTGAAGTTGGTGAAAGTTGACCTAATTACAGAGTATGTGCACAATTCATAAGTCAGGACATGCTTCAGGGGCTTCCCACAAGTGATCCAGGCTAAAAGAACCCAGTTTGCATCAGCTGGGTGCATTGAACGCTGCTCACATCACCTCAGCTCACATTTGAATTCAAGACTTCAATTTACCCTTTCTGAAACACACTAATAGTGGGGAAAGCATTCATGTCATCTTATCTGATGTACCTGGAGAGAATAACTTATCCCCAAGCCAAGAGAAAACTTAGGTTTGTTTACTGCTTACAGATAATATTATGGAAAAAACACATACCATAACTTCTTGGAGGTTATTTTACAAATTCCTGCAAAAACAGACAAAATATGAAAAGCTTGAAACGTTCTGTGTCTGGCATGCAAAATGAACAAAACTGAAGGAGAGGGGATAGTGATGAGGGGAGATAAGAAGCAATGCCTGTGGTTTATCACCATGATTCTGCTCTCCATGGAGCTGGAGCAATTCAGGCTCTGAAATGCTGCTGTCTGTGTGTGTCAGCATGATGAGATAGCTTTGTGTCAGCTCACAGGTTAGCACAAGCAAAGAGATCTGAGCCACTTCATAGCTAAAGGAATTTGGGAAATCCACAGCTCCTCATCAAGGTTACAATATATATGGCCAAGACTCAATTACGTGTGATGAGCAAGGAAGAAGCTGGCATGAATTAAAAATACAACTTCAATAATATAAACTCTACTTTGATAGAAAAAGAAACATTCCATGTTAAGGCACAACACTTAACAAGTGCCAAGAGATTTGATGTTTCCTGCCATGGTTTTACAAAGCAAGGTAGAGCAAGCATTGCAGCATCAGTATCAAAGTGACTCTTAATTTTGAAGTTTCTTTATTAACTGGGCTGGTACCTACACATACCAAGCATGCACTGCTGATAAACACCCAGCAACAGCTTTAACTTCTCCATAGAGATCAAAAGGAAAGAGTTAATTTTAAATATATACCCAAATTTATTCTGCAATAGGTACTGAATGCAAAAGTAGTGTTCCCATCAGAATAGACCTAAAGTTTTATTGGTTCTTTACAGAGTTTTATGGAAACATGTTACTGTAAATATAATTTTTAACTGCACTAAAACCAATTAAGTACTGTACACTCACACAGAAACACCAGCATCAACAAATTATCCCCTTTTAACAGCTAAAAGCTTTTTATTTCCCATACAATGCCATTAAGTGTATACACCTACTAGTTCTGATTAACAATTTGAAATCCCCATACAGAGTTTTACTGGGTCTGATAAAGACAAAGGGCACAGGCAATGTTTTTGGGGTTTTTATTTAATGTCACTGGCAAGTAGATGACTGGTTCTGGAGGGTAGCTTTGGCTTCAGATCAATCAGTATGACTTGATGGAAAATATTTCTGAATACTTTAAATTAGATAGCAATTGCAGTGTGACATTTAATTAGCACATTTGCCTCCATTAGCCCTTCAGATATACAAGAAATCATTTTGATTAAGAAAAGATTGAAAATAAATCCTGATGTGCTTTTAAAATACACACATATTACCACAGCTGTCATATTCCCCTGAAGTGCTAAAAAAGGAGAGTTTCCAGTATTTTCCTTCAGCCTTACTGATAGGTTTCCCAGATTTGCCTCGCATACCCACTGATTTTATAGATTTATATCAGGGTATAACTTCTTCCAAAGATGAATGACTGCACTCTGTACTCTCCTCCTTGCAGCCAACACTGCACCCAGCAAGGAGGCAGCAGCTGTGGAGCCTGGGCTCACTTAAAAGCTCAGATCTCAAACTAAAAACAATACAGACTCACAACAGGAGTCCTGCAGCTTATGAAATCACATATAAATGAGATAGATACTTGGAATACCTAATTTGAAAGAGCAAACCAGCAATCTTTTCACAGTGCTGAAAAAGAAAGAGCAGCCTGGAGTGGAGTTTTAGAACCTAATGTTAGTTTTCTTTGCACTTAAATTACATTGGCCCTGTTTTCTCAGCCCCTGGCACTGGAGCACTCTCTAAATAAAAAATTTCCTTCCTGTGACACAGAGGAAAGGGAAAGGATTATCTGAGCATGCATAAACAGCACAAGAGGTTAATGTGGCTAAGAAGTTGTTCTTGTGCTTGAAGTCTTGAAAGATTCCAAAAACTTCCAGTCCATTCTCCTTTTTAGGGGCTGAGCCTTTGATGGCAAGTAGAGCTAAATATCACTGAGCATCATTATTGCCCCTGTCAATCTGGAAAATTCCCATTCCACAGAAATAAAATGGGTTTCCAGGTTTTAAAGTACTTAATTAGCCTCAATACAGCATTTTCATATCTTCCTCACAGAAGTGGGATATTTGGAAATGAGCAAAGTGAAAGGAAGAAAGCTGCACTGCAGCTTTGACCAGAAGGGCAGGAGACAGGAGTGACTCTACTGAACCATGGCAAAAAACTACTGCCAAACGGGTTAAAGTCATATATTGTGACTTGTTTTTAATTTTTACAACTTCCCTAGACCCAATATTGAAAATGATCTTTGCAGCTTTGTTTTCTGGCCAGCAGAGTATAAAACAAACCATTCTGAAACAAAAACAGCTTTGCTTTGGCATTTTGCTACTCCTGGGGTGAGAGAGCTGTTCAATCCTTGTGATCCCTGCTCACAGGGAGCAGTGCTGCCCTGGGAAAACAACACCAGGAGGTCAGAGCTGCTCCCTCTGTCAAAGGGCAATTCTTCAGGCCATCCAGAAATAATCAACAGTGCTAGTTTTACAGAAATAACCAATATCAGCCAAGTGAAAACTATTGGTTCCTGCTTTCATTGCATTAGCTCTCATTTTATTTATGAAAAAAAGATATTTATGCTATTAGTTGTTGCCTCTAGCCTCTATTTTTATTAAATATACCTTATGATATAAGATATCTCACAAAAAACACTTTAATGTGTGTTTGGGGAGGAGAAAGTGGAGTGAAATGAAATAATGAGTTCTGCAGCCAAATGAAGTGTCAAAGCTGGCAGCTGTACATTATCCTAAAGTGAAAAAACAGAATTCATATTACAGGCTTAAATTAACTAAGCACATGTCTGAATAATGAACCCAAACACACTGCAGACAGTCAAAATTTTCCTCTTGATGTTTTTAATGCTTATTTTGATTACGTCTCAAACTGTTTTCAGTCAAGCTCTCCACAGTTCCCTGCACAACTACACAGCCTCACAGCAAATTGATGGAGCTGAGTCTGGTTAAGTTTCTTCTATTTTATTATTATTATTATTAATTTTTATTTTTTTCATATCTGCATGTCACACACTATTATTGATTATGTTTGGACCCGAAATGAAAGTTGGGGTAAACTCACAACCTTGCTCAGTTTCTCTCTGTGACAAAAGTTCCCCCTCTCAATTATCTCTGATCCTTCCTCACTCCTCCTCCTAATGATATTCCAAATAAAATCCAACTATATTAAAATCACTCAGTCCAAAACCAGTTGTGTGTGAACTACATGTTCCAGAGTATTAGTAATGATGAAAAAATATTATATATTATATATTATTATGTAATATATTAATTTATTTATATATTATATATTATATATTATATATTAGATAATATATAATAGATAATAGATAATTATAATTATTTCTTATTTATGATATATTATATATTAATATATAAATAAATATATATAGAAAATAAATCTAATCTAATGTAATATAATACTATATAATATAATACTATATATACATATATATATAATATTAAGAGAAGAAGATCTAGTAATGGGGAATAGGAACATCACTTTTTGCATTTTGCAGCACTCAGTGAGGTCCAATAGCAACAGTTACACTCCTGGAAAGCACCTTGGACAGAGATGAACACAATTATTAAGGGTCTCTCTGAAATGCTGTGTTCTCCCATCAGTGAGAGCTGGCAGCTAATGGAAATAGAGCTTTGCATCAGGGGACATTCTCCTCTGTTGTTCTCCCTTTGCAAGGCTCCTCAAGGCTTGGCAGGGAGCCACAAACCCTCCAGAGCTGGAACATCTCTGAGCATTTCCACCCCCACTACACATGCTAAAGAAGTAGTAAAACTTCTCACCCAATAAAGGCTAAAATGTCAGATTGCAGAGTGAAACACTGCACCTGATCTAGGATTTCATTTTCCCCACAGTCTGCTAAAAGCAGAATATTTAGCACACAAAGTTTGGCAGGGCATTGCCCTGCAGAGGGGACCATCAGCTTCTGTTCAGGGCTTGAATTATCCTCCAAGCAATTCCAAATTGGTATCTCTGTTTCCTTTCCCACACATCAAGATGAGTCAAAAACCTCTCAAAAGAAATTTCACTTTAAACTTTTACCCCCACACTGGGGCACTCTCAGGCAATACAAACCTCAGTGCACTCAGTGCCAGCTTACAGGACCAGCCAGTCTGTCTCCTCACAGCAAAGCAAAACTTGATGTAAAATACTCCTAAAACACTTCAGTGGAACTTGCATTGTAAAACTTCCACAGGTGGAGACTCTGCCTATCCTGGGGCAATCTATCCCAGTGCTCCAAGTCCTGAACAGCAGAATATATTTCCCCACACTCAACCTGAGTTTCCTTTGCTACAGATTTAAAAATCTTTCTGCCTGATTCCCAGAGGATGTGAAGAGCAGCTTGTTGTCTTCATACACCTTCATGGAGCTGCTTACCTGTGAAGATCACTGCCATGTCTCCTCAGATCTTCAGATTAAACAACTCAATTATTTCTACCTTTTTTCAGAAAAAAAAAAACACAAAAAGTTTTCTATACCTCTCTTACAATCTTCCTCAGTCCTCCCCCAACTCTCTGGAATTCACCTGAATAATTAATCTCAATCAAATACTTACTATGAAAACATCAGTTGTTATCCTGTTACCTACCCTACAGTAAAACAATTTCCACTTATTGCATTCCTATGCAATTGTAATTCAGATTCAGTGGTATTTTAACAAGGAAAATACTTAGCCATTCAGATAGCAAAACTAGAAGTGTTTTGTAATGCAGAGAAACAAGCAAATACAATACACAGTGACTGTAGCAGTCTGATTTAAAATGAAGCAAAAAAATCCCAATCTAGTTTTCTACAGAATCATATCAATCAATTACAGGTTTGGGGTTTTTTTCCATATCAATGACTTGTGGTCCAATGATGACAAATTTAACATTTAAAGGCAAGGGGAAAATGTGAATGGAAGATACTTTAAAGTCCATATAGTCATGAAAATCTTAGTTCAAGTGCTGGAACTGATGACAGCTTTGTCTCTTCCGTGCAGACAATGCAATTGCATCTCCTGTACAGGAGATGTTCTGGCCCAGAAACAAGTGAAGCTTTCCTTGACCATCCAAGCCCTGCTGTTCATTAGTGGATCACAACCAATACTTTAATTAGGGTCATGAGTGCTGCCTTTAGCTTTCTGTCCTGATCCACTAATCCTTGCAACACTCAGGCATCCCCTGTTCAGTACCAGCACAGCCCACGCCACATCAAAAAATTACAAGACACGCTAAATATTATTCTTAATTCATTTTTAGCATCAATAATTCTGCCAGCTGTTTCCAAGTACTGGCTTTTCAAAGTCACTGGCAGATTGGGAGACCATAAAGATCTTGATTTACTGTGCCAGATATGAGTACATTCTCAGCAGTAAGACTATAATTTTTATTAAATTCTTTCCCATAAGAATCACAGTTGTGCCCTACCTTGACTGTGCTTAGATCAAAGTGTAAGAATCGATTTATTAAATAAAAATTTTCCCCCCAGGAACCCTATCAGTACCATTCTCACTATAAAACATCCTCAATCAGGCTAGAAGCAAATAAACACAAAGTGCCAAAGCCTGTGAGTAAATGGGATTCAACAAGATTCAACAAGAGACACAAAGTCACCATTTACTCCTCAAAAAATCTGGAGCAGATGCTTTGGCATTTACAATAACATCCTCTTTTAGCATGTATTCAGCTGTGGGTTTAGCCATGGAGATCAACTGTAAATCCTATCCTATTAGCAGGACAATTAGAATTCCTGCTATTAAATCCCCTTCCCTCTTCCCATCCTTTCACTCCCTCTTTCCCCCAGACTCAGGGAAGACAAATGAAGTAACTCAGTTCCACAATCTACAAGTATTGATAGAACAGTCTGTAAAATCAGTTTGCCTTTGGCACAGATCAGAGTCTGCACAGAAAGACAGGTAGGCACAATTTCCCCTGAATAACTGTTATCAAAGTCAGTAAAATCCTAACCTATTCCAATGAATAAAATACAAAAGCAATGGAATCAGAAGTTTCAGCTACCTGAGACACCAAGCAGCTGAACAGCAGGATGACACTGAGTGGATGCTGCTTCATCACTCCCCTCCTCAGCTGGATGGGGGAGAGAAGATACAGTGAGAGGCACCTGGGTGGAGGTAAGAGCAGGCAGAGATCTCTCAGCTGTTACTGTCACAGGCAAAACTGATTTGACTGAGGGAAACTAGTCTAATCACAGTAGGAAGATGAGAAAATAAAATCTAAGCCTTAAAACAGCTTTCCCACCCCTCTCCCCAGGCTTAATGTTGTTTTTTTTTCCTCCCTCCTCCCCTGCAGTGGTACAGGGGGATGGGGAATGCAGACTGAGATCATCACAGCCACCAAAACCTGGCCATAAAACCCCACACATCACCAAGTTTCCCTGTGAGTTCTGTGGTAATTCATACACATCAGGACAGGCACACAGTCATTTTGTTCTATGGCCATATGACACCAGGAATAATTGGTATTTAGGGCCTTTTGTTGTCACAGTAACCTGTCAAGGACACAGTGCCGAGCAAAGTTAAAACTCAGGTTGCTTTGTGGTGTATCAGGGAGTTGGAGGAGCTCCATGTCATTCTAGCTCTCCCATCACTTCAAAGGTGTGACCCACTCTGCAGAGCACTGGAACAAGTCTGCTGCTCAATGTGCAGCCTTTGACAGGTGCTCTCAGATCCTCAGCACCAGAAAAGCTCTTTTCTACAGCAAGTCTTTCCCTTAACTCTTCATTAACCCTACTCACTGAATTAGACTTCAACCTGCAAAACAATTTTTTCCCTCACTTTAATAGCATGTAAATTAGGGTTTACAATGGTGCACCTATTTTTAAGCAGGTTAGCAAACATGTTGGTGTTCTCATTTCCTATTGTCATTACACTTTGTGAAACTAACACTGAGAAAGCTCCAAGAATGTTCAATGTATTTGGCTACCTGATGACAAAGAATTTATCAATTAACTGAAGGATTAGGGTGAGAAAAAGCTTTGTTTTCCTGATGAGAAACTAGGGTACACAGAAATGAAGCCCAGGACTGTGAGGATCAGAAGCCAAAAGTCAGGTTCCAAACAAAGTGAGAATTATGGGCTATCCAAATCAAGAACAGAAGACACAAAATCACTGAGAAGTGGCCAAATATCTACTTTGAAACATTCAACTAGAGAGCCAAGGCTTTAAAGGTGCTTTGAGTTCTTGGTCCAACCGATTTGTGTAAATTCGCAGCATTTGAGTCAGAATGAGAAAATAAATCTTGGTGTCTCAGTCTGGTGATTTCTTCTCAATACCATCTTGCTTTTGCTACCTACAGTCACAATTTTCAGCTCAGTCTATCCTCCAGAAATCCCATCCATGTGAGAGAGGAAAGGCAAACACAATCTGCGAGAAGAGCAATGCAAAGTGCAGCCCTGTAGAATTTCCTCTGGTAATTGATTTTCTGTGTTAACAAGACAATACACAGTATCATTTATAAAGGCAACATATGCAGGTTATCCAGAAGACAGCATCCCGACAAAGAAAGCTACTTGAAAGAGCTTTGCACACCAAATTACTCCATGCATATTCATAACTCGATTAAAATATTAATATTGTAAACTTGTAAGAAACACAACATGCCCAGAAACAGCTTTTATTTACTTACACCAGAAACTGAACGTGGCACACACACAAAGGATGTCAGCATTAGTCAGTGCTCTAAACTCACACGTGTGCAATATATATCTGTATATTAGCCTGCAGATAAACATTGATTCCCAAGGGAGGCTGCTAATGAGACTGTGCTGTGGGGAAGATATCCAATTACTCCAAACGACATTTATATTTTAATCACATCACATGCACTGAAGAGCTCAAGGTTTGATGAAGCAATCCTTGAAAGACTTTGCCTTTTTAATCAATTAGCTCTCTCAACATCAGTGATGTGCTGTTGACAAGTCCTTGGGATAAATATACAACAACACACACAAATCCTCTCTCCCTGCCAAAAGTGTGGTCTTCTAAAACTTCTGAAACAGCTGCAAAAAGTTTTCCTCATAGAAGACACCTAAAACAGAGAAATAAAGACACCCCTCGGGTTCATTCTGAGCTACCACTCAGTGAATTCATTTTAGGACAGATGAAAAACTTTGTTTTAAGGGCATCATTCCTGTGTAAAACTATCAGACTTGCTCATAAATCTTTTTAGAATTGGCTTATCTGAATAAAACCAAGTCAGTCAAAACAATTTGCTTTCTTCAAGCAACCCGTAAGTGACAAATGCCACTGCATGCAAGAAGATCAAAGTCTGGTCATTTTTAACATGTTTTGGCATTAATCAGGCATTTTAAGATGCTCCCAGTCATAGAAATAAGTATAAAAATGAAGAAAAACAGGGCTGCAAGACCCTAATTCAATCATTCTTCAAATTAGCATTGGATTTTTCCTGTAAACAAAGTACATCCTCATGGCTGTTCTATTAAAAAGCCATTTCTACCTCTGAGAACTTACATGACAAACCTCATTTAAAAAATAAAACTCAGTTCTGTACTCACAAATATTTCTTAGTAAGTAGAAACCTAAACAAACATATGAAGTGGGAATTGATCAAAGATAAGATTTGACTGGAAAATATTTGAAACTTCATAATGTAATAGACAAATTATAGCGAGAGAATTTTCTCCACCTTGGAATTAAGAAACCACCTGTACTCCATCAGATCAGTTCAGCCCAATCAAAAGGGGCAAGGATACACATCTTGAAAACTAAAAATTAATTTGATAGTTAAGAAACCGGGAGAAACTGTGGAGCAGAAGAGAAATATCATTATGCTTGCAATTGGTAACTTGAAGTTTGAGAGCTATTTTGCTGGAGGTACTCAAAGAATACCTATTTAATTTAGCAGTAAAGTGTGTATTTAGGTGTATTTTTTACTGCAACCACTTGTTTTTTGGGTTTTGACTCTTTGTTGTTTAGAGTTTGGGTTTGTTGGCTTTTTTTTTTTTAACTCCTGCTTCTCAACTTCAGGCAGACACAGCCTTTCTGATAAATCTGTTCTAACTAATCCTTCCTTCAATACCACTAAATCCTAAGGGCTAAAATGCCCTTTAGCACAGATCTCTGTGAAGGCAGAGAAGCTTGAGTTGCTAAATTTCAATACTTAATCCGGTCTTTAATTGCTAAGTGAGCTCTCAGCAACTGCCATGAGCACAACACCTAGAACTGAGTCAGTTGTTATCATTATCCTCCCTAAATGGCTGCTGAATTCAACAAAATCAATAGCCAACTACCAAAAATGTGCATTGCTTCTAAGGGTGCCCATCTGCAGGATAGAAGAGATCTTATATAACAAGTATAGGTTTCTGCCTTTGATGGAATGACTGACGTTGATAATTCTGGCAACTGGAGGAAAAAAAAATTCCAGTCTTAAACATAGAAAACATGGCTGTTCTTGAGCTAAAATACATTCAAATTGGCAATACATTCAATTTCAGCAATCATCAACAGAAGTTTTCACACCTCCATTTTTTATGAAATGACATTTATTACCAAGCAAAGCTCCAGCGTGGAATATGCACCTTTTTCTTTCGCATTCTCTGGTACAAAATATGTCAGTCTATTGCTGTGAGTGATATGAACTGTTAGGTGGAAGCTCAAAGACATCTGGGAGGCACAGATGGTTCAGAACTCTCAAATAGCTGTGGAACCATTACCTTCAAGGTCAGGCTTCTGTCGCTATAAGGATTGGTAATGACACAAAGCCATCAAGACCTTTTCAGAAAGAGCTCCCTCTCTTCCGTCCAGCTCCTCATTTCCTGGCACTCACCACAGAGCTGAGCCCAGACCTCAGCTTATTTCTGTTAATGGCATTCCTTTCCAAGGCAGGTGGAACCTGTACAGCCTCTTCATTCCTAGAAATCTCTTCTGCAATAGAGCTCAAGTTGCTGCTGCCTGGATTCCAGTCCCAGGGCTTCCAAATTCACTCCTGAAAAGATGCTCCACTGAACTCGATGTTCTGTGAAAGTCTCTGCACTGGCTGTCTATAAAACCACAGGAAACACAGTGTTTAAACCTCTGCCACACAAAAGTTTCAAAATGTGAGTAATTGCCACGTTAGAAAACTGAGAGAACTATTGAATACTATATATGCAATAGCAACAGATTACTTCTGTGCTAATATTATCTGAAGAGAAAAGCTCTTCTTTTGGTCAACCTAGAGGTTGTATTTCTGCAAACACTACCAGCAAATAAAGGGCAGCTCTTCATGGAACTAAACACTGACCTGAATTTGGAACACTACCATGCTGAGTACTTTCAGATGTCAATGAATGCTCTGAATGACCTATTGAAATATCAGAATTATTCCCCAGAATCCCAATGAGGCAGGACTTGAGCTGCGTGAAAATATGAGAATCTCTTCCACAGGCATTTGCCATTATGGTGACTCTAGAAAGAGCTTTTCTGTTAGTTACCCCTCCCCAGAGCATTTTGGAATTCATAAAGAGTGGTGAAAATTATGGAATCTTTTAGAGAGGAAACAAAGACAGAAGAGAAGCACAACCAAGAAATGACTAATTATGATGGCTCATGATTTACATATCATAGTAACAAGCTACATGAGGAGATCTCCTGCAGGGGTGGTAGAGGTGATGAATTATACACACAATCATAAAGAGGAGAAAGCTTCTGATGTAGCATCAGCTCCTGAGGTCTTGCTCAGCCTCTAACTCCACATATTCCAGGAAGGAGTTGTGTTGACAGGAACGGGTCTACCTTCAAAGTAAGATGCAACTGAACTGACAGATATCAAAGGCACCTCACAGGGTTTTGTTGCAAATCAAAAGATTTGCATCAATATTCAAGAGAAATGAGCACTGAGGGAAAAAAAGCAAACACCAGTAAATTGGACAAGTTATTAATTAACCATGAGAGGTTCAGAAAAGACCCATCAAAGTATTCAGTTTCACCGGGTCTAAGTCAATATCACAGCTTAACAGATGTCCTATACTGCCTGCCCTGTGACCAACAGCATCCATCCCCAGGAAAACAAACCAGCCAACAGCAAAATCCCATCCTGGTTCTGTGATATTCCTGAGAAATCACAAGGATTGAGAACACTCATCTTTAAACATTAAGCAATGGAAATGCAAACTTATATAGAGTGGAACTTTTTCATTGTTCAAATGCGTGCAGAACACAAGCTGCATAAAAGAAAAGGCTGAAATACTCGAAGCAAAATAATGCATAACTGCTTTCTCCTAAAAAAAGGCTGAGAGAAAGAACGGTCCTGCGGCGACAGCTGCACATCTTTCAACAAACAGATTTCCATGACTTCCCTCCCTGCCCGAGAGAGTGCGGAGGAGCTTCCCAAATCCCCCACGTTCCACCCCACACTCAGCCCGCGGTCCCTGCTCCGCTCCAGCACCGGCGCTGCAGCTCCCCGGCCCCGGGAGCTGCCAGAACCAGCTGTTGAGGCTCATTCACAGCTCCGCCAGGTGAGACTTTACCCCACAAACTACAACCAGCCCAACGAAACCACCAGCATGCCTCTGAGGCTGCGTTGTTTTGGCTGCCCGCTTTTTGTACACTTCTCTCACAAACAGCAGCTTCTCTAAGAAAAATTCCACTCAGCTCTTCGGCAAAACGCCGGGGCTGGGAGAGTTCCCTCAAAGACTCACCTCGGGGAAATATTCCACCCCCGAGCATCCCAGAGTGGGGACCGGCGGTGTTGCCGCTCGCTCGGGCATTCCGAGGGGGCTGCCCCGGCGGGATCCCCTGACCGCCGGAGCCCACCGGGCGAGCCCCGCTCCTCCATCCCCGCTTCTCCATCCCGCTCCACCACCCCGCTCCTCCATCCCCGTGCGAGCTACCTCCATCCCGGGGAGTGAGGGATGGAGAGCGGGGATGGAGGTTGTCAGACCAGCACCAAAGTTGCCGCGGTGCCGCCGGCCGCCGCTGCCCGGCGCTACTCACACGAAGACCCCGAAGAGCAGCACCCGTATGCCGATCTCGATCGCCAGCTCCCGCATGGTGGGTCCCGGCTCTCCCGCAGCCCCGCAGCGCCGCCTCTCATGCCCGAGGGCAGCGGGGCAGCCTCAGGCAGGCCGGTCCGGAGCTCCGGAGCCCCTGCGGGCAGAGCCCGGCCGGGCGCAGCCCCGGCCCCGCCATCCCTCGGCCGCCGCGGCTGCCGCGCTGTGCGGACGCGGCGCTGGAGCGGCGGAGCCGAGCGCCGGGGGAGGGTCCCGGTGACTAACGCGGTGTCCCCGCTCGGGGGGAGGGGGCCGGGGATCCTGGGGATTTCCCCTCCCCGCCTCCCCGCCCGCCCCCGCGGCGCTGCCGAGCGGAGCCGGAGCCGCAGCCGGGCCCGTCCCGCCCGCCCCTCGGGGCCGCCCTGCGCCACCGCCGGCAGCGGGATGCTGTCCGGATGCTTTCCGGATGCTGTCCCCGCCTAACGCGGGGAAGGGGCGCCATGAGAGAGCTTTGTCTGCCCCAAGCAGCGCTCCCCATCCTTCTCTGGAGGGCCGTGAACCCATCGGTGCGAGGGGCTGACATCCCAGGGCACCGCCGCCGCACGCTGGGTTGCGGCTCCGACCGTGGGCTGGCGCTCCGGTGTTCATCTCTGGCTCGTAATGAAGCCCCGCGCTTCGAAAAGATGGAGAAAAAAAAAATAATAGATGGGGCCGGCGGGAGGGAGCATCACCTCCGCACACACAATAAATAACATCGGGTGTTCACAAGGCATTGAACTGCCGGCACGGTGTGCGGAGGGAATCACGCACCAGACAGCCCGTGCTGCCGCTGGGCTTGGCCCATTCGCTTCGTCTTTGTATAAAGGATTAACAGCGTTTGAACACTTTCTGCTGGATGTATTTATGTAACAGGCTTTTCACCTGTTCACACATCCATTTTAAACCCTTGTTAATGCAGATAACCCAGGGTGTTACCCCAGTATTCCTTGGCCAGATTCTGCATATGTGATATTACAGCCTAAAGATGTCATTAATTCAGTGCCTGCTCATTCCCAGAGATGAGTTTAGCTAAACATGCAGAGGTTGTGGTTATATGGGACCCCAAATTGCTGGGATGGGAGAAAGGCAGCAAATCAACCAATGATTTGGTTTACTCCTGTGATTCCTCCAATCCATCCACCATTCCTCTCAATGGCATTATCTGAGCTGCCCAAATCCCTGTAATGTCTTAGTCTACTTTTGCACAAAGTTCATTTAACTTCCTCCTGCTTTAACTTGTTAAGCATGGAGAGACTCCTGAACATCTTTATTGTAAGAGAGTTTCAGCCTTAAGTCATGGAATGCAGCAAACTAATTCACATTTAAATGTATTTAATTATCTGCTTTCTTGGGGCGTTTGAAGGGGTATGTCCTTCAGGAAAGTGTTCATAGCTATTAATGCTGCACATAGCTGCAAAACAGCCATCAGGACTGCAGCTGGAATCCAATCCACTTTAGTAGATGATTATTGCTGGAGAATTAATGCCATAGAGGCTTTGTTAAACCTATCTGCCTAATATATGCACTGTGCATTAAAGGGAAGCCTTGAACTCTGAATTAACTACTAAGTAGTAAAAGTTTTATTGACGGTGTTTTTGGAAGAACAGAGACATAAGATTCTGTACCAAACTCATCTACAGAGAAGTACACCAGTGCTAGATTTGTTGCAAGGAGAATGACTGAAACGCAGAGAACTGGGGTGTGTGACTGGCGTTGGAGAGAGCACTAAAAATGTTATTTGAAAGAGATCTTTCTCCCTTGCACATCTTCTTTTGTTAATTTTCAGACAAACCTCAGCCAACTACTTCTAGTCTGGATTTTAAAAAATGTGGTTTGCTCTCAGGAAGCAAAACTAAATTGTGAAACCTCCATATTAAACTGGTGGTGGTGGTAGCCCTGGTGGATGTCACCTGTCTCTGAGGGCACTCAGTTGGTCTCCTGCTGTCAAATGCTTGTACTTCCTCTGGTTTGTGTCCCCAATGACTGAATGTGTACCTCCACTCCTGATAGGTGTGCACAGGAATAAACTTTGTTTTTATTAACAGGCAGAAATAGCTTCATATGTTATGTGAATCAGGCCAGTCATGAAACAAGGAGTTCTAGTTACAAATGAAACAAGATTTGTCCTGCTGCAGTGATCTGCTTGCAGTGTTCTGGCTCTCCAACATGTATCAGCTGAGGGTGATTTATGAAGCATAAATACTTCAGACTGATTTTTTTTTTTTTAAAACTAGACCCAGCTTGCAGCTGGCTGCTGAACAAAACTTGCTTTGATTTTTAAACTGAATATGAGCTGTAGTGGTAAATAGCAAGAAAAAGATTTTAGGCTGCATTGTGGAATTAAGCTACAACCCAGCAGCAGGTACAGCACAGCCACTGCACCACAGCACATTCTGAGATAAACCACAGTGACCCTGGGAACATCCCAGGTTTTAATTCATCCCATCCCTACATCAGGCACAGCAGGTGCCCCCAATGCTATTTCTGTTTTTAAGAGTGACTGGAGAGGGGAGAGAACTGATCCCACCCCGATGGAGGCAGCTATCGATCCTGTAAGGTGACAAACTTGGGTTCTCAGTACTTTTCTCACAAAGATTTCTCTTTGAGCCACCTGCAGCCAACTTTCAGTCCTCAAAGAGATGTTCACAGGCAGATAAAGCAGCACAGCTGACCTGGCTTTTCTGGAGATTACATCCTTTTGCCAGGATGGGTGCATGCTTCTTACCTGCCTTGGGGTAAAATCTTGCAGCTCGTGGTAAGGTGAGCTTAAAACAAACTTGATTTTTCTATCAAAGCAGGTAAACTTCATCCTGCCAAAAGGCTGTGGAAAATAGCAAGCTTGCAGCAGATGGGACATGACCAAAAAACAGGTGGTAGTAGCACCTGAAACTCTGAAACCAAGCAAGAGTCTGAACACATCACATAAAAGTGAAAAAATTTTGTATGTTTTAAGAAGGATTCAAAGGATGTTGAATAAAGTTTCTGTACATTTCATAGTTCTGACACAAAATCAGGAGCAGCTTGGCAGACAACTTTCATTTTGGAGTGATTTGCACTCAGATTTTTCACGTAAAATTGGTGTGGGTTCAGATCTACTGAGATCAAATACAAACATGTCTGGATGAACAACATTTCCAGTTTTTCATTGCCTGAGTCCATAGACAATCAGATGCTTAAGCAAAAACTTCTGGCCAAAGAAACACTAAAATCCAGCCTGCCATGACACCAGGGTAGCTTATTATTCTTTAGCAATTACAGTCCACTAAACAACCTACTTATTCTTTCAAAGTTATAAATGTAGGGCTATTTTAGCTCTTTCTTACATTGTCTTTATTTCTATCAATATTTTTTTTTTCTTTTTACCTTTTACCACTTCTTTTCCTCTCTGAGTATTTAGGTCACAATGGGGAAAAGCCCTTTTTTCCCTTCCTTTCCTGCATGCACATTCCCTGTGCTGCACACCCAGATGCAGTGCACAGCCCTTGGCTGTAGATTCAGCTCTAGAGGAACCCCAGAGTCATGGAGGGTTTTGTTAAAAGAAAACAGAGTCAAAACTGAGATGAATTTATTTATTCTGTACATTTCCACACAGATGCATATGGAAATGGGAATTTCCCACTATTAATTTGGCTGCTATTCCACACACATTGCTGCTGGTCTCTTCCCTATTGGTTCCCTGATGGACAACAGAAACTTCAGGCAATAAAACTCCAAAGGAATTTAAAACCTCAATCAGTATGATGCAGCCATGCACATCTTAATTGCCCTGGATATCATATTTAAACCATTTATAACAGCAAATCCTTAATGTTTCTGTTTAGTTACTGTGCTTGTGCCTGCAATTGGCTCCTGATTGTGCCTAATTAAACAGTTCTAAACATTAATGCATCAGTGAGTTTCATGGAGTGGTGTCAAATATTTCATCTGGGAGTTTTTTGGGGTGAATGTATGTGCTTGGGGCCATCTGGTGGAGCAGAACTACAATGCACTGAAGGTGCTGCTGCCATCCCGGGGCAGACTCACCTGGCCATTCCTGGCATCCCAGACATCCCAGACATCCCATCCCTGCAGAACAGCCAGCCCTGGGCTCTCCTCTCTCTGCTGGCCATGGAATTTCTCTGCTGAGCCCTGTCTTGTTTCAAAATGTGTCCTTTACAACTCTTCTAGACCAAGAATTGACATCTTTTCAGCCAGCACACCACTGCCTCTAACAATCAGCATCTTGGGGAAATTTGATTAGTCTAAACAATTAAATTCATGTATACATGAAACTGAGATAAATTATTTATGAGCCAATTGACATTTGCAGCACTGGTGCTGTTAGTACTCAATATACATTGTTATGGGGTTACAGTTGTAAAAGTATTCATGCTCCCATAATAAACTTGTGATAAATCCAAGTCTTTAACCTTTACAATATTTAGTGCTCTTGTGCAGTGTTTAACAGGAGACTGTGACTTACAGCAGACATCTGCTGTCTTTAATCATGAATATTCATGCCAAGAATGGCCTTATTGACTTCAATGAAATTGTTGTGTAATTACTTATTTTCTCTTTTTCTTTTTTATTTTTTTTTCTTTTTTTGTCTTCTAAACGTAGTAGAAACTTGTCAACCATTGCTGCAGCCATTTCAAATTGTTCTTGACTTGAAAGGGAGCATAATGATGCAGGATAATTAAACAGAAGAGGTAAAGGGAAGGACAAGCTCTACATGAGTGGAGGAAAACAAAATAAAATGGCCAATTGTTTTGGACAGGAGTGAGCTGCAAAACAAACAGTCCAGAGTTTGAACATGGCCTCATGGTTTAGTGCTGGTAACAATAAAGGACTGTTTGTTCATATTTCCCTTGGATTCTTGGAAACCACTCGCCATTTCTCCTGGATTCTGTGCAATAAACAAACCAGAATTTTGAAGCTGCTCACAGCAGGAATCTCATTCTAACCCAAATTTACTGGAAATATCCCCAGGAAGGGTAAAGTAGGGGGAGACAATGTATTAATACAATTTCAGGCTGCATTCCCCTTCAAGCATGCCATTTGTTGCTCTGCCCCAGGAATCTCACACTGTGACTGTGCAGGATGTGCATCCCCAGCCCTGCAAGAACACTGAATTCTGGGGCTGTGCTCACTGCAGTGCTACCTGAGGGCTCTGAGAGCAATGTGCCAGGGCTTTCACAGCAGGAATCACGTCTTGCTGCTGTTCTGGGGGCTTCCTCAGCCACTCATCATGTCAGTGATTTGTAGGAGGAGAAAAACAGGATTTTCTGCTCGATGAGAATGAGAAAAGTTTCTAAGTTGTAGCTCTGAGCGACTGCAAAAGTGATTTTCTAACCCAGGAAACAACACCAGGGACCTAATTCCTCTCTAAGTTCTGTGATGCTGAGAGATTGGGTGCATTGTGGCAAAAGGAGCATTTTCTTTTTTTCCTCACATCAATTGCAGGCTGAAGTGCCTGGTCAATAACTGCAGGAGTGGAAGCACCCTTCGTTCCGTGGTTAATTGGGATACATTGACGATGTTTTGTCAGACCCATAGCACAGGTCAGAGGAGAGCTGAAACATCCTGATTGGGAACAAATTTCCATGAATGCCACTGAAGGCAAAGTAAAATGAGGCATGAACCCTGCCTGCTGTTTGGAACTGGGGTAGAAAAACCTTGTTTCCCAACTTGAATCCTGGAATTCATTCTCGGCTCTTACCAAGTCATAATTTATGTGCTTATTTAAATACCAAAGTAATTTCTGTCTGGCCCATCTAGCATGATGTGGGCTACTGTCAAATGAAGATACTTGGTTTAATTTGTATCATTTTCAATATACAATAGAGGATATATTTTAGCAGTGCTCAAGAAGATGAAGGACAGAGAAAGCATTGAGGAGTATTAACTTCTGGATGCCTGGAAAATGCATTCACATTTTCATTACTTGCTGAAAGATAGGCTTGGTGCTTATTTTTGCACTGTGACAGCCTCATTTTCTTTGCCTTCTATATTATCTATATTTAAAAAATCAGCAGCTCTGCAACTTGAGTAGGCTAAGGAGCTGATTGAGTCTGTGTGTGTGTGTGTGTGTCACTGCTAATTTTGCATATTTTGCTGCAGCTCCTCAAAGTCAAGACTACTAATTAATTAGAGGGTGATTGAATCCCAGCTTACACCACCAAGCAGTCAGTGTTCCAAGCCAGTTTTATCATTAATGGTGCCTAGCAGGAGGAGTGTGCAACATTCCTGCCATAATCCTACAATTTTGGAAACCAGCAGCTCCCTGAGGTGACAAATCCAAATGCATTTCTCTAGGTGAGCCAGAGATTGCTGACCATATCTGAGTGGGAAATGATAACAGCTGTTGATAATGGTGAAATCCAATCTCAGGCAGCTGATTTAGATTAATTCCCCTGAGCTTGGTGCCATCAGCCTGGATGCTGGTCACTGGTTATGTCACCAATATTTAGGTTTCATTTTATGAGGCAACTTTGTCTCCTCTCAGAAATAGAAATAAGGAATTTCTGTTACTGGGCAACTTCCCCTCAGAAAGCCAAAGGCAAATATTAAATATTTATTTGACTTTTTAAACACATTATGCAACTTTATGCATTGATTTATAAATAGAGATAATTGAACAAACTCGAGCAAAATCAGCTCATGCATATTTTACTTTTTAAAACTGCAGACAGATTTTAATCAACTGGTTTTAAATAATGAGCTTTTATGCAGTTTGGGGGTAGAAGGAAGTTGTTTAACATCACACTGCACCAACACTGCTGTGTGTAAATATTGAACTGCAAAACTACTTTTGGCAAAATGATGCTTTTCTGCTGGGCAAGTACCCCCAAAAGGATCCTGTTGTGGGTTCAGCCACAAATGACATGGTTTTGAAAAGGATTTCAACTCAAACTAAATGAAATTGTGCAATTCCTATAGAATTCCTTACTGACCAAAACTAGTTCTGTGCCTTTATCAATGTGGGGTCACAAGGGCAATCATGATTAGCTAATTATTGTTGGGGTTTAGGGAAGAACCGAATAATAAAACAGACTTTCAGCCCTCAAATAAAACAGACTTTCTGTTGGAATTTCCTTTTAGTGGAAGGTTTGACATGTTCTGTGCCCTAATTTGTTCCAGAGGGAATATTTAACTCAACCTCAGTGGCAGTGGGATACAAGGAAGCAGTAGGTTCTTACCAGAGTTGAGTTCAAGTCTCTTTAACTGGGTTGGCACTGAAATTACAAAGATATACATGAGCTAAAATGCTTTAAAATCTTCAGGAAGGCATTTAGTTAAGCACACTGAAAATTAGGGAATAAAGTTCTTTTTTAAATTTCTATTTGGTTGACTTCCCTGATTTTTCAGAGTTATACTTTTTTCCATTTCCTACTGAATTTTTTATTTTAAAGAATAGTACAAATAAAAGAGAATTGCTTCTTTTAGAGAAAGATGTGAGAAAACCCAATATCTTCAAGTATCTATTTATACATTTTTGCTTGAATAATTCATCCTTCTTTGGTCCCCAGTGTAGTTAATGATAATTTTTAAATGTGGTGGGTAATCAGTTTTGCTAGATTTCTGTTGGATATGACAAAAAAGGCAGAATAAGAAATACATTAACACATCTGATTAGTTTGTAAGTATTAAATTTTTTAAAAGAATTAATTTTTTTTAGGATCCTCAGTCTTCTAATTTTGTTTTCCAGTCTTGTAATTTTTGACTTTTAGAATTCATATCCTCATTTTCTGCTAGTTAAAAATACTGAGTATTTTCTAAATAGTGGACATGAACTATCCATTATTTGTATATACCAAAATGGAAGGTTAACTTTAGGAAAATAATGAAAAAATAACTTTTTTAGGTGGTTCCAAAACTGTGGATCCCCATTTTTCCTGACAGTCATTAAATGTGGACATGTTTTTTGGGAACTGGCATTCCATCCGAGTTTCCTACACTCAGGTGGAATAAATTGAATTAATGCATCCTTGGAGCCAAATAAAAAGTTCATTTATGCTTAGTCTTCACCCTCTGTCAATTTTTTAAATCTCTTTTTTCATGTTTCTTCTGATTTTCCCCTTCTTCCTCATTCTCCTTTACTTTGTTTCTTCCTTCAAAGAGTCAATACCTTTCCCCAGCCCCATTTTCTTGCTGTTTCATTAACAAATTGTATTTACTGGACTGCAGTTCAGGTGTTGGTGGAGAAAGGGGATAAATTGCCAGCTGATGTTTCAATGCTGCTGTTAACATAGTTAATAGGAGTCATCCTCTTCATGCTCAAGCACTGGAATGGAGACAAGTTTAGATTTACAGTGGTACAAAAATATCAAAGCATTCTCCCATCAATATAATCCCAAAATAACCTCAATTTCTCATTACTTCTGAAGGAACTATGACTTGCCCTCATTTGTGATTTCCTGCAACTGTAGAGAGCAGTTGAAAGGCTCTGCCTCTAATTCCTGCTAGAGGCAGGGAAAAAAGGAGTTCTTTGGATTTAGAGTTGCAAACAAAGGTTTTAGCAGTGGAGTGGAGAAGGCCACTTTTGAATAAGGGAATAATTTTTGATTTGTTTTAAAGCTGCCTTCAATCCATGGATTTGTGTTGAAAATTCCCATGAATACTTTCATCACCAGGTCCTTTAGATGCTGGCCC
Source organism: Parus major (assembly GCF_001522545.3). Classification (NCBI taxonomy): domain Eukaryota; kingdom Metazoa; phylum Chordata; class Aves; order Passeriformes; family Paridae; genus Parus; species Parus major. Next base: position 29,279,595 of record NC_031775.1, on the reverse strand, counting down.
AGAAAACTTGTTTGGGTTTATGATTTCCTTGCTTTTGAAGGAAGCATCTGGGTATATCAGGAAGAAAACATCACATGGTATATTTGTTATGATGTGAGGGTATAGATATTTATTTTTAATGAAAAGCTGCAGTTTTTAACTGCAGTTTGACAAGCTGCTGTGGCACACCACTGAGTCATCAGTGGACTCTGAAATATCAGAATGTTTCCCCCCATTAGTGCAGTTTTGTGACACAACAATTGTAAATTTTAATTAGTGACTTTTTGACAAGGGCACTAAGATCTGGGTTTACAAGGTTCAAATTTAAATGTACATAGATGGAGAGATAAAATAAGCATGATCTCATCTGACTTTAAACTGTGAAAATATTATGATGGAACTTTAAATATAGTGATGGAAAGATCTAACAAATATTGCAGAGCAAGTACATAATTTTATAGCTATAAAAGGTACATTTTTTTTTCATCTGTGAGTACTCACAGGTCAGGAGCACTGGATATTTGCTCAGAATTTTCCTTCCAGTAAATGAGGGCACAGTAGTTTTCTGCAATTGTATGAATTTCACAGACCTGGCAGAAAGAGAGGTGTGTAACTTTGTTTTACCAGGGATAATTTGAAGGGGAAATTCTGTGCTGGAGAACTTAAATCTTCCAAAAAAATGAGAGTGTGCTGCCTGTTGTGGTAATGGTGATCCAAATCACAGAATCATTTAGGCTGGAAAAGACCATTGAGCCCAAAAATTAACCCAGCACTGCCAGGCCCACTGTTCACCCCTGTCTCAGTCTCAGGATGGAAAGGAATCCAAGCACAAATTCCTGCAGGGAAGAAATCCATATTTCCCAATTGTGGCACAGAGCTGCATCTCCTTTTGAATTTTCTGTGCCTTTCAAGGCATCCAAAGAATCAGAGCAATATTAAACTTCTGTCAAGAGAATGGAAAAGTAAGGCCAAAGCTTCAGGAGTTTTCCTTCTTGACAATAAACCTATTACAGCAACTTATTTTGTATCTAGAGACGGCACATAAGGCTCAGGAAATGTATGAGCAGCCAGTCTGGTTGTTTAAAGTGTCTGAATCACTCTCTGAAGTGTAAAGTGCCTTGAATAAAGAAATGCCAACAGAAAAATACAAAGGAATCAAAATCAGGTATTTCTTCAAAAATTGTAGCTCTGTAGAGATAACGATGCATGCAGATAAAAATGAGAGTGAGAGAGTGAAAAAGGCTTAAGTTCAGCTCCTGAGCTGTAACTGGATGTTTCCATTATGCTTTATAACTTTAATTGTGTCATCCAGCTCTGTTATGAAGCCCCTTCTGCATCAGTCTGATACTTTTGATGTTCAGGAGATTAGACAGACACAAAACCAGTCCTGTGCACAGTGGGCAGCTGTGTTACCAACACCTTGCAGTATTTACATCTGTATTTTAAAATTTAGAATGCTTTCTTTACTCAAAACAGTTTTGGGTTTTTTTTCAAAACAGCTACAAGATGAAAGGTACAAAAAAAACCAAAAAAAGCTCTTTTTCCTTTGAAGAAAATATTGATTTCAAAGGCACAGAGAGCCATCACAATCTTAACTGAGATGAAGATAACAGCTCCTAACCATGGCCTAACAACAGGAGTTCTTAGTAATCATTAAAAAATTTCATAAATAGTAAAGAACATTAATATTACAGAATGTATCATATGCACTCGTTTGCATATATATTTATTGTGAAAATATTATCTCAAATTGTTGAATGAATCAAACCTTGTCATGCCATATGGGAAAGCTACAAATTATTCCATTTACTGTTATTTCCTGCAAGATATCTGTACTAAAATTACTGCCAGAGCAAACATTGTAATATGTGCTCTCAAAAACTTGCATTTCATATCACCACTACTGGAACAAAGGCAGCAATGACATTCAGTGCTATTTCAAACCATAATTAAAATCCTTTCAAATTAAAATTCTGTAATATAGGAAAAAAATCTGGGTTCTCTCCCCAGTAACTGATGTGTCTTCAAAGTAAATTAAGTGGGAGTTGGGGGTTGTTCCAGGCTCTGTCTAGGCTGGTTCTCTGGACTAAATGTCTGGGAGAGCACTCATTGGGTGAGTTTTTAATTTAAAAGAGAAAGATCAATAGATGAGTATCCAGTTTATGGATTAGGTGGGTTTTCCTGCCAGTTTCATCCAAATAAAACTCGGTTTCTGACACAATGACAGCATCAAAATGTGGCAAAGGGGAGGGAGCTGGAGGTTCTCTCACAAAGCTGGTGCTAACCCAGCTTCAGGCACCGAGCAGTAAAAGGTTCTGTGCCCACTCAGGCTCTCGGTTTTCCAAACCCCAGGGCAATTCATCGCTCCCCCAGGCTGCCCAGCAGATTTTCACTGCCTGGGCACATTTCACACCCTGGTGCTTTGCTGATTCCGTCCACTTTTTCCACAAAAAGCAGTCAAGGGACCAGAGGTGATGGACAGTCCAACAGAGCTTGTTCATCTACTTCTACAATCTTCATCTACCACCATCTACTCCTCTAAATCCCTTTTTCTGTATTTATCTGTTGACCAAATGAGAGTATAAAAGCTAAAATAGATGTCTGAGACAGCTGGATTGATGATTTGAAGACTGTGGAAAACAAAGGTTTCTCCTCATTTATATTTGGGCTTCCTATGCTTTGTTTTTAGAGTGCTTCAATTCTGAGAGCAGAACCCTTTACTAGTGGAGAGGAGCCAAGAAGCCAAGCAGAAAATTGGATATTTCAGTGTTATATACAGGTTAATACCTATTTTCCATCTAACCTTAGGCAAACATCTTGGTTAGTGTCTGGCATTGTATCTGCACCAAAAACAGAATAACAAAAGAGGAAGGGGTTCTGAAGGATTTGTATAGATTCTGTTGATCATCTAGTTATTAAAAATAAATCCAAAATACCCCAGGAATGTTTGGCCAGAGACCTGTTTGAGAATGGCATAAACACCATCATTATCTCTTCTGCAAAAGGGAAAATCACACTTAAGTGCAGAGAGAGGTTAAAGTGACAGGTCAGAAGTGGCCCAGGAGGGAAGAGGGAATCTTTCAGAGAGGTTTAGCTAAAGCCCTGGGATTTGGGGTCCAAATCCCTGGAAGAGGATGCGAGCAAATGCTGCTCTAATGAGCTCTAATGCCAATTATAAATGGCATCCTCTGCCTGGTCATGAAACTACATGTGGCAGGTGCAAGCATCACATGGGCTTTTTAAATCATCTGGATTTCTTCCACAGAGGGAAAAAAATACATCCCTATTACTTCTTTTTATGAGATCCACCTCTGGTGCCTTCTGCTTAATGATCAGTGAAGTATAGAACATCAGTCAGTGCAACAAAAAGGAGCACAAACAAGCCATGTTCCTTGGCTGATTTATTTCCTGTGTGGCTGCAGGAGGGAATGTAGGAAATGCCTCTTCCTTGCCCTGCTAGAAGCTGCAGATTACAGTAAACCCATTTTCAATATTTACTCAGTGCCTCCTGGCTCAGGGCTGTTGGTGTTTTCAGAGAAAAGCCTCTTGCATGTATTCATAGCTTAATTCCTTACTGAGACCCCTCAGATCTGTGTCAATTAATGGGTTTTTAAGAGACTGATACAATTTTGAAATGACCTATTTGACTTTTCAAATAGGATTTTTTTTTCATACATTGAAGAATATTTTCATTTCACATTCATGGGACTTGGGGAAAGCTAAGGAGACAAGTTATGTAGGCTTTTTCTCCTCAGTGTTTCCATCTTTTAACATGTTTGAGAATGCACCAGCAAACAAAGCAACCTACCTAAAGTGCTTTAACACTTGCTAAAACTGTTCTTTGTCCTTTCCTGCACTAACTCACACTTGTTTTAGAGATCTTTGTGAAAAAACTCACATTTAACACAAATTATGTCCCTTTCATGCTCTTTTACAAGTTGGATTCCACAGGAAATTCTATGGAGTCTCTTCCCTTAGCAACTTCTGCTGCTTTATTAATTATATTTGGCCAAATTTACTCCATTCCTGTGCTACAGAAGTCCAGAGTAAAACCAGTCTTAAACCTTTATTCAGTTTGGGTTGTTTTTTTGCATTTCCATCCTGCAGCAGATCAGAGACTGTACAGCAGTTAATAAGCTAATAAATACAACATGAAAATTTGCCATGCACTCTATTTACCACTATTTATAAATCCTGTTACAAACAGCACTTAGAGAATAAAAATTAAATCAGTTGTTTTGTCTTATTTGGTGCTGACATGAAAAGGAACAGAAGTGGTCCAGAAATTTTATGTCTATATTGGCAGCTCAGAGAAGAAATAGTGAAGAACTAATGGAGGAGGTCAGGTATAAAAAGAGCCTTTCTGAAAAGAATTCTTCATTTAAGCCCAGCTGACTTTCCTAGAAATTGGGACCTTAAACAAACCCTAGCCCTGAACATTTACCCAAAAACCTGAATTCATCATGGTATTCATTTCACCTTAATTTTGCATTTCATATGTTGTGTAATTTAAGAGGCTCATTTGCACTCCCTTTGCAGTCAGTGTAGAAGAGCAACATCTTCAGAGAGGTGCAATCCTATCTTGGTCTATTCAGATTTTATGATGGGATCATCTCTTTATCAGGTGTCCATATGTGGTGATATGGCTGAGTGTAATGCTATTCAGGAATACAAAAATACACCCAGATGAACAGAAGTTAATTAAAACATATTAAAACTTTAGTTGCCATGAGAATTAAAATGCTTCCAAATTTTGTCTTTTTCTCACTATTATTATTATTATTATTTTTATTATTGTTGTTATTGTTATTGTTATTATTATTTCACCTTTGCCTTGTTCTAAGCTAGTCTGACAATAGTCATTAGTCAGGCTTAAAAGTAATCCCTTTGTGAAACACATTTAAAAATATGCAGGTATTTTATTCAATCACCTACTTACATGTCTGTTTGATGCCACCCAGGCTCATGATCTTGGCACTGAGAGTGATGTTGCATTTTCAAGAGGTACTTGAAACTGATTTACAATATCTTGATAGAGGATGCAGTCAAGCCTAGAGAATTGTGCTTTGTCACAGATTTTAGCAGATCCCAGATATTTTAAGCATACAGAGTTCACAAATCGCTGGGAATGATTCAATGTTGCTGTAAAAGGAGGCAGAATTCCAAAAGAGAGCTAAAATTCCTTTTGAAGATTGCCATTTTTAACATCAGCCAATCTCTCCCGTGGCAGGGACACCATTTCAGTTTTAAATCTTAGGCAATCACTGCTTCTCATAAGTTGTTGCTCAGTTCACAGCCCTGATTTCTCACCAGAACCCCCAGCTTGGCCCAAATCAGAGTAAACCTCTTCCTTTCAAAATCAGTGCACCAGGCAGACTCTTATTTGTTCCTCATTTGGAAGGCGTTATTTTGTGATCATTAATTAGGAAGGGAAAAAAAAAATAAATATATGAGACTGCCCATCTCCTTGTTCCCTTCTCCAAGAGTTTCAACTCCCCCTCTGTAATGCTCTGTAAATGATTCTTACATTCTGAGTGGCAGTCATGCTGTCTTCAGAGGTTCCATTCTCCTCTGCCAAAGGCTAAAAATATGTCTGGCCACCAGAGCATCCAAGGTGATCCTATTCATATGTTGATGGTCCTTGAAAAGCCCTTCATTCCAACCTGGCTGTGCCCAAGAGTCACCTAAATCCTTTGGATTCTGCTTTTCCAGAACAGAATTTTTCCCTTAGTGCTGACAGCCTCAAAGCAAAAGGGTAAAATGAGCCAATGTTCAGAAAGATGAATGGGTAGGATGAACCATATCCATCTTTCATGGGAATAATGCTAAAATTCACCCTCCTGGCCCACAGGATTTTGTCCCATAAATTATGCCACTGGTTTAAAAATAATGTTTTTGGGTTTTTTTTTAACACAGAAGTTTGGATTCTTATGTTTTCACCACAGGCACCTTTTCTCACAAGTAGAGGTTGTAGACCCTGCCCTGGAGTGCAGTGAGGGGTAGAGAAACAATAGAAAAGTAATTTATTTGGCTCATGGAATATAAATCCCTGCAGCTTAATTCTCAGTATTTGACTTTTAACTAAAAGAGGGAATTTTCTGGTGAAATGTGAGAGGCTGCTGAGCATCCCCCCTCTGAAGGGGAGGCTCAGGGCCAGCTCCAGCACTGCCCAGTGGAGGGATGGCCCTTCCCACTGGGAGAGCTCCCAGCCCCTGCTGCAGCCAGTCCCTGCCCTTGGGAGCTCCCTGGTGCTCGGGACTGCCTTGATCTCCAGCACTGCTGCTCCACAGCCACCCTCAGCCACCCTGACAAGCTTTTCATGCAGAAAACATCAGCTCCCCTGACCAAACACAAGAACAGATCGTGTAGAAATGCAATTAAGGCTATAGCTCTGAAAATGCATTACGCCCATGACCAGCTACAGACTCTCAGCTCTGATAAATCAGTACAGAAACTGGAGCTAAAGAACTCTATAAAGTTACCAGAATTACATATTGAACTGTCTGAGGGCTCCAAATGGGTTTTTGTCCTGCTCCTCACATATTGGCTTGCTCAGATCTGCAATGTTGCAAAAATCGATAATTTTCCATACATGAACTTCTGTTCATCCTTCCCCTGCCAGGGTGAGATTCTCTCAGAAAACACTGGGATCCCAGAAAAATGAATGCAGGTCATGAATTATTGAAAACAAGTATTAATATCTACAGAATTAATAATATATGTTGAGGCAAAGTCTCATTACTTTTCAATCCTCTTTTTTTTGTAACTTTGCTCATTGCATGCAAAATAATACCCATAGAAGCTACGTTATTATCAGCTAAATGTTGTTTCTTTCCATAAATCTAAATATTAACTCGCTTTTTTATTTATTTTTTTATTTGTTCTCAGATACTTCAGATTGGATCCATGAGTTTAAATATTTGGCATGGATACCAGGAGAGGAATTTTGCTAAGGCATTAAATGATGCAGGTTTGGGTCAGCAGACAAAGAAACACATATTTAGAACCATATGTGCTGGCAGAGGAGAGCAGGGAAGAAGTTGCAATGTATGAAAATGCATTTGGATCAGACTTTTCCCCTTCAAATGGCATCATAACCTCTGTTTTCAAGAATGTGCACAGCCTGGGAATTCTAAATTGCTGTCTCATACCCTGGTCCAAAGAAGACCCCATGATGTGACCACCCCAGATCTGTGAGCCACAAGAAGACATTTTTAAAGCTACCATCGTTCAAAGGCTCAAAAAGCATCTCAGAAGACACCAAGGAGCCAATCCAAGCCTGCTCCGTTCCCAGAAGGGGCCATCCCATCCTTCCCCTTGATCCTGCTCCCATGCCTGGGGGTGTGGAACCACCCTGGAGTTATTGCTGGTGGCTTGGAGCCTCATTTCACTATTCCAATGAAATCAAACCACCTCTGGAGGGTCCATTTCTGCTTTGATGGTTCGTGCAGAACTGTGTGGATGCTGATGCTCGCTCAAAGAAGCAGGAGGGAAGCCTCAGCTGGAGAAGGTCAAGCAAGAAAACCCCTTGAGACAGAGGAAACTGCGCCCTGAGAGTCCCAAAAATGCCTTTATTTGCAGTAGTAAAGCTTTGAAATGTTGTGCATGGCAATCTCACAGAAAATGTCAACTAAATAATTTCTAAAGAACAAGAGGTTTTAACACAGAGATTAAAACATGACATCTTTCACTAAGGGAGTGGTAAAATACTCTGACCTGGATCACCTCACATCAGAGCCAGGAGTAAAACTCACAGCTGTGTATGCAAATTCAGGAAGTATTTAAATTTTTATGTAGCTTGTTTGCTGTTAAAAAATGTTATGAAAATGGGTAATATTTGATGGACATAAACTGATTTTGTTTGTGTTAACTCCTTGCAGAATAATCAAAATAAACAAATGCAAGGACCAATATCATTTCCTGAAGTGCAGTGAAAAAATATAAATTATATTTCAATGAAAATCTTTGCTTCCCAGCCTTAACTGTGCTGTGGGCAGAGAAAAATACAATTCTTGCTGCAGCATGCTCAAGATTTCTGCAGCCTGAGAGCAGCTTTGAAATATCACTTTTGTGCTATCAAACAAAATGTCTAAAGTAAGCTTTCTTTGTTATTGTAAGCTCAAAATGCTTTGGTCCCTGTATGTCAGAACAAGACAGCTTTGGGTTTATCTGGTGGATTTTTTTTTTCAGTAGCTAAATTATAAATTGATAAAATCATTAAATTGTTTTCTGGGGTGTAATGGTGAACCTCAAAGAATAAATTCAGCACCATGAAGTTCTAGGCTGCTCCACCTTTCTGTTGTTCAAATGAAAATAGATAAATTTATGGAGGCAGTAACACCATCAGTGAGATACAAACAGTGCTTTAGGATAATACTAAAAATTAATTTAGAATAATATTAAACATTAATAATAATACTAAATGTTAATCCCACAGCCAAAGTTCACTGGTCAAATTCCAGGAGAATATTCTCTATTCTGCATATGGAGCTCACAACACACAGGAGCAGAACCAGATATAATTTAACATAAATAAAGCAACTGGAGGTTTTATTTTTTTAATTAACAAACTGCAGTTTAATAAAGATGTATAAAAGGCCTTATAACTGTATGTACAAATTAATATGGAATGCAGATTTAGTCTGTTGCAATCAAAGTGCACAAAGCAATAAATGAGACCCAAAATCAGAAGGGACAAAATTTATTATTGAGATCAAATTGAGAGCATAACCCAACAAATTTGGCTACAGCTTTTCTGTATTGCCACACAAAAATGTGTGCAGCACCCACAGAAAATGTTTTTTTTAAGGTCATTTTAAAATAAATCTCTTTTGATTTCTTCAGCTGGGAACTCATTGACTGTTTTAACAGAAAGATGAAGAACTCCAGCATTATGTTTAGAGTTAACCAGGTCCTTGAAATGCATGACCTCTGATAATCTTGCCAGTATTTGCCTGTTCCTATTTTGAAAAACCTCTCTGTACCTTCTGATATAATTTTTCTTTGGTTCCAATTATTGATCCAGCTCTACAAAGATTTTCCTGTAACACACACTTGCACAGTGGCTACAGATCTCCCTGAATCAAGATAAATGTCTTATAGAACCTGTTTCCAAGCTGAAAAGTCTTTTGAGAACTGGCAGGGTCTGGGACTTTGTAGCAGCTAAGCAGGGCAGGAAAATCTCCAGTCACTGAAATCAGATTTGCATGTCTGGATTCTGCAGAATAAAAGCAAAGCACCTAAGAAAAGACAGCAAGTCCAGAGGTGCTATGATGTCTGTCTCCCATACAGGGATAATCTCAATAAAGATGGCTCATTTGAACGATTTTCTGCTTGGAATGACTGGCTGTAATTCAAGATCAGGTGTGCTGGACTCCGGGGGACAGTGATATATTGTATTCCTGTGAAGAGGGAGACAAACCTCTGTCCCTTCCCATCATACTCAGTTTCAGGTCTGCATATAAAGAGGGCAATAAATAAACAAAGCAGCCAGGAAAGAAGGGGCCACTTTACTGATATGCACAGCAGCTTTTCAGCATGGTGCCAGCAGGATAAATGCAAATTCTTGGGGTTTATTTCATGGGAATTAGGGGAATAATTTCCCTCCAAGACAACATTTTGACAAGGCTCAGAATTCCCTAAGGATGATCCTTCAGAATCAAGATCAGCAGGATTTGTGATTATGTTCTCTGGAGATCTGTGCCTTCATGTCTGCAGGATCCCCAGGAGTTGGGTGCCATCCCTGAAAGCTGAGCTGGTTCTATTGATCAGCTCAGTTATTTCCTCACACCTCCCTGGCAATTCCTTCAGCTCTGCAGTTCCACTTTCCAAGTACCTTTGCCCCTTTGGGTCCCATCTAGTTCAGAGTTTATTGATTTGCTTTGTTTGGACTTAGCTCCTCACAGAACAGACCAGATGTTCAAAAACCTCTCTTGATTTGACAAACACATGACTTCTTCCAGCCCCAATTTTCATTAATCTGGCAGTTCATCTTGCCAGTTCTTCCTCTTCTTCACTTCAAGGACTCTCCACGTACTCCCTGCTTTTCTTCACCAACTGTCTAAGCATAATTTGATTTTAGGTTTGAGGGGAGTTTGTTTGGCACTTTTGATTTGATGATTCTAATATTTTTATCTGCATTTTGTCTTACCCCAGGCCCTTTTAGACGGATTCCCACCCACAATGTGAATTTTAAGATTGGATTATACTGCTGACTGTCCCATTTTCATCTCATTGTCTTCAACTTCATCCTTATGCTCTGCAACTCAGTAGAATCCTATGTTTAAATATGTGTCTTAATGCCCTTTGACACCTTGGGTAAATTTTACCACCTTTTTTTTTTTTTTTTTGTACTTCTCTTTTTTTGACTGGCTTGTCAGTACCACTACAGAGGCTGTCAGGACCCACACAAAGCATGTGCATTTTGTGAATTAATATTTATAAAGACAGGCAGTGGGATGTGATTTTCATGAGAAAGGTTTCATGCTAAACACAAAGTGTTTTTGTGTTAAATTGTTCATCAACAAAGAGCTAATGCATCAAGGAATGACCTTTACTTGTTCATCTATGCCATCAGTCTTAATTTAGCAACCCAGCAATGCCCTTAAACAGGATAATTATGAAGTTAAGCTCACACATAAATCTTCAGTGTAAAAATTAGGCATATGGGCTGAGGGATATTTTAGCTTTCAGTTTTCATTCCATGGCATTTTGTTAGCCTAGCAAGAAGAAACTGAGGAGCAGCTTTGTAAATTCAGGGGGCGTCATCCTGAGTCCTTCCTTGAATTCAAACCAAGGCCGAGAAATCTGGGACAGAAATACCTCACGTTATTTCCTTAATTTTGTAAAGATCTGAGTGCAGCTTTGGTGAGGTCTCATTGTCTGTTCTTGTGCTGTGGAGAGCTTGGCTCTGCAGTGTCACAGCAGGGCTTGAGTGACCTCAGCTCCCGTTTCCCAGCACCTCCCTGGGATTCCTGCATCCATCCCTAATGAGAAAACTGATTTTGCTTCCCTACAGAAACACACCTGCCTGAGAAAGGGGGTCTAGAAGCAAATGACGCTTCTTAAATAGCATATAAATATTGTAAGATTTGATGTTTCCTGCCCTGCAAGGATGAGACTGTTGCTTGGGAAGCAGCTCCTTGAATACACATTACACCTAAAACTGCACTCCACCAAGGGCATTGATGGGTCAGAGCACAGGCCACGTGTCCAGGGAATCACTGCAAGTGCAAACACTCTCAGCTGAGGAACTTGCACTCCCTCAATCCTTCTTAATTTCTCAGTATTTATTCAGTTCAGTGATTCCCATTCCAGTGTCTGTGCCTTTTCTTCTTGTCCAGCAGGATCAGTTCACCCTTTTGTGACCAGATTTAGTAAAACATTCCAGAGGTGGGGTTTCAATTACAGGTACAGTATTTCTACACACAGATATTGCTGTAGCTCCTTTTTTCAGCTCCCTTTCCAGTGAGCTTGAAGAAGTTGGTTCTTAACTTTTAAACTCTGAGCTGGTTACAGAGCACTGGGGCAAGTGATTGTTTCAGAGTGACTCTGAGCTGATGCCTTCATAATTGCATTTCACAGCAGAAACTCTGTTTTCATCCCAGAAAAAGTGATATCCCCCTTCCCCAGCTGAACCAGTAAACCAGTACAATCACCCTTCCACTGATTGCCGTGTTCCTGTAATCCTGTAAGGAAACACAAACACAAGAACCATTAACTCAGTCGTGCAAATTCCATCAGATTCTACAGAGAGCTTGTGCTCCATCTGCAAATGCAGCTGATTGTGCTGTCCTGCACAGATCTCCCCCTTTCAGACACCAGATTTAATCAGCAAAACGAAATTGCTCAGGAATTAGCTCTGCAGGAAAAACTGGCTCAAAAATGGATCCATTCCATTGTTTCAGAGAGTTCATAAGAGTACATTTTTTCCCATCTCTCAGAGAGATATTAACTGTAATGGAACAGGCTCAGTCTTTCATTTCTGTATAAGATGGGCAGGTTTATCAGCATGTGGGGTGGGTAAAACAGGTGAGCTGTGCAATCTGTGAAGGGTCATCTATCAGAATGTGCTGGGTAACCTTCACAAGCGTGCCTAAATGCCTTTGATTAAGGGCTTTTCTTCTGTGGCTTGTGATAAATGCTGGAATATTGATTTCCATAAGCTTCTTGCTGAAGACAGAGAACATATTCCTAAATGGGAATTGAGCAGTTGCTAAACAGAGAAAACTTCAAGCTTTCAGGAAAAAAAATAAAAATAAAAATAAAAAATTGCCCACAAAAGAGAAGCAAAGAGAATTAGTTGTAGCAGTGTCATTGCTACAATGTTGTAAGAAGGTTGTAAATGCCTTGAAGGAAAAAGGTATTTTTATTTTAAGATTACTAAATTAAGCAAAGGATGTAAGAGGAAAATGTCTTTAGTATTGAAGTCTGTGGCTTTCCTACAGCCCATAATATAAATAGGGACTCAGCCTGCTAAAAGAAGGTATCTGCTACAAGCATGACATTTCTTCCCTGTGATTTTGTGCAGCAAGTGTCTGTAGCATCATTTAATACATCAACAAGTTGTTTGTTGAAGGTTCATACTCTTTAAAAGAGGCCCCTCTAGGCATGTTTGGGAAAGTACCACAATCTGATTGCTGCTCTCTCCTTTTACTCCAGAAACAGAGGGATCCTGAGTGCTGACAATCATTGTATTCAGAAGATAAACCGATTTAGTGAAACACAACAGAGCACAGAGACACTCTGAGATTGCAGAAAAACAAGGTATTGGGACCTGAAATGATGATTTAAAAATATCTACAAGACTTATATTCCCTTTCTTTGCTCAAACATCTGCATGTTGCTTTGATCTTTCTAATAGAAAACAGCGAATAAGTTTTGATAGAAACACCAATATTTGTCATTAATCTAAATTTCAAAAGCAGACAGAAGAATTCTGTCATTATTTCCATGTTCATGTTTATAACTTAAGAGGTCTCAGTTACCCAGTTAGATATCTGAAGGAATAACATGAAATTTAAGCAACCAATTCTCCACCAAAACCAAGGTTGGTGGAGTTTCAGAACGACTGCTGCTCTCCCAGCTGTGCAAAACCTTTTATTGCTCTTCCAACAGGTACACTTGTCTTAACTTCTCCTGTGTCATCCAGAAAACCAAGATGAGCTCTCACATGACACTGATCCCAAAATCAGAGTTTTGTTAAAGCCTCAAGCAGAGCCTGATCACACCAATGGAAAGATTGATTTTGATTTTGATAAGTTTTGTATTTCATCTCCTGTGTATCCATAGAGACATCTTGTCTTCCTCTTCTGGCAGGTGCTGGCTCAAGAAACAACTTCAACATTACCACTCTTTAAATATCAGAGATATTATAATTGCTTTTCACAGTAAAAACTTTCTCTTTTCCCATTCCCACACAAGTTCCAAAATTTCAGGGTTATTTATTCCAAATAAACTCCTGACTGGATCTTTCTAGTACCAATTCCATTAAATCTCTCATTTCTTGTCATTACAATGGCTTTCTTTTTTATTCTCTGTTCATTATGTATATATTGTTTACAGAATAACACTTTAATCTTTCTCCCATTTCTAACAGCTCAGTCATGCTTATCCAGTACAAACTTGATTTAATTTCTTAGCAAGGTCCACAGGGAAATTGAAGAGGTGCTGTTCATTATCCTGTCTTGTAATTATGTTTCTAACTCTGCTTTCTAAAATAGCTCTGGTGGCCTCTGGATGCCTCTGGTTCTGGGACTGGTTTAAATCTGATCAGTGTCTCATTATCTGACATGTTTTAAACTGCTGAAACAGATAAACTAACTTATCTTGGGCACTTCTCACTGTGTGTCCAGTACTTTGAAGTAGAAAAAGGTGTGAGGCAAAGCATTCAACAATGTATGAATTCCAGGCTGGATTTGGTTCCTTTGAATTTTGTGATATTATTGCTAGCACTGAACAATCCCTACAGATTCATCCACTTTTAATAACACTGCTTAACTCCATGGCATCCATCACAAGGACAGTATACCCTTGATTATGTGGGTAAGGAATGAATTTTCTAATAACATTTGGAAGAGCTGATGACTGCCTGGCTAATTTTGTGGCATATGAGGGAGAGCGAGGTATTTTTCTTAAAATGGTACAGATTTCCAGTCTTCCCTTTGAACATAACCCCCTGGAAAAGGGTTCTATTCCCCACTGAGGAGCAAATCCAACTTAGAAGAGTGCACCAGGGCACAATTTCCTGAAATCTGTAGAGCTGCATAAGGAGATGACAAGCATTAGAAATAAAACCCCTTTGCTGTAAGGAAGAGTTCATTGCTGCCCAGAGGACTTCAAACTACAGAAAAGGGATAAGAAAACTCTCAAGAGAAAGAAAATCTGTGACCTCCTGATCTTCTTTCTCCTGGGCTGATGCAGAGTCCTCCTGGTCAATGCCATGAGGGCACTGAGAAATATTTCAGCTTGGCATCCCTCAAGCTTCCCCTTGCCATGACACAGAATAGATCACTGTCAATCTTTCTGTTTCAAAATAATTGTCTTTGCTCTCTAGATCTGGACAACCTGAGCAATGCTAAAAATGAGGCAGGAGGTAGGGGTTGGTCAGTCCTCACATTTGTCTTGTAGCAGTCATCAAAATTGGCATTTATTTGGCTCCCTTTGTGCTACTTGCTGTAATGGCAAATCTTCAACCATCAGAAACTGGGCTGAAAACAATATTACATTCTGCCTCCAGGTAAATATGCCCAGTTAATGCCACCTAGAAAAGAAATAGTGGCTCCTTAAATTACTGACTCCAGGCTTTGTACACAATTCTGCTCCACAAGTAAATCTGAGTTTTGGTGACTGCCAGGATTTGCAAAGGCTGTCTTTGCAACAGGTAAGTGCTATCATCCACTTATGTTTTCTCCTCTACCTCATTTGACCCAAACTCTCTGACATCAAGAAATTGTGGGTTAAAGATAAGAGTGAATTAGACATATTCCAATTTATTTTTTTTTTCCTACTGGAGCAATTCCACTACATACCTGATTCAATCTGAATCTGAATTCAATCATCTGTCTTTGAGATGCATCTCAGACTCAGATCTCTGCCTTGCCCTGAGAGCACTCCAACCTGTAGGCAGCAATATTAATTGTGGAAATCTTCATTTCATTCCAAATCAGGGGGTACTTAATTAAATTTACAAACCCCTGCAGTTATTTCGAAGTTCTCTGCAGTGATTCCCTATAACCCTCTGAGAGCATTCCCTGCAGTACAAGGAATGTGGTTTAGACCCTTTTTCACAGGAATTAGAGGAAGACCTTCTCTCATACCTCAAAGAAGTATTTTAAGAAATGTGTCTCATAAAGCAAAGGCCCCTTTACACACTTGAATGAGTAAACTACACAGAAAAAAAATTCCTTAAGCATTCACAATCATGAATGCTGAAAAAAATGAATGTTTACTACAGAAAACAATTCATTAAAAGCAAAGCATGACAAAGAGTAAAACACTAGGATGGAAGCAACAGAAATAAGGTGAAAATCCTGTCCAATCCCTCAAAACTTCTTGCCTGTGGCTAGGACTTACCATATTTTTACTCCTGGGACTGTCCATATTCTCCTGTTCTTGGCAAAATCTATACTTATGATTTTGTCCTGATGTTATATATTTTAATTTAAAGCTAAGAGCACTACAATGTGATAATATGACCCATTACTCAAGCACTTTTGGAAAGGTATAGTTACAAATCTACCAGCAGCAGTAGCTGCAATTTTTTCATGTACAGTTTTGAGAGAACAATGAAGAATCTGCATGAACAGCTTCAAGGTGAAACAGCTCACCATCCTCGCTAGATTTTCACCTGTTACAGTTCAAAAGATTCTTGAAATTGAGAGAATTAAAAACTCATCCATCTGCCTATGAAAGGCTGACAGGAGATTATATTCTTCTAATTAAATAATTTTCATTCTCTATCAGAAGACACCGTGCTATGCTAAGAACCACACTCTAACCACTAAAAATGGAGGGTTTCTCCCCAAGTTTGAGTGGGAGTTTTGTCCCTTCCACGTGGAGTAAAGGGGTGCCAGATCTGTTTGTGGCCAGGAGGAGGTGCCTTAATAATTAATAAATAATTAATAATTAATTAATAATTGCCACCCTAAGCAACAAAACCCCTTCATCAGCACTCCTGGCTTTGGGCAACACAGGGAAGAATCTGCTGACCTTTGGAGAAGAGCAAGAATTCCCTTTAATGTTTTATATATTTGTCAAACAAGTAATTAAGCTGGTTTGTAAATGTGCTGTAATAACAATAAATACTCAGTGGAAGGACTCAGGTAATGAGTGTTGAGCATTGCTGGTAATGGGCTGACTTGGTAAAACACAGTAATTTGTAGATTAAGTCTCTGGAACTCTCTCAGTGTTAAAGGACTGGCAGCTCTGGAATTTATTACCTCTCCTGAGAAAATGGAACAATAGCCTTTATTCTCCTTTCACAGACATGTTTTTCCTGTGCTTCCTAGAAGGTAATCTAAACATTTCCATAAACTCCAGGCAATTCCTGTTGATTTACTGGGAGGTTAACACCTTTGACTGTGTTCTCAGAGAAACATTCCTGAATATCTGATGTGCTTGAATGCAACTTTAATTCACAGCTACATACATTTTGAAGAGAGACATTTTCAAAACAAGGATCTAACTAACAAAGCTTGTTTGAGAAAACAGGGCAGGAGCCTGTGGCCTTTGCAGTCAGGGATTCAGAACTGAATGAATGTAGATGCCTCTCTAAATAAAAGTGAATTTATCAAAACAAAACTATGGATAAAGCCCCTGAATAATTCTTGGTGTCTGGAAGAAAATCCAGCCTGGATATGACTTAGCAGACAGGGAAGAAAAGGGCTTCCTTTGAAACCAGTTGATTAAAAGCCTTTCATAACACGATAGAGAACTGAATTAATGAAATAATGCCTAAAGTGTGAGAGCTGTTAATGTTACTTTAAACAAAACCATCACATAAAATATTCATCAGCACAGAGAAAATTAAAAGATAGCATCTAATTAATCTGTTTAGCCTCTAAATGACAAATTAATCTCATTAATATAGTCAACATTATATGTTAGATAAGAGAAATTAATGGCAGTTGTGTCTCCTTCTGTGTTTAGGGACAGCTGTGAAGTCACAGGAAACACATATTTTAAAATATCATCGTTTCCCTGTGTTTGGATATTTCTGAGATGTTTTTATGAAGAAGAAACCAAGAGCAGCAGTTGCCTGGAATGACAAGGAGAGAGCAGAGCTGTAACAAGCTCACTTTTCATATGGATTTATAACCTTATTATTGAGAGCTCTGCAGCCAAAGATACAGCTCAGAGCTTATAAAAGCAAACTGGTTTTCATACTTCCCTTCTTCTATATATTTAGCACTGATTCCTGACCTATTTTTCTGTCTGAATTTCAGCTGTGCTACGATTCCAAATGATTGAAGTTTTTCTGTATAGTCCAGTCAGGAAGGAGACCTGAGTTAGGGCTTAACAGTCCCCACCATGATGTAGGCTAGACTTGTTCCTGCTGCTGTTTCATGCTGATTGGAAGGGGAAAAAAAATAGATCAGAGCTCCATTTGAAAATATTAAAATATTATTTAAAATATTTAAAATATTTAAATTTATATTTAAATTTAATAAAATTATTTATGTATAAATTTAAATCTATATTTAAAATGTTTTTAATATTTTTATATTTAAAAATATTTGGTAAGGAATTTAAAAGTTAGCCATAAAATGCAGAGGGTAGTGAAGCAATACATCATAAATCAGATTAATGAGGTGCCAAAAATACGTATGTACTTTGTAAAGACAGCTACACCCAATGATTTCCTCTTTCAAAAGCAGCTGTGTATTGATATCATGGAAGAGAAGCTGTTGAGTGTAAGGATGATTTGAAAACTGAATGCAGCATCAAACTTTAAATGTATTTTTACACATTAGCATTTTCACAAACTTTATTCCAGTTTCCCAGACACTGTGTCATTACAAGAGAAGGACTGCCTTGGGCAAGGAACTTCAGAGTTTTCATGATTTTTCAACATTTTTGAACTCCTCAAAGATGCTGATTTGGCAAAACACAGAAGAAACTAAAAAATTCACGACTTAAAATACTTTGTTATTATTCTTGCCTTATAATTAACCCTAAAACTGCTTGGTGTTCATTACATGCCTTAAAAGAGCCCTTGTTTAAAGTTCAGATAGTTTTTAATTCTGAGGAGATGGAAAAGAAGACAATTCTCTTAGGTGGAATCCAAAATTAATGCCAAAATTCGCCCTCCTTTACTATGGTTTAAATACACTCAGTCATTTCCTTCTCTCCAGAGGTGTAAAGAATCCTCAGCTTTGCCCTGGCTGGAATTCATCCCCACACAGCCTGGGAAGTGGTTTGGGTTCTTTGAATGTGCTACGCCAGGAAAAAAAGCAAAAAGTAGAAATGTTGTTGTGTCCCTAAGAGTTAGAGGCTCAGGAAATAATCAATTTCCACCAAAATTGTGTTATTCTGCTTCAAAAATAAATATCTGTACAATTAAGGTGAGACATAACAACCCTTTCAATAAAAACAAAATTCCAAGCAAGAAATATTATCACTGCATTCAGTGGAGTTATTAACTGACTGAATTAATCTATGAGTTAATGTGCTTTTTTTGGATCAAAGCCTTAGAAATTTTGACTGTCTCTGTAGGAAGAAAACCTGGGTTAGCTAATGTACCATTGTTCTATTAAAAATACAGCCATTAAGACGTTTAAATTAAATATGATTAGTCAACTCTGATTTAAACCTCAGCATCTGTAGAGTTTTAATTGGAGTACAGTAAGTGAAACTCACATGCAACTTTTGTTAATGCTGCAGTGCTCAGTGGCCATAAGTGCCAAAACCCATGAAATCTCTCTCCATGCACCAATTCTCCAGGAAACTAACCCAGGAACAAATTAAACAAATTAATTTGTCTCATTATTGATTTGTTACGTAGTTAAAATAAAATGGAACCCCTGTCATACCAGCAAATCTCTTCTCCTTTCCCCAGTAAGGGAATATTTTCTGCCTCTCTAAAACTGCTTCCATTCCAAAGGCTGAACTCAGGAAACTCTAACAAGGCCTAAAGAATCAAAGATGAAATATTTCTTAGAAAGCTCCATCTGTTATCAGTCTACAAGAGGACTTGTAATTTGTGAAAAGCACACAAGTGCTGTCTGGAGGGGGCTGCTCAAGCTCATCTGCTCCGTGTTTCCAAACACTCCCTGAAGGCTGAATTTCACTTTAATCTGGGAAGCAATCACTAAAGTATTCTGGGCTGCCCTTTAAAAGCAGTGATGCAGCAAGCTTGTGACAGAGAAAAACAGAGATTTATCTATTAACTACTCATTGCAACCTGGCAGCTGCAGAGAGAAAAAACCACATGAGACAGAGCAACTAAGATATATTATTTCTAGTGAGAGATTTTAAAGGAAAAAAAAAAGTTAATTTTTCAGATGGCATCAGATTTTCTGATGCCAACCAAGAACTTCCCAAGACAGGTGTCGTCAAAAGGAGAACAAATATTTTGAGGCAGTGGATTGAGATGGGCCAGGGTGGCAATAGGTGAGTGGAATTAACTGATAAGGAAAAAAACCCATGAAAACTTATATAAAAATACTAAGAATTAGGGAGACAATTAGAACAAGAACAACTTTTAAAAAACTTTTCTTGTGCAATGAGGCAGTGGCTAAACTAACTTGTTTTAAAGAATATTTTTTTTCAAGACATCTTAAGCAGCAACTTCCCCAACTTCCTAAAAGCAGGAATGTCTCAATGCTCATGAATACTCACAAATAGTAGGAGTAGCCTAATACCATTGAGTTCATTGGTTTGACAGAGGAGAGAGAAATAAATTATCCAATGTAAATTTGTGTAAAACACAATTATCCAGCTCTGACCAGGGAGGGGTTATTACAATAAAGCTTTTTAGCAGGGGTCTAAAACTGCAGCCAGAGCTAAAATCACTGTGCTACATCTGTTCCCTCAGGGATATCAGTCTTACACTGACATTTACAATTTCATTAGCTTCACTGGGACAGGTTAAGGTGGAAGAAGGGTTTCTTGGCATTTGGACATAAAAAACACCGCACTGGAAACATCTCTGTGCAACTCTTAAATATTTCACTGCATCTATAAACACCTGAAAATGTTAGAACCCTCCTGGCCATGAGCCAGGAGTGATTTAAACTTGACAGCACGGGCTGGTATCTCCTGTGTCCTTGTGTCCTGCCCAGCCCTTCTGGTGCCAAAGTGCAGCCAACAAAACCACTGTGGAACACTGAGATATTTGGATTTTACTGCTTCCCCACCAGTATAATAATGCTGACATTCATGTAATTACCTCTGTTCTCCTCTGGTGCAAGGGTACAGAACTGTGTGGAACAGACAGATAGGAAGCCCCCAAATCAGGACACAATCCTTTCAAGTTGAGGAGAAGTCTCACCATACACATTTTACCATGCACACTTTAGCAGCACCTTATAAATATTTATTGAGTTCATTAACAGACATAAAATATTTGAGCTTTAATTGTTTAAGGACATTAAAACTTAATTTTAATAGAGGTCATATAACTTCTGAATTCCTAGTGTACGATATTCAGACCTTTAAAACTTAATGGCAATGATGGGTTTTCCATCAAGGGGTCAGAGGTGCTAACAAATGTAATTTTCCAGACCCATCTAAAATATCATTAATTCTGTCCTGTGCATATAAAACAATCTGAGTTGTCAGAGTCATGGTTTCTCTAACATAGGGCAAATCCTAGAGACTTTTATCTTCTGTTCCTCAAATAAACTCCTCAAGTTGACAAAAGCAATTAAACTGGAACAACATGAAGTCACATTGGGAAACTGTTGAAAATCACAAATGAGGTAAAATATTCCATTCTAGTAATGGCTTCACTAAACACCCCTAAGCACTGTTCTGTTCTATTGTGCACCTTGGGGGACTCTGCCATTTTCCAAACCAAAAGATATTTTGGCAAGTGTGTCATTTTGCATTTACAGAACTCTACTACTTGATTTAGCTGCAATTTCTGCTCTTGAAAGTCATGGATTCTCGTCAATTCTTCCTGGGAAAATAGGTTTGCTGTGGTTTATTTCTTCAGCTGGAGTAGGTGGAAGAAATTCTGATGCATTTGCTCTGTTTCATTTCTGCCACCAGTTGAAGGAACACATTCTCTGGCCACTTTGGAAAGCTTTTATTGCAGCTGGTTTAAGAAGTTTTACAGGTGCTGTTGCTTCAAGGATGTAGCTCCCACAAGAGTAAAACAATATATAGTTCTTCCTTTTGCAGTGCAAAGAGGGATGAAATTTAGCAAGCTCTTATTTTAGTCAAGAATTTCATAAAGAAACCCTCCCAAAGGGATCCTCTCATCTTTAAAAGAAACCAACACGTCCATCATGTGATGGTCTAGCTGTTTCCCACAGTTTTGCAGAATTCTGCAGCAGTGGTAGCACACCCCTACTTTGACAGCCACATTTCCAAGATCACTTTCTGCTTTTATTAGAAAGCAGAGCTTGGTCTTCTCTCTAAGACAGATCCTTTCATGTTCTTAGTGGAATTTTTACTGGAAAAATTCTTATTGAAATCAACTGTATCTTCTTAAAACCTTTCAAGATCTGTGGGTCTTTAAATAAACCCATGGAAATCTGAAAATTTAAATTGGTGATAAGAGAGATGGCTGTAATTGAAATTCAGCTGTGATAGAAATAGAGTTGGCACTAAGATTTAGAATTCTGAAGGATGGCTATATATTAACACACTAATGTTAATTAGTCCATTACCAACTAAGTAATATACTGACATTAAAATAAAATTAGTAAACTAAACAGTGTCTGAATAAATGGAGGTGGTGGGGAAAACTCATGATCAGGCAGTATAATGCCAAGTCTGGCAGAGACCAGCTCTCTGGGGAAGGTGTCAGTGGAATGAAATGCACTGATCAGCAAAATATGGATTAGAAAGAATCCATGAAGAGAATCTGCTCCAGCCTTCCAGTAGAAATGGGGTTGTTGCAAAGAACAGGTGGTGTCTGTAGTGGGATTGTCAATCCATGTCTTAAAAATCTCCATGGATGGGAGATTCCACAACACTCTTTGAAAATTTTCGTTTGGTACGGCAACGCCTCACTTGCGAAAAGGTTTTTGCATCATGCCCGTTCTGAGATCCCAAATTGGAGTTCAGGGTGTTCCCCTGTGCTGTTCAACCACCCCAGAAGAGTTTGGCTCCATGGCCTCTGGCACTCCCTGTCAGACACCTGAAGGTTGTTCTCAGCTCACAGAATCCCCTCCTCAGGTTCAGTGTTCAGCCTGCAGCCCTCAGCTGCACCCTCCCTGTTTTCCAGCAGGGCTCTATCGATGCCAAAGCTGCCTCACCCTACATTTGTGGTTCATCTCCACAAGGTCCTCATTGTCCCAGTCCTCAAGACCTCTCTGAATTTTCTCCCAGCCATTTGGCAATTATTCCTCCTGCTTTGGTGCCATCCACATATCTACAGAGGGTACATTGTGTTTTTCTGTCTCCTGAACATAGAGCAATGCCTGGTTCTGCCCTCTGCACATCATTTTCCCTCGTCACTGCTACAGGGAATTGTCTGGAGTCAGACCCCAAGTCACATCTGCCAGGATGATCACAGCTGAGCCAAGGTTCCCTCTCTGTACCCAGCCTACAGGCACAATAAATGCTGAGCCCAGGGAGAGACAGCACTGAGTGACAGTTTCAGAACATTTTGTTAAAATTTTTTTAGTACTAAAGGTAGATACTGCATAATTAAAAGTGATGTTGAATTTTCATGGAATTCTTTCCTTTTCTTCATATAACTAATTTAAATTGCAATCAAACTTTAAAAAAACATAAGATCTCAGTTTCAGTGTTTTCTAGGTGAATCAATTTAAATTTCAGTTTAAAGCCTATGTTATATTTTAGAAACTGACAAAACAAAGAGTCAAAATGTAGATGTGTCTGTTTAGTTTAAAATCTATTTCTTGCTTTTTTAAAGGAAAACTATTATCCCCAAACTGGTGATCCCACCACAGATACAAATGCAGCCCTGACCCAGAATTGAAAGCCTATCAGGGTAAACTTCAAGATTCTAGATGTCTAAGACACTACAAAAGTCTTTTGTAGCCACCCTCCTCTGCCTCTTGTTCCATCCTCTTTCTGTGTGTGATTTCTGCACGTCTGCAAGAGGCTGATACAAGTCAGTGGTGTGATGGAGATTGTTCCTCTTAGCTGTAACAGCCTCTCTCTGTTTTCAAAAGGTTTCCTGAATGTTTTAACTTGTCCTGTAGAGATTTTTGCATTTGTGTCCATCTCACACACAGCACAAGGATTCCAGGGCAGTTAACCCTTGGGAGGACACCAATCCTCAGGGAGGTGAAAAAGCAAAAGCAGTGGCTGAGCTGAAGCACTGGAGCTGCCAGACCCCAGATTTCACAGATAAACAGTTTTATTTCTGCACACAGCCAGGAATTGTTGTGCCACAACTGGGCCTGTTTTGGAACAAGGTAAATCTCATCCCCCTTGCAGATGGCCCTGCAGCAGCTTTGCCTTCCATACTGAAGGGCCAGTGTAATTCAGAGTGAAGCCTGGCTGACAGATAAGAAATAAAGCAAGACAGATACCATCCTGAAAAGTAACAACCATGATGACTTTAATGGAGCATTTAAAATAAAAATAAATAAAAAAAAAGTCTCCAGTCTTTACTATAATGGAGCTACTTCAGTAAATGTATTCAGGGGCTGAATTTAATTGAACTCTTAGGATTTGGCTGCATTTGGAAGTTAACCAAAATATCTAGTCAAGAATAATTACCAGGCTAGGCTCTCTAATTGAGATTTAAAATGTCTTTTTCCTATTTAGTATAACCTATGCTGGAAGTGTGCCTGAAGAGCTGTTTTGGAAGGATTCTGAGAGTAGATAAATCTTTATAATTATGAAAGAGCCACATAATGTAATATGCAAGGACCAGGCAAAGATCATCCATCCCAAAAAAAGAAATTTCAAAGTTCTGCTAGAGTCAAATATGATTTGTGAGTTAAAAGAAAAAACTGAGATGTGGCATCTCACATATCTCTGGTCTCTAAAGAAGTTCTTAAAGCCTATTAGTTTTTATTTAACTAAATTTACAAGATTTCACTAATACTTGGTAAATGCCTTAAGATGACTGGGCTTTCACTTTGTCTGCAATTGCATTCATTGAATTTGGCTGCTAAAGTTTATCTTTTGGAATGTGTTAAATACCTTAAAATATTACTATGTTTTATACTGAGAACACACATCCATGTGACATTTATAGACCATTTTTCCATGACTAGGGCAGTGCTGTGTCAGTGGAAAAAAAAATAAATTCAGATAAAGTAGAACCCATCCCTCAATATCTCCTGGAGACAGAATATCAGTGCAGGAGAAGCAAGTGCAGGACCCAGAAAATAATGCTAAATATCCAAAGAATGGCTAAATATTGGCAGAGCAACTGAGGGGAGCAGTTTGGGAGCATTTTAGTCCTGTATTATTCATACAGATCTTCTGTTCTTGCCTGAGAACAGCAAGGGAAAGTGAGAAGCAACAACAGAAGAATGGGAGAGCCAAAACACTGGGAACAGTCCTCCAGACCAGTGGATTTAACAGGAACCCAGGTGCTGCTTTAGGAAAGAATAAGAAAGGGTGTAAATCTGTAAATATTTTGAGTTCTCTGTCACTCCTGCTAATTTGATTGACACTTTAGTGGGTTTGGGGAGTTCTATAAAACAGGGAAGAGGTGTAGCAGGGTTACATCTGCATGGTCACTCCATCAGCTTAGGGCAGTGACCTGTGCCAGTTTTAGCAAATTTTGTCCTCTCAAATACACTTTACATCCCATTGTACACACAGCTGAGTTTGGGGCTCTGCAGGAGACTGACCCAGCCTTACAGAAAGGCAACCAGGAGGAATTCTGGGTGCACATGTCCCTTTTTATGGATAATTCAAGACTGAAGGAGTTTAATGTATAAAAATCTATCTTGGAAAGAGGAGTGACACTAACAAAGGCCAAGAAGGTGCTGCCACTTTCTTCTAGCAGGCCTCTAAAGCTCTGAAGTAAAAAGCACCCCATTTCCTTATTATTCTACATGTGTTTTCCTTTTCCCTCCAGGGAAATCAAGCCCTGGTGAACAGCCAGAATGAGAAACACAAGTTTTTCTAGAAACTGTGGGACTAATTTCCTGCAGCTGGGTCTCTGCTAAAAACGACCAGCCCCAAAATGCTGCCCCATCTACAAACTGGATGTGAGCAGCTCAGTTCATCCCAAAACACATTGCATTACTGCTCTGCTACATCTCTGACACATCTCTAGCTCTAGATAAGCCTTGGCTGCCTATTTATTTATTTTATTTTTGTCATACTTCAATGAAACTATGCAGGAGCAATCCCAACCACGCAAAGGAATATTCTCAGCTAGTATAAATCAGGGTTATTTCACAAAAGGCAATGAACTGAAGCTGGTTTATGTCTCTTGCAGCTGTAGATCAAAACAGTATTAGCGTGAAACCTGCTGCATGGAGCTATTTAGAATTATTTGTGAAGTGCCTAATCCCCAGAAGCTCCTTTTCTGGTTATTAATCACAATGTACTCGTTATCCTGATCTGCTAATAGAGCTGCTGGGTAAAGACAGCAATCCTAGTACAGACTTCTGCCTTGCCTTTTCATGTTGTATATTGTTTTATTAGTTAGCTTCATGGCAATTTTAGTGAAGTCAAGCAAACCCCACCTTAATGTTGTATCTACACAGGAAGTGCTGGAAATCCTGTGACCCACTGAGATTTTAATAAAACATTGCTTGCATATCTGCAAATGTGTGACTGGAGACTTTTGACTGATCACCACTTATTTTGGCCACTCTAACATTCACTCAAGTTCAAGTTTTTTCAGCTTTCCCCTTTTTAAAAATCTAGATAGTCTTGGGAAGGAGATGAGAAAATTCTGGTCGTTCTTGGAGTTACTCCAAGATATAAAATAAAGATAGAAAATGCCAGATCACCACAAACTGCAATGATGGTTATGGCAGCTGATTGAGAAATAATCAGAAGAAGTAACTTTGCAGACTACATAGCTGACAGAACTTGACCCTTGAATTTCAGCACAAGATTTTGTGCTGCAATCACTGCCAGGCAAAGCCACTCTCAGTGCTGGAAAAGGACATTTATTCTCTGGCTCATGAAGACATTTCTGTGTGAAGTCCCAACATCTTTTATCTTTCTCCCACAATGCTGGACGAGTTGGAATATTTGAAATGACTTCCCTCTAAATGGGATGTTCCTTTCAAGTAACCTGGACTTGTATTTCTTTGCCTGTTTCATCTTTCCTTACAGGCCAACAAGGAATTTATTAGCCTATTTCCATCTCTTCTGCCAGAATCCTAAAAACATTTATTGAGGAGATAAACTGATCATCTTGTTCAGTCCTTTTCTTTCCAGCACTGCCTGTTCCTGGTTCCTCACAGCCACTTGGGACTTTATAAAATGTGTACTACATCCTATTGTACACAAGTTACAGCACAATTTCACAAATGATACTGCATCAACTGCTACAGAAAAAAAATAAAGTTCCTTTTACTATAATTCCTTCAATTTTTTTATTATCAACATTGATATCAAGTAAAAAATGAGATGATTCTAACCATTGACTTTTTGCAGCCTTATCTAACATCTTTCTCTCTTTCCCATTTTACATCTCTACTTGAGCCATTTCTCTTCTACAAATCTGTTTCCAAATATTCTTTTTCCATCTAATTCAAACCAAATGACTGTTTTGGGCCTAATCACTTCTCCCTCAATTTCTTTAATAATGTTTGGACTGCATTTGTTTTTTTTTAAGCTTCCTGTTTCAGTATGCACTCCTAAGCATAATAAAGAAGCATAATAAAATATTTTCTCTTCTTAATTCAAAGTCCTGCTCCAGGCTCCTAATTTCAGAATATTAGGATGGAAAACATCCAGAACTCCCGCTTCTCTGCAAGTAAACAGAAATTTCTAGAGCCTGAGGGTAGCCAAAGTGATACAGTTTTGTTTATACAGTCTCAATTACCCTTAAATCAACATCTTACATCTTATTTCTTTTTTCTTTTGAATCTTCTATTTGATCAAACACTTGATTATTTTTGATGGATACTGTAAATAGTTTCATGACATCAGATGAAGATGTGATTGATACTGCCAGCATGAGATGAATCATCACAGACTGAATTTCATGACTTTTTAGTGAAAATAAACTATTTTTACCTTATTCCCTCAACAAGTAAGGCATAACAAGTGTAGTTGTGTTATTATTATAATTTAGAAAAAAGCCTGATTAAAAGAAAGCTTGTGTTCTTGTTGGCAAGATGAATATTGAAAAACCACAGTGCAAGTTGCAGGGATCTCCCTCTATTTTGTGTGAGGACAGGTCAGTGAGATGTTGAACTAAAATCTATTAATCCATTTGTAGTTCATATTATTTTCATTCTTCTATTTTATTTAATCTGGTGATATATCAATATATTTATATAAACATGTATAAAAATCAGAATGAGCTGGGATCTCCCTTAATATAAGTGATTTTGGGGACTGTTCTCAAATCTGATTGGAGTGAGTTCTTCATAATTTATTTCCCCCAGGATATTTTCTGATTATTTCCTTCTCCCCATCACTTGTCATCTCTCTGCCCATGTGCTCAATGCCATTAAAACCTCACAGTCACCAACCCTGCAGAGCTTTTAGGCCCCTGACACATTTGGATATGGCCCAAAAATCTGAATTGAAAATGAGCTTACACAATACCCAAATACATCCTGTTTGTTGAAAAAATATTCTATTCTTCTCCCATAGCCTCCAGTCTTGACTATGGATTAAGTGACATACAGGAATGTTCCATATACACCACATTTTTTTGATGCATGTGAAGGGGATTAACCAGAGGAAGCATTATTGTGAACCCAACTCATTTAATGCAAGGTTAAATGTATTTGTTTCCATCTGCTTTGCTGGCAGAAAGGCTTCATGGCAGCTAAGCCAGGAAAATCATCATAAAAATCTCACTGATACTAACAAGGGTGAGGAGTTTCACTGGACTGAAAATATTCTGGTACCTTTCACACAACATAATGCCACTGCTTCAAGAAAGAATTGTGGGATGGGTTTTGTTGTTTTTTTGTTTTTATTTTCCCAAAATAAATACCTTAATTGCCTTAATTTATTTTAGAAATGAAAAACATGCATCTGAACAGTCCCATTTGCAACATCCAGTACTCAATTTAAATTACTTTTCAAGGATGGAGCTTTCCATTTTATGCATGCCAAGAGACACCATTAAAATCACAGGAGCTGCCTACATTCATGGGGAGCTGTAGGAGTCCAGCACAGAATATTTTTGTCTCATTTGCTGGCCCCCAGGAAGGTGATTAGCTCTGAGAACAAGCACAGTGTAACTGCAAAAGTGCATTTCTTTATTCCCTGGTCTTCACCATCCTGCCTGTCATGGCAGTGCCTTAGCAGTGATTGTCACTCAGGCTGGGCTGTGCAGTCAGAGGGGACCCCAGAAAAGGTCAAAGCTTTGACCTTGGCACCACAGTCTGAGAGAATTATTAGGAAAAAACCTATCTGCTGATCACTAATTAACTTGGAGTGACTGTTGCTGTCCTCACTTCTGCACGCAGCCAGCGTGCTCGATATTTAAAATGATATTTCCAGGAAAATGCATTATCTGTTGTCTGTGACACCAGGCGGGATTACATCCTAAAGGATCTGACAACTGGGAGGCAGAAACTTCAGAAATGCAGTGTAAGAGCTGTGAACGAGAGTCTGAGAAAGACAAACCATGTTAACTTCAGAGTTTGGCTGCTAAAATCTGTGTCAGAACTTCCAGATTCCTGTACTGAACACACTCAGAACTCACTGCTGCTTCTCATTCCTCAGACAACAAGAATTTGGTTCACTGCTGCTTTGCCTTGGGGGTTCTGTTCCCTGGGGCATTCACAATTGTCTCAGCACTCACAACATTTTCATTATTTTTTTTTTCTCTTTTGTGTGAAAACCAAAAAAAAATGAGATATTTCATGAGCAATTATTTTTAAAATTCTCTTTCCTGGGAAATCAGGTGCCTTCCTAATTGCAAGCAAGTTTTTTACAGGACAAAAAGAAGTGTTAAGCAGCTCTAAGGGAGGTGCTTTTTCCCAGTAACATATCCCCATCTGCTTATTTCACATCATTTGGTGTCTGTTTAGCCATGGCACAGTTTAAGAGGCCTTATTGTGCTATTCTCAATTGGTTTGCTGGCCAATAAACCCAAAATGCCCAAAAACATCTTGGAATCTGACAATGCTGGAAAATAAACTGCTGAATAAACTGGAATCAGTTTATGTTTGAATTTTACAATTGAAAAACTGAAATGAATTACCTGAGCAACTGAGCCCATTATTTCAGTGATAATGGCAAGAGAGATGGCAAAAGTGGACCAATAACTCACTTTTAAGGTGTTGAAGTTTCAAGAACAAAAAAAATTCCACTAGATCTGTGACTTCTTACAGACCTCAGTAATATTCACAATGAAAAATTTCTGTAATCAAACTGAAAAGCAGAATGTTAAACACTGTGCCATATTTTGAAACTGTTTTCAAGGCTGTGCACCCATCCTGTCTTTAATAAAGTACATTTCTTCCCACGTCTACCACACTTACTGATTTTACAGCCATGTCCACAAGCCCCCATCCAGAAAGAGCTGGATAACGACCCAGTTCTGCTCTTGACTGAAACTTTAAAGCTGGTCCTTTTTTGGTTATTTCTGAGTTTCTGTTTGATGTTGTCAGCTCCTATTTGAGGTTTTGTTTGATGTTATTGGGTTAGTTTGAGTGTGTTGTAAGTAA
Source organism: Parus major (assembly GCF_001522545.3). Lineage (NCBI taxonomy): Eukaryota > Metazoa > Chordata > Aves > Passeriformes > Paridae > Parus > Parus major. The sequence goes on along the minus strand of NC_031775.1, from coordinate 29,249,689 downwards.
ATTTTGCTGGGTGGCACAATCTGCCCTAGAAATATCAATAATGTAATAGCTGCAGCGAAAATCAGCATGTTATTCTTGCAGTACTTATAAAGTAGAAACAAGTGATTTTTTGTGTGCTTTGGTTAAATGTAAATTAAAGAGAAAAGCACCTTTTTATTTACAATAATATGTAAAAGAACAGACCACGTGCTGAGAAGTTCAGCTGTAGCAAGTGATGTGCACATATGCAAAAACCTAGGCAGGGACACTGAGTGTTTTTCTGACTGGATGTATTCCCTGGGAAATAGATATATCTAATTTTTGTTATTTTTTTTTTTTTTTTTGAGGTGGGATGGTTAATATTGGCATTAAATTTAAACACTGTTTAACCTCACAGGGTGCCTTTGCTTGGCTCTGTGCCCTTGCACAGCAGAAGATCAACCTCACTGCAATAAATATTTATCATTTCCAGTCAAACTGAGGAATTCCAGCCACAGGCCAAAGCTGTGCAAAGCACTGTAGGGACAAAGAGAAACAGTCCCAGGTAGCACTGTAAGCAAACAGGTAAAAAGTGGGAGTAGGAACAGTGTAAAAGCACTAAAATGATTTATCCATTATGCAGAAAGTTAAGGAACTCTACTGAGTAAGATGCAGATTGTCTGACTTTCATTTTTGGTCTCTGACAACCACATGCTGCTTTTCCCAAAGCCACAATCTCTCTGCTTGTTCACCAGTTTAACTTCACATCCATGGATTACAGAAACTCCATTTCCCTTCTGCAGAACTCTGCACTGCTGCACTTCAGAGATGTGAAATAACTGCAGCAAATAGAAAGTTCAATCACTTCTAACAACAGGCCTGTCTGAAATTCTGAGGACATAATGGAGTCCCCCCAGATTTATGCCAACTGAGGGTGTTACCACACAGCCTTTCAGATGTTGAAATTGTGTATAATGCCAGATCATTTGAACTGAACAAAGAATTCACAATTTTCACTTTCATGCACTTTAGCTACCAGAAAGTCACAATTCCCTCAGCATTCTATTGCTGAATTTCACTTGCCTTAGACATAGAAAATCTTCCTAATCTCTATCACTGTTCAGACGTGACATAGAAAATGTGAAATTAGAGTTTTCATTTTCCCTGTAGGATGTGAGATCCCAGAAATCTTAGAGTAAGAGATGAAGATGATGGCATCCTTAAGCTGCTAAGACAGACTTTGCTCACATCAGTCCCTTAAGGGCTCTAACCTGATATGTGGGTCAGAGGAAATAAATTTTTTACATCTCTCATTTGCACAGAAAATATTTATACCAGTAAATAATTAATTGCGTGAGATCCTCCTGGCAATTTTCATTATTAAATTAGTTATTAAATTATATCGCATGTCTTAGCAAATAGCAAACAATTAACCAAGGGAAAGTCAAATTTCAGTCTGAAGAACTTGGGGGTTTTTTTAAGTCACCACCAGAAGAACTCCAAGGTAACAGAACCCATCAAAATAGTTTTGTTGGAGGAAGGTGTCTCCAGGTAGTCCCAATTTGGCTGTTCATCTCACTGCTGCTGGTACCAACATTATCTCTGCTGTTATACTAACTATCAGCTTTGTTATGCTAAACAATCACTTTATTTTGGTAATGCAGGCATAATTATGGATTAATTAGCTCAGACTTAATTGCACCTCAGGGAAAAACAAACCGAGAGCACACTGACAAACAAGCATGATTGAAACTGGAGAGCTGCAGGAATTTGCTAATAATTGCACAGATTGACTTCCACGACTGCTGATGTTTTTACATTAAAAAAGTCATTTTCTGCCATTTCTTTTGATTTCCTGTGTCTTTCTGAGAGGAAGAGTAAGGAATTTAAGGAATCCTTAAAAAATGAGAAATTGTTGTGAATTGCCATATTTGACTCAAACCTAAGAAGGGGGTCTAGCTGTGAATCTGAACCCAGGCTACATTTTCAGATCAAGAGACTGGTTCCAGTTTATCTCTCTGCTCTGCACACCAGTTTGGTAGATGTCAACTTTTTCTAATAATCACCTATTACAAAATCCACCTCTGAGCTGCTTCCAGTTGCTAACAAGTGGCAAAACTTTTCTCAGTGAAAGAATTCTGTCACACTTTGAAGCTTGTTACAGCTCAATGCAGTCCCTCTTTCCTGCCCCACCTGCTTCCTTCTTCCCCTCCACAGTCTTTAAGTCAATGCTTAATTCTTCAAGGTAAACTTTCAAATAAGCAAAAGGAAAATAAATTACCTGCTATGAATACACTGAGACTTTTCAGTGCTTTTTATTTTATTGGGTTTTTTTTTTACCACAATATAAACTAACTGCTCCACAGCCCAATTGCCCAGAGCCTTCCACCTTGTGAAAACTCAGTTATTAAGTGGTTCAGTTGTCAGAAGGATTTAATCCCTAATCAGTCTTTGCAATCAGATCGTGCAGGCTGCCAGACAAAGGCTGGGGTTTAATTCCCTGCATCTGGCCTTGCTGTGTGTGTGCAGCAGATGCAGCACAGGGAGAGAACAAAGCTCCATCTGGGACACCCTCCTGCAGCCCAGCTCTGCTGCTGCTCCCTGAGCAAACCCCAGCTTGGGCTCATTCTGCTCTCCCAAATGGTGCTCCCACTGTTGCCCTAATTAGTAGATGGGCTTGTTACTAACTTAGATTTCGTATGATTTTAACACTTCTGGACACCTATACAAAGGAATTGTGTAATTTTTCCAGCTCAAGTATAACATTCTATTTGAAAAGCCTTTAACTTTTCATTTGTGCTGCCTCTATGTTTTCAGTATTGGTCACTACCTGTCAGTAAACATCATCATATCCCCCCACACACACATTTTATAACATGGACAGGACAATTTCAGTACCCAGCTCTGGATATTCTGACTTGTCTGCCTTTATGAAGTTCATAAGAAAGCATTTTAAATCAAGAACATGTGCTTTACACCCTGGCTCTAATATGAATTGCTGTTTCTTCTTCACGTTCTTCAATTCAATTGGCCTATATCAATTAAATTTCTCTCTCCTGATCCTACAGCTTGCTCTTAAAGTTAATCCCTTAAATCCCTTTCTTTGAATAATAGAATATCTGAGTCCACAAAAGAATCTGAAGGCAAACATGGAGTTGGAACCAAGGAACTTGCACGGCTCTGTGCCACATTTCCTTAACTCAGATATTCTTAGAAATGGGTCAGGGTGTAAATATTATGAAGAGCATTCTTTGGAATGCAGTCATATGAGGGGTTTAGATTTTATGTAAAACTGTTTTTAGCCTATTTAAACTAAAAAAAAAAATAAATAGAAAAGCAAAGTCAATAACAATACAAACAAACAAAAGAAACCAACCAAAAAAATAGTGTTGAATATGCAGAGAACCTGAGGAGATCCCACTGAACCTCAGAAGTATAAATTAATTGTCTCTGCATCAGATTTCTCAAAATTGCTGCTTCTCCAAGACCAGAGGCATCCATAAGGTGGGTGTGATTCTACTGGTAATTTATTGTTCCTTTCACTTTGAATTGTTTTAATATAACCTATAGCCCTAATTCAGATGCAGTTCATAGTCAGCATGTTGATGAACTGTACAAGTGTCAAGCTATTTTAAAAACTGAATCTGATTTAGTTTCAATTAGTAGGATATCTATTCTGCTCCTAAATCAGATTCAGTTTTTCATGAGGTGGTTGCCTATTATCAAGGTTTGAGAGATAAATATATATATATATATATATATATAAAAATATATATTTCCAACCCAGTGTCTATACTCAAAATTCAAGCAAAACTATATATTTGGTTTTTGAATTATTTCTACAAAAATGTGTTTACATCTTTAGAACAAGAGCAACTTCAGGAACACCCATGATTTACTGCACTGTGAGAAAAAACAGACAAAAACTATTGCATCAAAAAATAAAAAAATATCTGAAAAAGTTTAAATCAGGGGAAAACAGATCAAAAAGACTATACCAGCTGTTTTCAAAGAGAACAGCTAAAAGTGCTTTAAAACCTAAAGGTTTCACTGCAATTTAGCATCTGTTTGAAACTCACTGTAAAAAGCAGTGAAACTTCCACAAATTTTACTCAACATCAGACACAAGTACACAAGGACATGTAATTGCAACCATAGCTGATGGTCTGTAGAAATGAAAGGAACAAATCATGTACCTCATCTCCCCAGAGACACTGAGAAAATAAAGTACTTTTGCTCCCAGACTTCAGATTTAGCTATGATCTACTGGCCCATCCTAAGGGATATCTGGCACTCTCTCCTCACAGGTGAAGCTCTTTTCTACAGAGAGAAAAACATTTGTTAAAATTTCCATTATTTCTGCTGATTGAACTTATGTCAGGATAAAGGAAATTAATTTAATCTTTGATTTGAAATTAATTTAGTACTTTCAGATTTAGAGGAAAGAGATCCATAAGGCTGTAAGTGGCAATTCATGGTGTTTCCTTGTGCTTCCTCACACCTCTGCTACAGCTTAATCTGAGCTTCTCTCTGAGGTTTCTCTTCTTTAATAAGCATCCTTGACATCCAGTCTGGTGTGGGGTGTGATTTGAATAACAACCTTCAGGATGGGCACCTATGGCCCCACTGAGCTGTGAAATGAATCAGACACAGGTAACAGCTTTCCTGTCATCCTGGCATGAATCAAAAACTGAGTCCCAGCTGCTGACAGACATAATTTATCCTTGAGGATTTGGAGGAAAAGTGCTGGTGAGCACCCAGCTTTCCCTCAGGAACCCCAGCTGTGCTGCCTCAGATATCAAACTTCCCTTCCAGGAGGCTGCTGCAGGAAAGGAGGGAAAGGATGTTGGTGTTTAAACTTCTGGGAGGTGGGAAAATTTGCTGCTCATTATAACAACTGCTGGCAAGAGGTAGATTTCTGTCTGGATTGGAAAGGCTGGGTGCCAAATGTTGTGATGGTGATTCCTGCAGCCTGATGGGCTGGGATTCATTTGGGCATTAGGAACAACAACCTGGCAGAGTTACAGAGAATAAGCTCAAAACCACATCCACATGAACAGCAAAGCCTCAAGAACTTTTGCCTGCTGCTTAACCCTGTGCTTCCTTAATTCTAACCTTTCAAAAAAGCAAATTTGAAGGATTCCCCAAAGCTTACACCATAATTGCCTGTGGATGGATTATTTTCATGTTTTCCTCTGGCTTGCCTCATCTCCACCCATTTTTTTCTTAAATCTTTTGAATCCTCATGCTTTGAGTCACTAAGAGATGAAGAATAGAATTGTTTCAGAGAGAATAGAGAGCAAGGTGAGAAAAAAGGTGGGCTGCATGGTACATTTATGGACCCATGGAAACGTGAAATGAGTCACTGTTCATGGAACTGAGTGATCATAAAGGGCTGAAATAAAATGAAGAGGAGGAAAAGCAGTTGAAAACATTAGTGTGTTAACTGAAATCTGTTAAAAAGCTACTTTAAAGTAATTAACAATGACTACAAGACCAGTAACACTGTGTCATACTGTAACTTTTGAAAATTTTCCCCCACATGAGTACAGTCATTATATGATCATAATCTTGTAAGGAAATAACCACCAGCAAAATTCCCAGAAGAACCTGAAATCACTGCCAGCTAACAGCATTCAGGCTGCTGCTGGCAAAAGTATAAATTGGATGCAGGGAATGAGGATGATTTCAGCTTCACCTTTCAAAAAGTTCACGGTGATCCCTTACATTGTCTCAATTTCTATTTATGAATGTTTGCTGCTGTTCTTTAATAATCTCCAACATACACTGCTTTGGGGTTTTTGAGCAATTTCCAGAGCTCAGTTATATTTACAGGCTACATTTACACAGCTCTGGGGGACAAAACTCAAGCATTAATCGTTTTTAATCTTTGAAATCTCCTCCTTCAGGAATTTTGACTAATGCATTTCATGCAAACTGTTCCCTTCTTAACCAACTTCAGATGTTAACTTCTTTTTTTTTAATAAAGAGGGACTTCAAGAACATCCACTGAAAGCACAACATTCCCCACTTTTGTCTGTAAGGACATGGACTCTGCTGAGGAAGGAGCTGGCACACAGAATCACTGGGTCAGGAATAATGAATATCTAACCTTGTGAATGTCAGCAGAAACCATCAGAAGAAAAATTGTAACCTTTAGACTGAATTTAGATTTCTAGAACAATTTAGGGGGAAAGAAAGGCAATTTGTTTTAGTTTTGTTTTAAATAATAGACAACCAGAACTGGACAGATTCAATATGGTGATTTAGCTCCAATTTTCTTAATTAAAAAGTCATTAATGGACACTAATCCTGTGTCCCTCATCTCCCCACAGCTGGGCTCTGAGACACAGGCATTTAAATACTCAAATCACAGTAAATTTGCTGTATCTGGAGAGAACCTAGAACACACTGAGCTGCTGGGAAATCCTTTGTGCTTTCCTGGGTAAAAATCGCTTTATTTTTCACTTGCTGGAAAATTTTAAAACCTTGAAGCAGCCCCAGCAGTGCAGGTCATTCCAGATTTTAAAAGCCTCCAACACTTTTGCAAGGCATCTCCTGTATTATTAATGCCATCCATCTTTCAGATATTCATGGCTACAGTGGCAGTTTCTTTCCATGACACTTTTTTATATCCTATACATTTTATATATCCCATACTTTTTATATATCCCATCATTCTACACGAGAGATAAGGAGCTGCAACTCAGCTGTGTGTTTATACAGAATATATAATATATTTAGGATATTAGGATCACCTTTTTTTCCCTAATGCTGATGAACCAGAAGGACCAAAGGGTTCAGTGGGGTTTTTAAGGCTCCTGCATTCAATCCACACTCACACAGGCAAGGAGGAAGTTTGATCCAAGCCTCCAAATGGGTCAGCAAGGCCACGGGGAGAAGTGATCTGTGCTCAGTGAAACACCAGTGGATGGCTCATGACATGGAATGAGAAGGGAATCAGGCATCACATTGGTACATTTACAGAATATGAAGGGAATCAGACACTCCCCTGACATTTTTGTTGAACATGAAGGAAATCAGAGACCCCCCCTGACATTGTTGTGTCATCCTGGGGCAATATAGCCCTAAGGACATGCACCCAATCCACTAAACAGCTGTGCCAGACTGAGTGGTTGTAATTTGCTTTGATCTTTCCAGCTCATTGATATCCAAAAACTTCAAGGATGACAGAATTAAGGTGATTTCTTTTGCACTTGTTCCATGAGAGTCTGAGGCAGAGCATCCCTCCTTCCATGCAGCTCACCAGGCAGATAACAAATCAAGTTATGTCCCTTAGACTTGAACACAGAAGAGCACACAGAGCACATGGAGAAGGCAAAAACAGAGCTTTGACACTTCTGCCTCCCAAACAGAACCATTTAAAACTTCCAAAACAGCCAGACAAAAGACATGGAAGCAGCAATTACAATTAGTGCTAACCTCCATCCATCAGTCACTTCCTGTCCTGACTTGACTTCCCATGGGCATAAGAAGTAAAGTCCCATTCCAAAAAAGAAAAAAATCTAGAAAATAGGGGGACAAAGATGAAATCTTATATATAGTTGGCTCAAATCCATCAAGATACTTAATGAGACTTTTTTTATATTCTTTGACTCCCCCATCCTTACAATGAGCTGCTTAATAAAGCACCTGGGATCAGCTTCCAGGCACAATCTGTACTCAGATTTTATCCAGATTGATGTGTTTACTCAGCACACTGAGCTAATTAGAACTTAACTTGCCTAATTTCCTCCTCAGAAGCAAATCTGACTTTTTGAAAGGCATTTTAGAGCCTAGTAAAGATTTTCAGTATTTCAGTTGGTTAAAAAAAGCAACTGTCCTATGTAAATGATGTTCCTCTGTGATACATAATGAATACAGTGGTGTACCCTGTAATAAACCATCCAGGTTTATAAACTGAATGTTGCTGAAATGAATTATTTTCTAATTTCAAATTCTTAAATCAAACTCTAGTATGTCTCCAAACACAGGCTGTCTTATACAGATTTTAGCATACATCAGTATATTTAAATATCAGAGCAAGTCCTGTTACAAATGCCTTTCCATCTGTCATGGTTTCTGCTGAAAGGTGGAATATTAATAAATGACAAACCAAGCTCAAAAATGTTTCTAAAACACACAAGATCTCAAAAGGGCATTATCAGGATTTATTTAGAGATTCAGTGACAAGACAAAGCAGGAACTCACTGTGTTTCCTAAGCACTGAGTTTTATTTCCCCTGGGGATGCTTGGGAATGGCTACAGTCTTCCAAGCCTGGTAAAAACCTCAGGATATTCTGCATTTCCACCCTGAATGGGCAGTGCTTTGTGAGCTGCCAATAACAGCTTTAGGGACTCAAACTCCAAAAGTTCTCCTGTCACTGGTGTGTCCCAGGCTCAGTGGCACCCGGGTACCCAGCACATCTATTGCCCAAATCCTACTTCCTGCAGTAAATTTACTGTGCTAACAAAGGAATTTGCCAAGAAACACCAGGAAAAGATGAGCTGAGGTTCTCAATCCCAAAGTCCATTAGTGTTCCAGTCCAAGGATCAGCATCAACACAAGCCCCTCTTGCAGCTGGGCATCAGATGTTGAGCAATTCAGAAATGCTCCATTACCCCACACCCATGCTTCACTTTCTTAAACTGATAGAGAAGTGCATTTAAGGCAGCATCTATGATTTTTATCCCCAAGGGTTGTGCATTTTTTTATTCCAAAGAATTTTACATGAGAATTTTCATTTTTCATCTGTAGCTTTGTAAAGCTGACATTCTGGAGATGTTTGCAAAATAGCTACTTGAAAGCCACTCAAAACTCACACTGTCATATACTTTCTGACATTAATCTCATTTAAAAGGGGAAAAAAAAATCCATTTCTACTTCAAAAAACTCTTTTCATGTGGGAAATATGCAGGGTTTGGGAATATTTTGTGGCTCACAAGGCCCAATCCTGAACTCCTAATGAAATATAGAGAGAGCTTGAGCCATTCTTCATTCCTTTTGGAAAGTTTCCCTCATATGCACCGATTTAGAAGGTGAGACACCAGCTAAACTCCCTAGCAGAGCTAAATTTCCTTGATCCCTCACACCTGCAAAGGCTGTGTTTGTCCATGTGCATGAGCCCTGTCCAAACATCTTTGTCTCACCTGGCCCTCTCCTCATGCAGGCAAGGGATTAAAGCCTTCCCCAAGGGACTCAGTGGTGCTCAGACACATTTCTGTGTCTCACACACATCCAGCATTTATTCTGCTTTTATTCTGAGCATGGACAGACTGGGCACCAGTACCTGCTGCTCAAACTCACTTATCTCATGCCAAGAGATTTGACAGCTTTTGGTGCTGTTTTTCCTTCGAGTTTTCAGGTATGGTTCAGCCAAGTTTCAGAGCATTTGCTAAATCAAGCATTTATTCCCATTTCAGGCTCTCTCCCTGCTTATCTTCAGTAGTTTTCTACTATGGTGTTGCAGATCTCAGTTCTTTATTCACAGCCCCACAGAACAACAAAACAGATATTGACAGAAATCTCTACTGCTGACATATGTGTTTTCCACTTTGCTAATTGCAAAAAAGCAGCATTTTAGCTCTGCAGAGCTGAAGGGGTGCTTTAGCTATTGATTTCTATCCAAAACACTCCCCTGGATTTCTCACCAGAGCCCAATCTTCCCAAACAACATGTAATTACGTGTTGCAGACAACACCCCACCAGTATGGCTCCAAGTGAAATCTGGTTTTGTGAGAAATCCCATACAAAATCCTATCTCTGAATTAAAAAAAAAAATAAAATAGATAATTTCACACATTACCATCTTTTTCTAAGCATTCCCCTATTTATTCAAACTCCCTGTATTTGCCTGTTACTTTGAAAAAGAAAAGTACATGGAGGGATGCAGCAAAAGCATTGGCCTAATTTGATTTCTTGGTTTAGACCAGAGAAAAGCTACAGAGTTCAGTGGAATTGATTTTAAAGAATGTCACTATAGGAAGAAAGCACAGGTATGTTTTATTAAAGCCTCTGAGCTCCTAGACACACAGCAGTATTAATAACAGGGTAAAGTGATCTGTGAGATTAATTTGCAGAAGAAATTTGAAGAAAATCTATGGGAAATGTACAACCAAATCCACACACTAAAAACAGTAATGATTTTCAAGCTGGGAAGTTAAGGATGTTTCAAGAGCTTGTTTTTAGGGAATGGCATAATAACTTCATAAATATAGAGAGAATATACACTACTACTGCGATTTTTATTCTCAATAAGTGCAAAGATAAAACCAAACTGCAAGAGGCCAGAAGTAAGGTAACAGACATCAGGAAACTGCTTAAAACCCTTAAAACTTCCTGAAACTGGATATGCACTGTTGGATAAAACTCAGTACTGTTTAGGGGTAAAGGAAATAAAAAGGAATTAACTTGTTTAGGGAACAAGAACACATCTTTTAGCTGGATTTAGCAAGGCAGATCTGAAATAAACAGGTAGATGTGCCTTGATGAACAACTACAAGGGCACAGCAAAAATGTGCTTTACCTGCTCATTGCAAAGACACTGCCTTTAAAAACATGGCCCAGATTTCTTCTCTCAAAGTTGTTGTAGCAGTTCAAGGCAGAGCTGAAAAGAAGATGATAAAGAGCACGTTGGCACTGCAGAAGAGGAACAAACCCACAAACTGCAGGAACATTATTTTGACTATACTGCCAAAAGTTCACTGGCTTTCTGCTGTCAAAAAGTGTTGTAATGATTCCATTTTCACTTTATCCTTGTCTCATTAAAATGAATACTGAAAAGACTCACTGCCTAAATTCCCCTGGATCTTGGTCACTCTCTCTATTGTTGCTACCCACTAAATGTACAAATTCATTAGCACCTTTTCAGCAATAAATAACAGAATCACCACAGAATCCCAGAATGGTTTGGGCTGGAAGGGACCTTAAAGCCCACCCAGTGCCACCCCTGTCATGGCAGGGACACCTCAAATTGTCCCAGGAGCTCCCAGCCCCGTCCAACCCAGCCTTGGGCACTGCCAGGGATCCAGGGACAGCCACAGCTGCTCTGGGCACCTGAGCCAGGGAACAATCCCTGCCCAATATCCCATCTAACCCTTCATGTCTATCATCCAGTCCAAGGTCCTGGTCATTTTCCAGGGACTTCACACACCTGCACTCCAGGAACTTGTCCCTAGAAGATTCCAGCACGTTGTGATCTCTGCTGCTTAGCTGTTGCACACTGAGCTTTTCCCTGGTTGCAGAGCTGACAGGGAGTATTCAGTGCCAGAGATGTCCCATAAATATGATGGACTGTGTGAGTGCCATCAGTGCATGCTGCAGGCAGAGTCAGCACTGCTGCTGCACACAGGCTCACACACAAGAGGCTCTCCAGGTACATTTTACTGCTGTTAGGTGTGACAAATGCTCCAGCCCTGAGCAGGAGGTGCTTACCAGCCTGACATTATCAGGAGAGCCCTGGATCACATTCAGCACTCAGTTCTATATTTCATGATAAACTGGTTTTCTTTCATTTTCTGGCTTAACATTACTGGCAATGGTTCAAATACAAAATATTCTGAGAAACTCCAACAAACATAATTTTAACAGAATAAATACAATGATCATCTTTGTTAATGACTGTTTTTCTCTGACTCCAAAGATTCAAATGTGATCTGCTATTGAAACACTGTTTTTTGCTCTGCCAGCACAGCTTTTGTTTCATCTTCCTGGCTCCAAAAAACTCCAAGGTTCATTGCAACACAAATCTTCTCACAGGCAGAGCTTGAGAGGTCCCCTCAAGATTTTCTGGCTGGCAGAGCCACAGCATTTGCCAGGATGCTCAGGGCTGCCTCCCAGCCTCCTGTTTATTTACAAGGGATTCCTCTTTCAATATAGTTGTTTTGTGTTTCATTTGCTTCAGCTCTCATCTCTCCCTCAAAACTTTTAAAAACAAATTTATACATGCATGTGTATGTATTTTGTTGTATAAGGCCTATATATGAACAGGATTTGAGCAGCCTGGTCTGGTGGAAGGTTCCTTGGCCATGGCAGAGGGGTTGGAACTCAGGGGATTTAAGGTCCATTCCAACCCAAACCACACAGTATTTTCCATGATAGATGTGTGAATATTACATATTATATAATATCAGAATGCAGAGGTACATAAACCTGACATGACCAAATTTCAACACCAAAACATACCTAGGGCCTGAGTATGTTGCTACACAGGATTTCTATACCAAATTCTACCAATCATTTTTTGGTCTTTTCAATCACTTTTGCTAAAATTTTGCTTTAAGGAAGAAAAGTTTCATGCATTTTTTTTTGCCATATGAATTGTCCTTGAGCCCATTTGCTCTTCTTTCAAATCTTCCCACACTCCCAGTATGAAAAAGAATAGCACTGCCTTTAGGATTTATTTCACAGTGAGCTCCCTGACTTTCCTGCTCAGGGAAGGTGCAGCCTTTCACAAAAAACTTCTGGAATTCTGCATCTATTCTAATTCTGAAGCACCAGTTTCAAGGTGCTTCAAAGGAAGTCCTTATTCATCAGTCCCGAACAGTTTAGACATGCATACACTTATATAACAGTGTGTAGAAGTAAAGAAGTAAAAGTATAACAGAAAGGGAAAAAAAAGGTGCAAACTAAATTTGGGAACCAAAAGCTTTTTTGGAAATTTTGGAAAACAAAATCCAGACTAGTCAGAAGCTCAGATATGTGCACCAGCAGAATATGCAACAGGCCAGTGTGGGTTCAAACAGGTGTGTGACAGAGGCAGCTTTATTTCTTCCTCATTAAACCCACAGTTTCTCTGAAAGAAAAGAAGCTCTTGGGTTTTTTTTTCCTCTGAAAAAAAAAAATCTGCATATTATGGAGCAAACTAGGATTAAAATCTCTGTTTGAAACAGTCTTTCTGAACCAATTCTCTCTTTCAGTATGTCTTTCAGTGACAGAAAGTGTTTAAATTATTATGATAGTAAAGCAATGGTAGACAGAAGAAACATCTGCTCCTGTTGGCACACTTCACTGCAAGTGCGTTCTGGGATGAGTTTTTGGCACTGGGGATAGAGAGGAGCATTTGTCTTTTCAGTGAGTAGAAGCTGGCCATTTTCTGCCACTTTTCACAACACTGTTAGTCCTGTACTGCTGCATTTCCTTTCTTCCCACTGCCAAATAAACCAGGGAATTGCTTACTCACGGGCAGTGGGGTAAGGGTTGGGTTCATTAATGCACCAAGGGTACAGGTGGACTTCACACATGATGAAAACCAGGGGATCTTCAGCTCTCTCCTGCTCCTTTATTCACGAGGATTACAGACAGCAAAGCAGCAGCATGTTGCAGCTAGCAGGAAAGCTTCATTCCTGCAGACACACACAGTTCTGAGACAGAGCAGCAGTGGGGCTCTGCAGTCTGCTCCCACTGCAAAGTGGAAAGTAAATTAAAAGCTTGAGTACTCTGCTTCCCCAAGGCATTCCTTGCAGCTGAGAACAAAAGAAAATCTCATCTTTCTTGACATGAGGTAGAACCTTTTTTTAAAAAGAGAAAAAGATCTTATTTTACTCCACCTTTCCCCTCAGTGGACTTTGCTGTCTTGGACATTAAACACAGCTCTGACTCTCAGCCTCCCTGCCTAGCTCACCATGGGCTGCTGCTGTGCACACAAGGAGGGATGAGAGGAACAGAGGTGAGAAAACCTCTGTGCTTCAGTCAGCAGAGCTGGTGATGTTGTGTAGTGCCCGAGGGAGAGCCTGGAGTGAGGCAGAGCTGAGACTTGCGGGGTACACGGCTCAGCCTGAACACGAGTCTCATCCGTGCCTGCTGTGAAATGTTACCGAGACTCAGCACGATCATCTCCTCACTTTGGGGGTTTTTGGGTCAGAGTTGAAACGTTTCACATTTGATGACTTCTGAAACTGGAATCCTGCTTTCTGTGTGAATATCTGTTAAAATTCCTGTCTCAGCTGAGGTCTGAGTAGCTTTTTGGCGCCTACGTGAACAGTGTTCCCAAAGTGATGTTACCGATTTGCAGACATTTCACTATCCAGGTTTCATTTAATACTTGAGACTGAAACAATTGGTCTCAACCCATCAATCCAGCCTATCCAGATCCCTCTGCAGAGCCTTCCTGCCCTCCAGCAGATCCACCCACCTTGGTGCTGTCTTTGAACATCCCAACCCTGAGTGCAAAAGCAGGGAACAACAGGTGGGAATTGGTTCAGGAAAAGCTGACCACCCTGATATTTTTCACCAAGGAATGTGATGGAATAAGAAGATCCTCTGTGTAGGACAAAATTTCCAGTGGAGGGCATTTGAGGATAAATATGTTGTGAAAAACACCGGGGCCTGTTTGGGTGGGGGTGGGAAGGGTAATGGGGTACAGCTGCTCAGCACAGATCTCTCACCTTACTCGAGAGACAACTTTGTGCCTTCAGAGAAGAGCAAAGAGAATTTCTTGCTTCTTAAATTCTCTGAGCAATACTTAAAGGACAGAATATACAGAACATTGCTGAGCCTAGGGAATGACTTAGGTCACTTGAAATTTAGAGCTTCTGAAGTGTGCTAAGTTATAGCAGCTGCTGCAGAGCCTTTTTCTCAGCAAAGAATGCCCAAGTGCCTGGTATTCCTTATCCACTGGTACCTGTTCTGCACTTCATTCCTCCCTTTCTATTCCTCATCCACTGCTACCTGTTCTGCACTTCATTCCTCCCTTTCTATTCCTCATCCTCTCTCCTCCTTGTTGTCCTGGAGATTCTGGATGTCCCTGTGCAGGGATCTGGCAGGAGCCATTGCAGAAGCAAAGAATGCCCCAGGGCCCTGATGTGCTGGGAGTTTCAGATTAGAATTTTGGAATAAGATGCAGCCCCCTTGCCACAAGGGACTCTGTCTCATCCTAACCACTCAATGCAGTGATTCCTCCCAGGCAAAGGATCTGTTGCAGTTCTGTTCTCTGAATATGTATTTCTGAAAAATCCTGTCATAGCCAGACCTCAGTGTGTTTGCTGAGTGTTTCCTCTGCTGTAAAACACTTATTTGCACATTTCATGGGTTAGGTCTAGAACAAACACTTTGAGAGATGAAAGAGCATCAGCAGAACAATATACTTGCTGCCACCTACAGAAAGCAAGCTGAGACTAACAATGAGACTGGAAGCACTGAGACAGAAAATAACTCAGGGCTAAGGACAGAAACCTTCAGAACACTGGCAATATCAGAGGCCAACTTGGATAAAATATTGAGAAATAAGTGACTGGCTTGAGATTAAAAAAAAACAACTAAACTCACAGTAGCCCAGGTCTAAAGAGTTATGAAAATTCATAGGATGGAATTGGCCACACTGTAAGATGTTTCCTTCGTAAAGAGCAGCTGTATCATACTGGGAAGGAATTTTCAGTAATGAAATCCTCATGGCTGCTTCGAAGGATGTTAAAAGCTATTTTAAACCACATAGAGATGTTTGTTCATTTAAACACAGCTTGGTTTCCTAAATTCCGATGGATTTGCAAGATACATATTGTGTATTCAATGCAGCACAGCACTGTTAAGGATCTTTGAGAAAAATGGGAGATTAGCAGCAGCTTTTCAGTGGAGAAAAAATAGACATTACAAAAATGTCCATAAAATCAAATCAACAGCAGAAGATTTTAAAATACAGAGCACATACACTTACGTGTTTACAGGAGATACAGCTCAAAAGAAAACACTGAAGAGGCGTGAGGAGTCAAAAAACAAGCAAGTGAAGATGAAATATGATGTCTCTCTGATTTTTATAAATATCTGCAAGACATCAGTACAGACAGTGATGGACAAAGAATCCAAAAGGAATTTTTACAAACAACTCACTCTGAAACATGAGAAAATTTGAAGTCACATTAATGGGCTTGAGCTGATCAAAACCAAACAGAAATTGGAATAAAGGTCCAAGGAGAAAATATCAACAGAAATTTCAAATGAAACTGTGAAGTAAATTTGAAGTTATTTATAATGGGTCATAAGAACAGTGGTGGACAGGGACACATGTTAGATTTGACACATGTCAAAGAGGAAATGTGGATTTTTTTCCTAGGTGTTCAGCTATGAGTTTGGTGCAGAACATCCATCATTCATCTCACAAACAGTTTAGATCCTATATTTTTTCTAGAGCTGACAGAAACTTTTCCAATAAGTGATTTTCTCACCAAAATATAATTTCTTTTAATGCAGCATGAGTGTTTTACAAATACTGAAACCACAACACATTTTTGGCTCAGGAGGATTTTTCTGATCTAAGATAGAATTTCTTATCAGAACAAGCTGTGAATAAAAATAGTTCCATAGTAGATTTTATAAAAGAAACACCTTGCTGAGTGTTTTGGATAAACAGCACTTTGAATGAAAAATGGGGGATATTAATTATAATTACCAGTGAATAAGAAAACTCCTCATTATCTACTGATAAGAAATAGTCTGTAACCAGCTTTCACTGGAACCTCAAAACATGGTTTAACAGATCTGTAGCTTCAAACTTTTCTTCCTGCAGGAAAGAGCTCCATTCCAATAACAAAGTACTGACTAGAATGTGAGCCCATCACCCACAAGATACACTTAGATCAGAAAGCTGTTATTCTTCTGATCTTTAATAGGTTTTATCAGCATTTTATAGTTTAAAAGAATTGATTTTCTTTGCATTACATTTTTAATAAATACATTTTATGGCAATACCTAGTCAATGCACCAGCTGAAAGAA
Source organism: Parus major (assembly GCF_001522545.3). Classification (NCBI taxonomy): domain Eukaryota; kingdom Metazoa; phylum Chordata; class Aves; order Passeriformes; family Paridae; genus Parus; species Parus major. Next base: position 29,233,025 of record NC_031775.1, on the reverse strand, counting down.
CCACAGATCACGGAGATAAGCACGCTAGAAGCAATCAACTGCCTCCTCTCACAGACTAGAACCACCTTTCATCATTTTAATTCCTGAGAATTTCAAAGAACTTCTATGAGAAAATGTCCTTAAAAAAGGAGCTTTTGAACTCCCCCTTGTACCAGAATAATTTTCCAGGCAGAGTCCCAGCTGATGTCAGACACCACCTGCACCTGGGTGCTTGAAACTGCCAGGCCCAGGAGGTGAAGGGTTTAAATCAATTAATTTCTAGACTTTAAAAGGAAGACACAATGGTGAAACCGTGGCAAAACATCAGCAGAATTATTTTTTTCCTCCAGATACCCCAGACTGGCAGTATTTTTATTTTGTTCCAGATCTCCACAACGCCTCTGCAGACCACTGTAATACCAATTCTCATACACACTCCTGCTGGGCTGACTCAGGAATCAAATGTCCATTTTCTGGCACCCAGAACCATCACAGAAAGAGCAATGGAGGAAAGATGTGGAAGCAACAACATAAATTCATCAAATCATTTTTAGAGTACTACAGAGCTGTGCTGAGGAGCATGAACACAGCCAGAGTGATCCCCTAGGAACAGAAAAAAGGTTTCTGAGGTGTAAAAGCATCAAATTTCTGTTTTCCAATAGAAATAAGGGCAAATCTGTTTTCAAAGAGTTGAGGTTTTGTCTATTTTCTTCTCCAATACAAGCCCAGTCTTGTCCTTGCTTTGATCTGTTCATCATAACAAAGAGTGAGCACCACTAAACAGCGTTGTAAAAACAAGTGAAATAACAGCTAGAAAGATGAATTCTGTGTAATGCCAAGATAGCTGATTATTCAGGGGAAAGTAGGCTACAGAATTCATCCATTCTGAGTGCTCCATTAATTCAGAGTACCTGACCTGGTGATCTCTTGTTAACAGTTAAAAGGACACAAAAAAGTGAAATCCTTTTCCTGAGGAAGCAAATCAAACTCAGCTGATCAAGTAGCCAAAATCAGCGCTGGCAAATGTGATGGAGCACAAAAACTCATCCTCTTCTGTCCTTAGAAAGGTAACATGGCATAACTGAACTTGGCTGAAACCAATCATTCCAATTTAAGGAACCAGGGTCAAAAAAACCCCACCAACATCTCAGTAACATTGTCCTGTACTTTATTTAGCTGGTACTGATTAACCCTTGACAGTCATTTTTAATTTAGAAAATACCCAAATCCCCTTTTCACCTGTTGACCTCAGTGAGTTTGTTGTCTTCTCCTTTTTTGTATTCTTTGAATCATGTTAACAGCAAAAATCATTATATTATTGCTCTCTACCCCAGCTGGGGTCAACACAGAGTGAAGGAAACACAATTCCAAACACATAAATCATAAATGCCCAATAAATTTCTCCATTACTATTACCCTATTACTTGCTATAATTTCTTCATTATTTCTGCTATCCTTTTCCCTCAACATCAGGAAATACTAGGTGCAGCTTTTTCCCCATTTCTCTTCCTAATATTGAAAGTCATATCTTTTTTTGATAATGTAGTAAATCTAAAGCAAAAATTATGTCCCCTTTAGGGCAAACATGACAGCTTGCTGTTCACAGAACCAAGTAAAAGTTAGTACCCATCAATCAGTTTTCTGAAAACTGAGAGTCTTTTTATCAAAACTATACAGCTGTAGTTTCTGAGAAATAAAACAATGAATAATATCATGGCACTAATTAAAGCACTTGGAAATGAGGGCAGAGAAAAAAAAGGGTTGCTTTGGCCCTTAGGTTGTCCATATAAACATACAGACTATGGAAGTCAAACTCCTTAGTCATCAGATTTTACTCCTTTTTTTCCTGTGAAAAGGAAAAGTTTGTGAAAAGTCTGGTTGCAGACAATCACAATAAATGAATCTAAAAATGTATCTAAAGACAAACTACCCCAAAGCAATGAGCACAATTCTTACAAACAGAAATTTTAGAAAGTATTTTCTTCTGTTTTGAGAGCTGAAAAAGATCACAGGGTCATGTAATAGCCATAGGAATAAGGTTTCCAACCCTAAATGAACTCGTTATGGAATGCAAGTACAAAGCAATAAAATACTTTTTTTTAATTTTTAGCATCATTAATAATTTCAATTTGTATTTTACACAATCATCCAACAAAGGCTTGTCCACTGAGAGATAACTAAAAAAATAGTTCATCTAAAGAAATAAACCAAGATAAAAAAAGGTTTATAAAAGTGGATTTGTTTCAGTGACCCTGGAATTTCACACTGAGAGACCACATCTCATGCCAGGGGCTTAGGTTAATCATAAAGAAAGTATGAGTTTTATTTGGAAGACATTTTTTTAAAGCAAATTATATTTATCTGATCCCTCTCAGTTGACTGAAAATCTATGAATAGAGACATTCATTTTGCTGAATACAGGAGGTTTAGGAAACATGAGAGATTTTCTTGTTTGAAATTCCAACCACACTTTTCATCAAAAAATTCCCTAAAAAATAAATTCCATCTGTGGATTTTCTCCCAAGGCCATAACAAATTGAGTTTCTTACTATTCCTCTGGTTGCTCTCCAGTTTTATTTTTGCTTCCCTGGTTTTTCTCCTCTAACCACTGACACCTCTTCCATGCAGTGATGGAGGTGAGGGGTGGGAAGGCAAGTGGAGATTGCAAAACTATTAAATTCCAATCCCAGCATTTACATGATGACAATCCCTTGGCCTTTTTCATTTTTGACCCATTTAATTGTTCATTACTTTCAAACAAGTGACAGATATCCAGTATGTGCATCAGCTTTAAGGAGATTTGTGGTTGCCAATAGATCAAAAAATATACATTCTGGAGGCCACCTAACTCTGGTTTAATATATTTAAAAAAAAAAAGATTTATATGGCATTTAGGGTAACCCTATGAAATACAGTAGGAGTGATGAGACTTTGCCTAGATACCACCAGATTATGACAATAACAAGCCAGCAGGATGTAATAAGAACAAGTTAGCAGGAATAAGTAACTGCAACACTCACTGAGCAGCAATGTGAAATTTGTCACAGTGGTGATTATTTATATTGCAGCATCAAAGTAGCAGCACTATGATTAAAGTCCTGCTACAGAATTCAGTTTTAATAAGAGCTTTAACCTTTAGCTTCTTGGAAAAAAATACCATTAGAATGGCAAGAAGTCAGAATAAGAAGTCTGAGTGGTATTTTAAACTCTGTTTTTATGGTGGCTGGATGAAAAATTTATTGAGACATCAAGCATTAAATCTTCTAAAATATTTTTAGGTTTTTCATTGTGTTTGTTAAAAATAGTTTTGTGCAAGGAAATCAAGAGCATTTTTGACCATCAAATCAAGGCCAGTCAAGATCAGCAGTCAAAGTTTGGCTCCATGGAAGTTTTCCCCTGCAGCATTAATTATACATCACTGTGTTTCCTGTCTTGCATTTTGGTCTCATATTCAGTGTCACAAACCATCATTATAATTTCAGGGATCTCAGCTGTGTTAAGACAAAATGATTTCACAAATGTGTGGAATATTGTGGCAGCCCTGACAGTGAAATTGCTACCTAGGAACAGAAGGGTGATGTGAAAGGTGAATTAAAAAGAGCAAATGCTGGAATGCACCTTCTAAAGAGGAAAATGAAAGCACTGCTGGTCCCTCTACAGGCAATACAGACAGGAAGGTGTGCACAAATATTTCCTTTTTAGCTTTTATTTCTACACCTTTAGGCATAGAAATGTTTGAATTTTTTTTTTATTTATTTTATTACATAGTAACATCACACAATAATATTAATGTCATTAAATAGACCTTTGTAATCTGGGCTACCACATCTACAGTCTAATCAAATAACCTTGGAAAAGGTAATATTGCAGTGATATGGGTGGAAGCTATAGGGAAACTGTGGAAATGGTGGAAATTGTGAAATGCTGCAGGGTCCCAGTTTCAGCCCACGTGGAATTGAGAGCTATTCTGCTTTTTGCACAACTTTCCTTCAATGTCCTTCATGATTAACAAAAGGGCCTCTGCAGCTGGTGTCTCTCAGCAGAGAAAAGAGACTCAAATCTCTTTGAATAAAGAGAAGAATAGCTTCTCTCTATTAAATATAGTCCAGAAACAGGAGTAGGTGTTAAGGAGGAGAACACTGTGACATTGTGACATTCAATAGCACCACACTGAATTGAGGCAGCATGATGAGACACAGCCCACAGACACTGGTCACTGCCACTCTCAGAAATGACAGTGGAAAAAGATTTCCAAGATGTATTTTCATCTCTCACACTCAATAGAGAACAGTGATCTCGACTCCCACATACCTGACACAGTGCTGGGCGATGATTTGAAGAGAAAAGAATGAAATATTATCTCACTTTGAGAAAATAGAATTACTTTTGAAAATGTCATGGTTTGCAGCAACTATACATTGATTTCTTTATTACCATTAAACCATGCCTCCACATTTTGTAAATCAAATTAAAAGCACCACAGTGGAAATTGCTTTTCACCACTCCTAATCATTTCAGACCCTGGGTCAAATGAAATAATTTTTCAACAAACTTTTCATTAGACCTTATTATGCTTTACTATAGCTTTTGCTTCTGTGGTGCTTTACATCCTTTTCTCAAAATAAGGAAAAAAGGGAGTTATCATAAAACAAATGTGGATTTTGTGGTCAAAGTGCTGGGGAGAGCCCAGGGAATTACACTGACTTGGGAAAAGGCAAGATGAAAACAATCTCTCTGCTGGTCAAGCAGGGTTCTTGCCCTTTCCTTTCTCTGTAACAAGAGCTCATTAACTGCTTGTTTTTAATCACCCCTGCAGCACCTTTGCTGCTCTGTTTCCTATCACACCACCAGGGCTTGGGTGATGCAGCAGATCCAGGTCCCTGGAGCTTGAATAGCAAGCTGGGACTTCCAGGGACTGTGACATTCACATAATTTTCCCAGTTTCAATTAGTTTTTGATTTAATGCAGTTGTTTCAGGGTCTGTTTGGAAAACTGAAGGAGTGGAAATAGGTTCAGTGGGGTTTCAGGAAAAGGCTGCAAGCTCTGTTAGGGACATTTCCAGTGGCATAATGAGCTGCTCTGAGCTGTCTGCTCTGGCTGGCCCTGTGAGTGATCTGTGAGCATCAGCTTTTTATCATTCTCCTGAAACCCATTTGTAAATCCTCTTTTTTCTTAGTCGTGGTTCTATTTGCCAGTAACTCACCCTCCTTAATGGAACAAGGTGACTTTTACGGATATTAGAAAGAGATTTGTTTAAAACTTTAGAAATAAAGCACAGAAGCTGGGTATCCATTCTTCCCTTTAGAGCATGCTTAGATAAACAGGGTCCAGAAGTCAACAGGATAATTATAACCCACTTTGATAGATTATGGGTGGAGAACATTAATCACTGGTTAATCTTGGGAGATATGACACAACCTTACCACATCACAAACTTAAAATCTTAGTGCAGTGCATACAGCAAAGCATTTACAAACCTACACCAGAAGCCAAAAGAAAGGAAGAAAAGAAAAAAGATAACAAATTTATTTCCAACTTCAGACGAGTAAAAGGTCTTGTATTCTCATTTGGTTTGAATATAACTTGTAATAACAATAAATGTTTCATGCCAGGGGCAACAGACTTACACAGCACTTGCTGTAGCATCTCTCATTTCTTTCCTCTTGACCCATGTTCATATTTGCAAGGCAGATACTTCAGGGACTACCCATGTCTGCAAGCTATAAAATGATGTCAGGTTTGCAGCCAACATCCATCTTCCTTAAAAATGCTCACTATTCTTCAGCAATATTCCCAATTATTAACTCAGGGCAAAGCTTTACAACATTTTGGTTGCATTGTGGAACAGAGCTGTAAAATTATTTCCCTAAGAGGATTCATTCCCATTAGTGATGTATTTACTGTTGCCACCACATGCAATCAAATCACCATTTATACAAACCTTCCCTTGCAAATCAAGTGTTAGTATTCAGCAGCCCTCAAGCTGTGGCTGCTGTCACTGTGAAAATAACAAAATAGGAAACTCTCCTGGGATGCTCACTCCTGGAGTGGGTCCAGTGGTGGGCTACAAAGATGCTGAGCCTGGAAATTCTCTGTTATTTGGATGAGGATATAGAGAATGACACTACAGATTCACATCTGTGCAGACACATCCACCTCTTGGCAGCTCCATCCAAATTTGTCCTGCTTCAGGATCTGCTCATTTGGTCTCTAAAACAATTAACCATTCTTTACTAGATTAAAAACAAAGGGTTGCTTTGTACCCTGTCTATTAAAAAAACAAAACTACCTTGCAGGAAACTGCAGATACTGAAATTCCATCTAAAGAAGAAGATTAAAAGCATCTGAAATTTAAAAAAAATCCCCATTTTGTCTCATGCAGCTTTTCAACATTGCTTTCCAAGATATCACATTTTACAGCCAGCCAGTATTACTTTATTTATATCCCATTACAAATGGCATTCAATTTTAAACATCTGCAAGGTGTTAAGCATCCTCAGTAAATTTCTGAGTAAGCTCAACTCCCACCAGCTACAGATGGAGAGGAGGGGGCTGAGAAGTACATTGCAGGAGTCATTCTTGAGTACATTTAAATTTAATTCCATTTTGAGAGGTGTTGTGCTTTGGGGCCACCAAATCACTCTCCACTTTTAGAAGGCTGACTCTTACAGCAGCTAAAAGCTACACTTCAGCCTCTCCTCAAGGTCTGTACTTCTCAGTACTTTGTATCTCGTTCAGAAAGTCCAAAGTATAAAAGCCACCATAAAATCAACAAAACCAGTACAAAGCTTTTATTTTTCTTTTATTTTCTTTATTTTCTTTCCCTCTGGGTTTGACTCAAAAGCTCCCAGCTTTTGGAATTTGATGGCAACTTGTGCCAGTTGGGTGAATTCTACATGGGTGATGTGGATAATTCAGATTTATGCAGGACATTGGTTGTTTCTCACTACAACTCATTGCTTGTGCTTTCCATTGGCTGAATAGCAATGTGCTCCTGCTGGATTAGGTTAGGGGTTTAAGCCAAATAAATAAATTTTCAAGATACAGACTCTTGTTGAACGTATCCTTGAAAATTTCTGGGAAATATGTCTCACATAGGGACCTGTAGAGTTTAGTAGTACTGAATTACAGGAAGAATTGCTATACAACCTGAAAAACAAAGTAAAAAAATTCACATTTTCCATTAACTCTGTTTAGGCAGACAGGGCCAGGCCAGTCTAAGACTAAAGTAACAATATTAGCACTTTGAGCAGCTTTAGGAAAACATGTTTGTACTTGACAAAACTGAATAGACTGACAACTTTGTGAGCCACTGCATACCATAAACTACAACTATAATATTCCTCTCTGGAGATTTTAGCACTTTATGAAGTTAAAATATCATAGCAGAAGCTTCAAGATGCTCTCCACAGTACCAAGCACATCCCAGTCCTGATCCCTGCCTGGGGAAAGAAGGTTGTGCTCATTAAGAAGATCATAGAACATGAGAATCTATCTTGTAAGGTTTGTAAACAACTCCATGAGTTATCCTCAAGTTAGAATCTTCCTAGAGATCAAAGGAGCTCAAGATATCAAAGCTCCTGCTACACAAGGGAGGTTTAGAATATAATCGACATTCTGAGCATCAACACAAAGGCTCAGGAGCCAAAATGCACCTTCCCAGCTCTCCAACTGCTTGGGATAAATTTGATCTCAGCAATTATTGAGCAGAAGAGATCTGGGATCAGTTTGTGTTTGTTTGGGGTTTTTTCCAAAGAGTTTGGGGTTTTTTATCCAAAGAGTTATATTTTCCAAAGAGTTATATTTTCTCACTAAAGAGAGAACAACAAGATTTCAGAAAAAGGTGTACATAAAAAAAATAGCCTTTCATTATCATCTTGATTAGAATACCAGTAATGTACAATTAACCACTTTTAAATTTATAACTGTTATGCACCATTTTTTGGAGGCTGTAATTGCACCTCAGAATCCAAAGCAGCTTAAATAAGCATTGAACCTACATTGTTAAGTAAAACAAAAAATCCCCTGGTTATAAATCTCAAGATATAGATAAAATATGTTTTATGTAGATGATAGACTAGTCAGATATAGTATAATTAAGTCAAGTTATCTCAGCAGGACCTCTGAAGGCTTTAGCATGGTTTGAGGGCGTGGGTTTGTTCTCTATAAAGGCAATAAAAACTCACATTTGGGAGAGGTCTTTAGAGAACCCAGTGGGATTTTATGCTGTTGTTATACTTTGTGTTATTAACCTTTTACCAGAACATTGCAAAAATATTTCATCAAAAATTTTTAAAAAAAATATATAAAATATACTAAACAACAAAACCCAGAAAATCCCCATCTGAGAGCTGACTCTAAATTCTTTCTGAGGTTGAAGCTGCACTGCAGGCTCTATCCATCAGCTGTAGCTCCAAGATAATGACTTTGAGATCTTGAAAACCCAAAGCCCATGAGAACAGGAGGCATAAACCATCAGGAAAACCCACGCTTCAAGGCAATACTTGGGGAAAAAAAAAACCCTCAGCATATAGCCAGTGATTTAATAATATTATTTCTCTGTTAGAATGATGGTAAAACCTTCAAACTGCACAGGAGATCATAGCCAGTGTTTTCTAGCAAACACACAGTGTGCCTTTGCTCCAAGGGGCTTAAACTCAGATGTAGAGACAGCAGAAAGAAGAGAATAAAGGGATATGTTTTCACTTTAATGATGCAGAATTGAGGCACTGGGAGCTCCATGCAGTGCCTGGGTATCACACAGATCTCTCTGCACTGATACCTTCGTGCCCCAGAGCTCCAGCCATGCTCCCTGTTCTTTAAAGACATCATTTGCAGGAGCTCCAGGGCTGTACCAGCAATGTTCCCTCAATAAACAGCAAAGAATAGGCACAGATGAAGGTGTGAGTAGTTTACACCAGGTATTTTAATAACCTGGTTTGAAAGACTCTAATTAGGCTAATTCAGCTAATTAGCCTCCAAGAATCACAGGGGATTACAAGACTATTTCACAGCACTAAATAATGCTAAACATTACACAATTACCTAAGTTATTATTTCTTTTTAAATACAACTTCCTTAGCACGTGCAGGATGGAAAAATGAATAATGGCCAGCTCTAGCACGTGGCTCATTGAATCTTAGGCTGAGTTCTAATTATTTTTCAAAAAGAAATGTCAGTTGTAACACTACTTGTTAATTTAGCCACTGAAGTGATGTATTAAGAGCAACATCTCTGGGCAGAATGACAGTAATTTGCAATAAAGGCTCAGCACAGCTCACCAAGGAAATCTTAAATATGGTGAAACAAAGTCAGTCTGTAAAGATTTTTGCAGGCTTAATTCTTTTGGATGTTCCTTCCTTGAGCAACCGATGGTTATTCTGCACCAAGATAATTACAAAAATCACACTGTGAAAAGAGCAGTGTCAGTTTGTGGCAAATTCTGTGGAAAAGCTTTTAATTTATTTTTAAAATGTCATTGCTGTTTTTCTGAAGCATTCACCTTCTGTTGAATGTCCTTTCATAACCATAAAACTCCTCAGTGTCCACTTTCTTCTCAGTTTAAAACAAATGAGTTGATACTTTATCAGCAAACTCATAAAATATTCATATATCAATCCACATCCTATCTACCTGCCAAAATAAAGGCCAGGCTATATTTCAATATATTTTTTCTGTTCAGCTGGTGCATTTCTCTCAGTCCACTAATTGAAATAGTTTTGATTTCTCTGAATCACTCTGTTTTAGAGAGGAATTTTATTTGCCTCAGATTTCCAGCTCTTTTCCCTCACATCGACCATTCTGAGGATTTCATTCTTCAGTGGCTTCTAGGATGGTTTTTGTGTTTATACAAAAAATATTCCAGCACTCTAGAGCTCACCAAAATTATCACATTTGAAGGTGTGTGATCACTGCCCCAGGTTGTGATGACAAGTAAAACCACTCCTTTAGCTGAAGCATCCTTCTCCTGCACCCACAGTGTGTTACATGAGTGAACCTTCCAAATGTCTCAGCTTTGCTGCCAACACCACATCTTCTCCCTTCTCACTCTGAAACCAGCCCAGCTCCCCCAGGCTCCATTCCAGTCACAGAGAATCAGCACCTGATCTCCTCCTCCCTGGTCTTTTAGCTCCTAATGACTTGCTGTTCATTGTTTTAAAGTCAAATTTTCTAGCAACAGAGCACTTTTCTCAGTTTGAGAACCCCCAAAGCATTAAAGGAGGTGGAAAAACATTTAAAAGCACAGTTAAAGGCAAAGCAATGAGTTATGAGCTCTGCCCCAACTTCAAATGATGAGGCAATAAACCCTAGAGTCATAGGACACAAATTTACATATAACCCCTAAATTAAATTTTCTCTAAAATTAAATTTCTGCAAGACCTCTTCTGACCAACAAGGATTGTCAGAATTTTGAGCATGATGTGTGTTGTATCCTCACACAGAGCTGAAGGACAAATTTGAAAAGAAGATTCATCTAGAGCAGATCCCAGTCAAAACCCCCAGGATTAAAGAAGTGTGGCTCCTGCCACCTCTGTTAACTCAAGTCTTCAACTAATAAAGAGAGGCCCAAGTTGGTAATAAATGCAGGAGTTATTTGCCTATAATATCTGACAGGATTCATTTTAGCCCCCTTTTTTTTATAGCAGACACTTATCAACTGTCCAATTATCTTAATGCCAAGTCATAAAAATTAAGAAAAAAAATCAGAGAAGCCAAAAAAAACAACATGGCAACGATGATTAGAAAAGCACTTCATTTGCAGGAGGTACTTTGACACCCACAAAAAGAGCAGTGACACCAGAAGCAGCAAGAACCTCATTAGTCACTAAAGAGTTTTGCACAAAAAGCCAAAGTCATCACAAAACAACAGAGCATCCTGGTGGAATGAGGCTGGCCCCGAGTTTTTCATCATTCAAGTTGCTTCCTGTGCCATATGGTCAAAAATGAGAAGCTTCTAAACTGACTAATTATTGAGAGAAGTGGAGAGAGCTGTCTGGCCTTATACAGAGAGCATCCTCCAGGTCCCCTCTCACAAAGGGATTTCAATAACAAAATCAATCTTTTGTTTATTTGTAGCAAAACCTTTTTCCTATCATTTTGCTCACAGACTCGGGCATGTAAAACCTACCCCTTTTGTCCCACTCTTGGAAGTAGCAAGGAAAAGGAAGAGGTAATTATTGTGGTTCCTTTATTTTAACCCTGGAAGTGCTGGTAAGCAGTGTAATGAGGAGAAAGAGCTTTACAGAGATTTGAAAAAGGTTGAGAAGGGGTTTAAAAGACCAGTTAATTGCTTATAGAGCTGTGAACATCACCTGAGACTGAATTTAGTTGTTAAGACTGCAAGGATGCAAAGGGAACTCGAAGCTGCTGAGGTTGTCCATGGTCCATAACATGTTCATCACCACTGGGATGGCCCAGGAAAATGGGTTTGTGTGAAATATGGAGCTGTTTCTATGGGCAGCATGCAATCACAGACTTGCACATTTTTCAGAAAAATAGGCAAAGCAAGGAAAGAAGTGCAGAAATGTCCTGTTACTAAAGCAGCCACAGAAAAACAGCAGAAATCTTTATTTCTGGCAACATTTTCACATTAGTGATAAGCCCCTGTTTCTACCTTGGATCACTCCTGTTCATGGGTAAGGACAGAAACTCCATTTCCTTGGTTTCTTCCCTTGAGCTTTTGCTCCTCAGAACAAGATCACTTCACCACAACGCTCATGCAGATGGCTCCAAGCACTTGGAAATGGATATTTTACAAAATAAAAGAGCTATAATGCCTCAGTGTCAGTCCCAGAAGGTCAAAGCCTCCCTGCCTGCATCTCACACTTGCCCTTCCACAAATGTTTCTCACAGGGAAGCCAGCTGAGAGCCCTCATTCTGCCTTCTTTCATCTGCCCAAGGAGGCAAAGGTCACCCCTCTTCCAAATGAATTATCACTTTTAAGGCAACCTTGTGATCATTTCCTTCAAACAGTGGAGACCAGCTCAGCACTGAGTGCAGCCAGAGCCTCTCCTGAAGGGTTTGGCAGCTGGGGATGGATTTTTGTTCCCTGCTGCATTCACAGGTTTGTGAGCAGCCCCCCAGGAGAGGAGATTGAGTCATGTCTGCACTTCTGGCATCCAAAACAAACCTGACAGATTTCACACAGCTCCAAGGTCAGGAGTTCTGACTTTAAAAGGGCTGAGGTTTGAAATATCTGCTGAGGTTTAATTCAGAATTTTGGGGTTGTCCACTTTGCGTGTCACAATGCAGTATCACAAGTGTGTTCATGCCAAAAACCCACATTCACGTGTTTGAAAATTCACATATATGAAAATTAGGCAACTCTATATTGTCAAAATTCACAATATCTGCATTCAGCTTCAGTCATTAGGATGACTACAGCTCCTGACAGTCTGAATACAATAGCTAAAAATCTGAAATTCAGTTGCATTCCAGAAAAAATCCCACAAGCCAGGTTTTATATTGGCCTGCAATGACAGAAAAGACAAAACAGGTACACCAACTGTTGAATCCATTAAAAAAAAAAAAAAAAAATCACAAGGGAATGAGCAATAGACTGCACAATTGACTCAAGTATTTCCAACAGCCTTTCTGGGTTTTCCACCAAAATAAAACAAGTGCTCTAAATCACTCATCTTTATTATGTGACAAGAATTGTAACAGATTTAAAATATAATACAATTCTGGTAGCCAATTTTTTTTTTCCAAATGTATACCTGTATTCAGCTGAAAGTATTATATTTAAGTCAAATATTCCTTTATGAGCAGCAGATTGGGGATATATGGCAACAAACACACATTTCTCTATATTACCTTATTTTAATGTCAACACCATGCACACAGCAGAATTAGAGTTCCAAAATCACATGAAGTAAATATTTGTTATTAATCTCATTGCCCTCAAAGTACATGGAATTTCTTTTTATGATTCTTATATAATCAATTCAGTCCAATATGGTGAAAATGTAAAAATGCCAAATCCAATGTATAAACAATACTGTGCCCTCGGGTTAGTCAGTAGCTGCAACACACGGTTGTGTTTTGGAACATAACTGAGCTGAACCCACACATTTCTCTTTTTAGCATGTGTGATTCCATCAAATATGCTCAGTGCTCGATTTCTGGTGGTGTTCTGTACTGGCAGCTATAAAAACTAATGACTGTACTGCAGGGTGGAACATTTGGGTCACTTACACCAGCAGAAATCAAGAATAATTTTGCCATGGTGCCTGTGTACCTTCATGTTGAAATCTCTGCTGGCAATTCCTGTGAGGAAAAAACAAATCCAAAGCAGGACTTGATGGCTGGGAGGCACATGGAATTTATACTGTAGCTTCTTTTAATGATGACATTCATTAACCATTCCAACAAATGAGCAAGAAATACAACACAGGGACCTTTCTGAAATCTCCTATTAGGTCCATATGGCTTTTCTGCTTTCAAAGATCCCTCTGGCCTGGCCAGAACAACACCACCACCTTTTTGTTGCCAAATTTGCCAGGCACAAAGTAAAATCAGTATATTGTTATATTTCCCCTTTTTTATGGGGAGAATCAACTAGCTTGTTCCAACTTTTTTCCCTGAAAAATATGGTTTGAAAAGGTTTTCCATCTTTTGCATTATGGCACTGAATTTTAAGGACTTATTCAAATTCCCTGTACTGTGTTGTGTTTACATGTTCGTGACAATGAAAATTAGCAAAATAGCAAAATCAAAGTTCAGAATTTCTAGGGGTTCCTTAGAAACATTGTTAATATCAGAGAAGTTATTCTGCTCTTGTCTCTCTCTATAAAAACCACAAGCATGCAGATCAATGAGGGTATAACACTGATATTTTAAAATGTCAAGCCACTTTAAATCAGTCTCTTTGTTTATAAGCAACTTCTCCAAGCCCCATAAACGAGTCAGCTCCCAGTGCCAGCTCCAACTTCACAGACTGAGAGCAGAATTCATAAAATTGCTCTGCCAAATCATCAGGGCTTGACCAACACTCAGGTTTGCAGGCATGGAGCATCACTGGGAGCAGAGACTTGGAGGCAAAACACCTGCTCTCTGCAGTTGTCATTTTTATATCTCTGGACAAAAGATCTTCTGGCAAAGTGCTCCTGATGCAAAGCTGAAAGCACTCAGCATTTTTGTCACATCTAGAGGTGCACAGGGAAAGGGCTTTAGGCATTCCCAGCTGTCCCAATCTAATTAACTTGGCCTCCAGGCAAGAACAAATCCAAGCAGTTTCTTTCTGTGTGAACATTGGAACATTTATCCAGACCTCATCTAAAGTGAGGTGACATTCTTCCACAATGGACACTGGATCAGGTTCTATTCAAAATCTCTCTAGGTGGGTAGCATTTTACAAAACCTTTTAATTCCCTTGATTTTTGTAGTAAACCCCAAATAAGGCATTAGCCAATAATTTATTAGCAGTGCACTTTTGATAGAGATCTTTTCAGATATACAACACATCAATAATGCCTATATATAAAAATATATTTATTTTTATATATATATGTCTATAAGATATATATCTGCACCTGCTTATATATATACTTATAAATATAAGCATATATATTTAAAACTATACCAGTCTTTATTGAATTTGAACATAATATTTAATAAATAACAATAATAATAAACAATAACACTTTACTAAAGCATATAGGGTTTTGGCTGGAATTTATTATTATGATTATTATTATTGCTGTTAAAACAGCAAGAAGTAAATTTAATTTAGGAACACATTGAAAAATGTGCTCATTTTAACAGGTAACATTGATCTCATAGAATCATTTGTGTTGGCTAAGACCCTTAACATCATAGAGTCCAAGACTTTAAGCTATTAAAACTGGAGCTGTAGTTTTTCCAAGCTGCTAGAATTTAAAACTTTCTGACCAGACTCTTCTAGATATTCTACGAGTGCAGGGTGCGATGTGTAATATCAAATTTATTTATTTGGTTCTATTTTGTGGTCTGTGGGATTCCTTTTTTGGCAGAGTGGTAATATCCATTGCAATATCCCTAAAATCACCCCAAAAGTGTAAAGTAGGAAAAGATAGGAATTGCAATCTGCAGTTCAATCCCAATAAGAACCCCAGAGCACAGAACACCTGTAAGGAACAAAACAGCAAGCTTTTATTCAAGGCTTTTATTCAAGCATAACTGTAAACATCAACTTTTCTTTGTCTATGGTAGGCCACTATCAATAATTGCTCTATTTTACAGACCTACAGTCCTCCCTAAATCTCTGTTTTTCAGCATCTCTTTCTTTCCTGATGGGTGTCAGGGGAGCATTCACGGGTCTGCAAAGCCTCTCTGCAAATGTGACACTTTCTTGTCACACGTGCAGGTGGCCACTCACTGAAACACAATTATTATGTGCATTTTCATTCATTCTGGTGGTGCTGTTAGGGAAGAATTGTAGCATTTTCTAATGGACTGGATAATCACCTCTTGGCCTTTCTGCAGTAATGAGAAACAGTGGAATTTCCAAATGTGCCCAGAGTGATTTCTCCAAGGGAAAAAAATAAAATCAAGCGGTATTTAACATCTGCCAAATCTCCCATTTTTATGCAACTTACAACAACCTGACAGAAATCAATACTGTCTATATGTTCTCTTAATTATTATCTTTGACATGCAGCTGATTAATAAGGAGTGGTAGGGAGGGTGAACTGAAATCACTGCCTCCTTCCCTAACAAAAAAATTATTTGCCAGTGATTTTTACATAGGAAAAGAACCCAGTTCTATGTTACAATAGTATTCTGCTTGATCATGCTTGAAGATCAAATTTCCCTGACTCACAGACACAAGGAAAACTTCCTGCATGACTTCCTCCTTCAAAAGGCACAGCATAAGAAAACATTGATTTTTCTTAATCAACTAGGCTTGCAGGTGGGACTATAGAAGATACACAGAAAGTGGATTTAAGAGGGCTTACATTAATTAATTCTAAAGCATTTCAGTTAAATATATATAATTTCCCACTATTCCCACTCTACCTTTTCTGCTGTCAGGATCTAGAATTGCAGAAAACATCTGCAGCACTGCAATATTTTAGATGAGGTAGCTTGGAAATAAAGGGTGAAGTGGAAAAGAGGACCCAGCTCGTCCCCAGCCCTGCTGTGCTTCATTCTTCTCAAGCTGAGCTATTTACCCCTGATTTAACAGAAGGAATTCAGAGAGGCTTCACTCCTTGTCCAAATACTCTGCCAGGGTAAAAGGACTATGAATTGCTCCTACATCTTCATCCCTCCCACTCTCTGAAGGGATCTCCATCATCACACAACTGACTAACTAAAAGCTGCCTCTCTGCTCCATGAGGACTGCAAGAGAATAAAAAGATCATGCATAAAAAAAAAATAAATTTCAATCATAGAAAGTTTGTTGGAAGGCTTTGTAAAACAAACTCACTCAGCAATTATCACCCTCATTGATTTGTCTGTCATCTTTTTAAAAAAAAAGCCAATTAATTTAGCAATTTGTGCCATATTGAAAAGCCTGATTAAAACTTAAAGGGCAATTATTGCTTTTCTAGCTCTCAGAGAAATAATGCTAATGCAATTTCATCCGAAACAGGAGTTCAGTGAAGAGGACTGTGCTACTGAAAACAAAATTGAGGCTCTGCTGCAGCTCTGCTGAAGTAATAAGGATCACTAAAAAGAAAGAGAAAACCCTGAAGTCCAAATGATCTCTAAAAATACCATTTCATGCTTTTTGTTAGGAAAGAACAAAAACTCTAATCTAGAAAGCAGTTTATATAGCTAATACCAATTCTCTTGCCCTAGCAAACAAACACGAATTTAAGTGATAAAGCCAGTAAGGTTTAATATAGGAATTCAAAAGAGATTAAGCACATTTATCACATGCAGGTAGGTAACACATAGAATATGAGCCATCAAGTCAGAAAATAATGCCCTGAAACATAAAATAGAGCAAGGAAATTCATCTCATTATAGCAGTGCTGCTCCTCTAGACTGCAGATTTCTGCATTTCTCCATTCTCTCATTCCACATGAGGCCCAAAGTGTAACAAAACCCACTCAACTTTTCAAGCAGGTTTAAATTTACTGGTCTCAGCAAGGACTGCATTCTCTGCTGAAAACCAGTGGCACGACATAAGCACTAAAGGTCCCAAAATCTCATTATGTCAGATCAATGAAGTGGTTTTTCACCCAGATATTCACACTGTGGCTTCCTGTATCCCTATTGATCAAATTCCTTCAACTGAATAATGCACTATTAATCTTTGGGGGCATTTTGACTTCTTCTGAAGAGTGCATATTTGAAATGAAAGCAGGAAGACTTAAATGAATGTCAGAATCTTCCGGTTTCGAAGTGCCTTTACAAAATACACAATTGTATTACAATATAATTGCCAAAAAAAAGTGATTTTTCTGTCTCCCAGCAACATCCCAAGGGCAGCACTGCAGGGACAGCAAGAAGCTGCTGATAAGGAGCAGCTGACAAGGTTTCTTTCAAATCTTGAAAGAAGCCTACCTGTACCTTTCCTCACAGGAGAAATCATGAGCTAACCTAGAAAATATATATATAACATCATGACCAACCCTACAAGCAGCTTTAAACCACTTCAAAAAATAAATAACTTACATTAAATATAACAAAGTAGTTGGAAATTCAAGAATTAGAAGGTGGTATGAGGAGTTAGGAAACAAGCAAAAATTACTCAGTCATGCTCAAGGCTCTGTTAGCTGAAGAAAAAACTACAATCTGAATTTTAGAAATTTTTAGAAATTAGGGAAATTGCACTCATATTTTTTACAATTAACAGATTTTTAAAAATCTTAACAAGCAAATTTTCCAGTGCCAAAACCAGGTTCAGTCAACCTCAAGTTAAAAAAAAATTACACCCTTCTGTTTGAAATTGCCAGATATCAGTAATTGCACAATGTTATGAAACCTCTTTCAGCCCTTTTACCATCCTGTCCTGGAAGGTTTTGGTCCAGCCACCCCAATTCTCTGTGGCCATGTCTTATCCATCCTTTTTCTCTGTATCCAGGTCCCATCTCCCTCAGTCTCTGCTCTGGTTTAGCACTCAGCTTGCTCAACATAAATAAAATAAAATAAATCAAACAAAATAAATGTCAAAACCAAAAGAAACACTGAGAGTAGAAATTGGAAAATTAAATATTTTCACTTTTTTTCTACAGGACAATTTATTAGTGTCACTCCCATGGATTGCTCAGTTGAATAAATTGCTCCTGCCCAATGGAGAAGGAGATGATTACTACAAAAACCCAAACAAACCATGAAATCTGTGGTAGCAGCAATCATTAATTTTGAAAGAAGTTATTAAAATATGCCAGTAACATATTTATATTCTCAGCAATATTTCACTGACAAGGGACTCAGTTCAGGAATGGGCACAGCTTCAGCAAAACTCTTCTAAATATTATTTTTTGACACGCTTAAGTGGAGGCTTTATTAAATAAAATTTCAGTAACTTTCTATTTGAAGTTACACTGTGAAATTCATTCAAGGAACTTCATTACCACATTTCTTGTATTTTTTATTTTGCTTCTTGATATACTCAGCTTGTAAAGCATTAAATAATCAGAAAGTCAAATCTTCTTCACCTCATTTTTCCCACATTCAAGATGGAGCACTATCACCCAATCTAATTACATTTTTTAAGGAATATGCTTCACAGTAAAAGGTAGCTCTTAAATAATTTAGAAATTCTTAACTTGCAAAGTGGGGTCTTTTCACTTTTTATCTGACTGTAACAAAGTGAATGCTGATTTTTCTGGGAAAATAAAGAGCAATGCTGATTTTTCAGGGAAAATAAAGAGCAATGTCACTTCTCTCAGGTGGTTCAAGCTGGTTCAGTGCCAGCCTAATTCAAAACAAGGTAGAACCAGTGTCTTTCATGCTGTAGCCTGACTTGTCCTCTCTACATGCCCAGCTGAGGATCACCTTTCTTCACCTACTGAACTGGAACACTTTTTGTAGTTCAAGAGATAAAGGAAAACACAGTTTTAACATTTAAAATGAGCTCTAATTAACTCAGCCTGCCTTCATGTTAATGAGTGCCCTGTAGGTCAAACATCACTCAATCGTGCCGTTCATTAATTCACCTCACAATTAATTGCATGAAGCAGTTTCCATATCTGCTCTCATAGAGCTTCACTTTGCAAAAGAAGTTGATTCATCTGTGGGTGCTGCGCATGTGTTTGGAAACACAAATCAGAAAATACCTGAATTAACCTCACTACTGCAACTGCCCTTAGGCTCTTGCTAAATCAACCCTACAGAATTTATACTAATATTCCCTCCAATGGAACAGATAAATGAGATGAGGAAAAAAAATTAAATTATTCTCTTTTTTTTTTTCTTATAAAGGCCAAATAGAGGGACAGGCAGCAATTATCTACAAATAATAGCAACACATGGAGATCAGTGGGTGTAACTGATTGTGTCACTAGTTGGGGTGTTAGGGCACGGGTTGGGCTCCATGATCTTGGAGGTCTCTTCCAACCTTGTCTTGAATTCTGTTGAACTCAGCCTAACACAAATCATGGCAATTAAACCTGTTAGAAAACCAAATGATCTGCTACACAAATTCTAGGACCTCCTGCTTGATAAATAAACTAAACCAATAGCAATCCTGTGATGGATTAGCAATTCCCACTTGTATTTTCCCAGCACTTCACAGGCAGTAATTGGCTCTGACACAGTTCATCACCCTCATTGTTACAGCAGCAGCCACCCTGCTTTCCTAAAAGGAGCCAGGAGCACCACCGAGCTCTGCAATTAATTGTGGCAATTAATCACAAAACTCATCACCTCCATAAGAGCTTTCACCTCCACAGTGCCTTGTAAACATGCACCAAACACAAGTCCAGGGCACTGATGACTGAGGGAGCAGTGATGATTATCCTGTGTTTACAGCTCAGGGAGCTCTGCCAGGCAGAGCCTGCACAGGACAATTCCTCCTCTCCATCCTCAGCACATCCTGCACCTCCTCCTCCAGCCCTCCTCTTGCTGGGGTCTCTTCACTCCTATATTAAGCATTCATGGCAAATCTGCTCTAATTTTTCAAAATTTGGATGTTTTCCCCCCAATTTTAACACTTAAGGAAATGAGTGAGCAGCTGTCTGTAAAATCAGGGAATAGTTTGGATTTAAAGGGACCTGCAAGGTCTTCTAGTCCAACCCCCGACGTGGGCAGGGACATCTTCAACCAGACCAGGTTGCTCCAAACCCCATCTGACCTTGGACACTTCCAGGAATCTCAACAGGCAGGTTATTTCCTGCCTTTTTAGGGTTTTCCCCACACAGACAGGTCTGCTGGGCTGTCCTTCTACCGCTCCCAAGAAAGAGGAAATAGAAAAGAATCAGCTTTTGAGTTCCCACTAAATGTTTCCCTTTTATCCCTTGATTCCAAAATAGAAAATACCAAAAATCAATCAAACAAAACAAAGCTACAAGCAACCAAACAAACAAAAAAACAAAGAAAATTAATTAAAAACAATAAAATGCATAAAAGCAAAAGCATTAATCCTTAAACAAAATGAAAGAGCTGCACTGGAAATGTCCTGCTGACTTCAGCTTGTTCCTGTGACCTGCCCATGCTCTGCAGGTGCACACACTTGCAAACCAGACATATGGCACAGGTAGAAACTTTTGTTTATTAATTACCTTGCAGTAATTAATTAATGTTTTCATCTCAAGCTGCTGACTTGCATTTCTCTGCTTAAGAGAGGTCAAAAGATTCAGAGATTGGGGAGGTGATTCTGTCCCAGACCAGCTGCCTTGCTGGACATTTCACAGCCCTACAGCCTTTAGGGAACAATTGTTCACCTCCAAGGCTTGCAAAGAGAAAAGCTCTCAAGATCTGCTACTGGACAGCTCAATATTTTTTTATGTTCAATTCTAAGTGCAGAAATTCAGCATGAATTTAATAAAAATTGTATCAACCTCCTTGTCAGAACTCTCTCTGCTTTCTGAAATAAAATCCCATCCAAAGTTTGGCTCCTCCATGCTGCATTGAAACCAGCTCAGCTTTCCTCCCATTCTTATGTGCAACATCACAAAACAATTCAGGCAAGGTAGAGAACTAAATATTTTGGGAAAAGGGTTGTTTGGGACAAAAGAATATGGGGTTTCTCCTTAGCACAAACACTAAATTTAATTGTAGGAGTTGCCAGAAAACATGGAACAGGGGATACAGAAATTGATAGCAACTAGGAAATTTTAAAAGGCAGAGGAGTAAAGGGGAAAAAAGCAATAATATTTTTGTCTGGTAGAAAGTAACAAGAAATCACATTTCATGAGCAGACAGTGTCAGGTGCTCCTGTGTAAAATGGAAAACAGAGGATGGAGAAATGCACACAAAACATGACATTTGCTGGGGCAAATGTGAAAACTCAGACTTGTCTGGGCTAAGCATTGCCATGGAATCGAACAGAGGAGCTGAAACAGAGCTTTTCATGGATAAAATGTGTTTCTCATTGGGGTCTGCACTGGTGTGTGCTGCTGTGATATTGTGCCCCTGCAGCTGGGGAGGAATCACAGCCCAGACTGGAACCACTGGCTGGAAAGGAGCTCTGCATCCCTGATGGAGCCACCAGCTAGAAAAGCTGTTGAGCAAACATGCAATAATAATAAAAAGTAGTTCATTTGACATCTGATGCTCCAGAAGCCTAAAACAAGGCCTAGAAAATTTCTTTTTGGCTCTGTAAGGAATAAACAGTGAGCAACTCTGCCAGAGCAAAGAGTTTAATGCACACCTTGCACATTAAACTTAGGATAAAACCCTATCAATGAGGTTTCTCACCCTCATTTCTTACCAACCTGTGCATCCAATTACAGCTGATCAAACAAAGCCCTGTAGATAAACAGCTTATTAAGTCCTTAATCATAATTAAGAAAGCCTTAAAATCCCTAGAAGGAGGTCTCAAGGGATTTAAATAACAAAATGATAGTGAACACCACAAAATGTACATAGCAGCTTACAGACATATTCATGTCTTCCAGGATTTTTAGTTTAATGGCCTGCATATCTAGGTTGAGAGATAAACATTGATATTAAATGACCAGAAACTTTAATTCAACTCCCAAAACTTCAAGAATGCTTCACAAGGAATTAGCTTGGAGGATCTGGTCCCCATTTAAAATTCTCATTAAAGAGAACAAATTAGAAATACTAAAACTGGTGGTAACAGAGGAGATTCAGAGGTTTAATTCTGCTCCAGCACTGTAACATGACCCCTTCAGGGGACAAAGTACTCCTTAGGGCAGAAGGACATAAATAATACAATTTGCAGTACATATTCATATAGGAACCTCAGTGGCTATGGGATCTAAACCTCTTTGGGGGGTTGGAGTGCTAAAATGAAGGGCAGAGCTAAAAGTGTCTCCTGGTGGGTTTGTTACACAGTCTGTGAGAATTAAAGGTGTTCTCTGGATTGCAGAAGATCTGCAGGCCATCACTCTCCCTGTGAGCTCAGGGTGGGAAGCACTGACAGAGCTCCTGGGCAGACTTTGGGGTTTGACAGGACTCAGAGGCACATCAGGATCAGGTGGAATCTGAGATATCTTGGGACTGCTGTGGCTGCTTTCCAGCTCACAGCATCTGTGGAGGTGTGAAAAAGGAACAGCCATGTGAAACTGATCCACTGGTGTATAAAATGAGTAGTAGCAAGGGGTTTATACTGAAATAAATGAAAAGGACTTTATTTCTATCCGTGACAAACTTCAGAGAGCACAATTTTGTATCTAAACTTCTTCACTCACTCATTTAATTTTATTTTTTTCAGTGGAGGGAATGGTGATCCTTCCTCTTAAGGTCCTCCAGGAATTAAAAAACAAACACAAAATTTCAGCTATACACCCACTTCCCTTGCTGCTAGTGGCATTCTGAAGAATCTTTAGAAAAATTCCAAACTCTTTATTATATTTCTTGCTGGCTTTATCAGCAAAAATCAGTAATGTTTGGTTTTTTTTCCCTCCAGCACTGCATGTATGTTGTGTATGAAGAACAGGTAACAGAGATATTAATTTATTTCCAGTTACTCAATTATAAGGTATTAAAAGGCCATTTTTACTTTACTATTACTTTACTTATTTTCAGCATTTTTCAGATAATAATGTATATAAGGAAGTTAGAAGGAAACAGGCAAAAGTTTCTGGACTTTCTGGAGGAAATTAAAGCTACTGCAGAAAATAAGATATTCACCAAGAAATATTGGGTCTTTTTTATTACTATTATTAGTGTTCTTGTTATTATTGCTACCATTACAAAACTCTAACATAGTTACAACAAAATGCAATTTTTTCACAGGTTTTTTTGTAGTAGAAGTAACATTTAGCAATATTAACCCATCAGGTAATGCCACCAGCCATATTCAATGTCAGATCATTTAAAGTTTAACTTGTAACACCAGTAGATTAACCATTTCAATGAAATATCTTCTATTTCTTGTTCATTCTGCATCACAGCAGCAAGTCAGGACTTGGAAAATCAATGTTATGTGTACTTACAGTGCAAAATCAAAGAAAGAAAGAAAACCTCTTGTAGCAGCACATCTTAGATGAAAGAAAATAACCACTACAACAAATCAAAGAAAAGTTGTGATATGGAGATCCAGTCTGTAAAATATTCCCTGACGCTGAGAAAAACCAGTCCCAGTGGAAGTAAAATTAATGAATTTCAAAATAATCTCTTTGGTCTAGAGTCTGAGCTCAAAATCTGCCCAGATCCTCAGAAATCATTCATCTGACAACCTGTGCTTGAATTTTCCACCTTGGTAAACACAATTCACTTGGACTGAAAAACCAGACAAAACCCATATCATACAGAATGGCTTTCCTGCAGGAATGTGGGCTTGGGATGGCTTTTCCCTGACATCACCACCAATTCCCATCCAAAGCCTTGGCTGGGACAGGATCCCAGTTCCTAATTCACAGTTAGAAATCCTCTTACATTTCTCTCCCACACTTCAAAAAACCAGCTTAGCAATGAAAGAGCAATTATGTAATTCCACATAACTACACCCTGTTCTTCTGAGTGTATTTAGGAGCTTGCATTTCCACCCTAAGTACCAAACCAGTCTAATTCAAGGAATCCATTACTCTAATCCCAGCTCTAAGAAGCTTTCCATGAACAATTTGCTTGTTCCCAGCCATTGCTGAAAGCCCACCAATATTCTAATTATGAATTTCATTTCTTTTGGTCGTGCTACCCAAGCTGTCCAATGCTATTTAATAGGCATTTTCATTGATTTAAGTTTTTGGGTTTAGCATGAGATTTTTTTTCCAAACAACTTTTCTATAAAAGCCACAATTCATAACTGCTCCCTGAGCCAGATGTATAATTTGTTCAAATTCTGAGAGAAATGAGAACTTTATTTCTGTTCCTGAATTCTTATCTTTCCAGATCATGAGAGCCAATCTGCTTTTCCACTCTAATTGATTCCCCATAAAATTCCTATTAGTTATGCTGAGTAGTAACCACTTAAAAGCTAATGGAATTGGGCAACTTAATTACAAAACCATTTTAAATAATCATCTACATCTGTCTATTGCAGCATTCCACGTTGCTGTGGCTTGCATTATCATAATGCTGAACATAAAATCATTCACTTGCAATATTGCACTGGGGTCTAAACTCTTTACTTTTGGAAACAGGAAAATTGAAAGCTCTGGAGTTCTCCCACATTTGTGAAGGACACAGACCAACCTTGCTCACCCTGCCCAGTGAGATGGTTTGTGCCAAGGGTTTGAGGATCCTGCAGGTTTCAGGTGACAGAAATCCCTCAAAGGGCTGGGGGCAGTTTTGTCAGAAGCCACCACAGCTGCACATCAGCAAACATTTGGCAAAACCAAGGAGGAGCAGCACTGCCCATGACAGGATCTTCCCAGGACCAGGAGAAAGAGCCCAGCCCAAATCATGGGCTGTGAATGAATGAATCTATTAGCTCTTTCAAAATCTAATTTTGCAAAACTTTATCAGAGAAAGTCCTTCAGGAAAACAATCTGAATTCATACACCAAAGGCTAACGTCTGCACAAACTGGCCAAAATTTCAGATTATGCCAACCAGTTCCAAAAGAACAGGAAATAACATCAGCAGACACCAAACAAGGATGCAAGTCTTCCTGTGCAAAAAATGCCAATACTGATAAGGAAATTAATTACTAATGGTTAATTTGGTGTTGCCTGTGCTGACACCAGAGTTACATTTTCTATAAATTATATTTTCAGATTCAATTACTCTGCATGTACCCAATTCATTTACAGATGGAATGTAAGATTTCATTGACTACCTGCATGGCACAGGTGCCTGATGTTCCTCTTGACAAGTGATAATCTAATTCTATATCCTGCATATGCAACTTTTCTGTGCATCCACACACTGGAATAACACCTCATCATGCTCCAGATATATCTGCAAAGAAAGGTTGCAGCTCAAATTAGAGAACAAATTCAGGGAAACTTGGGCATTCCTCCTCCTTGCTCTTCTTCTAAAAAAGAAATACAGACTAATTGTAAGCATGGAACCTCACATTTCAACTGATTGTCTCCTGGAAAATCTAATTGTAATTCATTCAACACTTTTTTTCAGAGGTTATCATTACCTAATCACATCCTTCTATGTACAGCCTCATACAACAAAGGTAACACTTTTGAATATGAGAGATTTCTCAAATTTAAACTATTTACTTATGTCTAACATCATACTTAAAGTGGATTCAAACCCCATTCACTTTTATTTGTGGAAAGAATTCTGATTCTGATGGAAGCAGGTATAAATTAATTTGTGTTTAAGCTCATTCTCAATTTGATTCACGTGAGTATTTTGCTCATTTACAGATTCAGTCCCCATGACTACATTTTTTACATCAATAAGGTGAAACTGTTTCTTAGTCCAGTTCTTTAGCATTCTGAATATTTTTAAAATCTTAGCTGTATATAACCTGCTGACCTTTAAGAAGTCAAGTATTTAGCTTTATTTAATCAAAGTTGTTCCTTGAGAACACATAAATCCTAAATCCATTGAAACTGGAATTTCAGGAAAAGAAAATTGGGCAGTTTGTTGTGTTGTCAGACTCATTTATCAACAGTTGTATTTTAAGATAACCTTTCCCTATAAAAAGCAAATTGGGTGAAAATTACCTTTCAAGAAATATCCAACACAAAAATAATTGCTTTGAATGCTAAAACCTTTTAAATACCATGTCAGTGCCATAACCAACAAAAGAATTTGAATCAATGGCACATTAAGTAATTTTTCATAAATAATTAAAATTTCAATCCTTTCAGATCCTTGCACTTAATTGAAATTAGGGAAATATTGTATCAATCTTCATATCCACCTATCAGAATTGCAGCTTTTCAAGGAGTTTTATTTTCCTGTCATCTGTGAGGATCAAGGGTTCAGTTTCTACTTTGAAACAGCCTTTAATAGCAACAGCAATCCCCAGTGTCAAACTTTTGAATTATTAACTTCATGCTTTTTTTTTTTATGATGGAGAAAAAAAGGAGGGGAGAAATGGAATAACAATTAATCCCCCACTCTTTACTAGGGTTTATTTCCCTCAAATCATTCAGTAATAGAAATGACTAAGATAAATACACCAAAAATAGCTATTCTAGGTCAAAATAGCTTTGTCCATTGAGTCAGCTGGGATGAGAAGCTGAGGAAGTCCATGATGAGTGTACTGGAGGAGCTTGAGCTGAACTGTGCTTGCTCCACCTGCATCTCTTACTTGATTAGAAAGTAAATATGCAAAGGGCTCTGAATCACCTAAAAATTGTCACAAATCACTCACTTCCATCTACAGATATATATTTTTTTGACATATTTCTATTTCTCTTCAGTTAACAGACAAAGCTGCTGTGTTTTCTACGTCACCTTTGGGGCACAAACCAGGATTAATGAAGGGAGGCAGGAATTTCTCTGAGCCTTCAGGTAGAGTCAGGAGAAAAGCTTCAGTTTGAATTCCAAAGGGTATTCACCTCCTAGAGCAGTGCCTTTAACATCTGCCACAAGGTTTGTAGAAAGAGACAGAAAATGTCACTCGTTCAAGTATTAAATTTTGACCTTCCCGAGAGGGGAGAGCAGCTTGGCTCAGGAGCCAAAGACTCCTCCCAAGTCTCCTCAACAATTGGGTTGAAAGTGGAAACTTCACATCCCCAACATGCAGGTTCCCAAAGGAGATGAATATTCAGAGCACACCAACAATTCACCAGCAGGACAGCAGGAGGGGCAGGGGCAAACTGAGGTCAAATCTATCTGGACAAACATAAGCAAGTCAAGTTTGGTGCCCTATGGCTTCCAGGTCAGAGCCAGATACTCTTCCCAAGCTGGAAGAGCAAAACCAGTGCAGGAAAATCTCCTTCAACCATTACCTGGGTTGAATTAACCCTTAACATCCTACCCATACACCACACATACACTGAATTTAAGGACACCCATCAGAGCTGCTCCCTCACGCCCCAGTGCAACAATAAATGCAAATTGCACAGCTCAGACAGCCAGAGCTGCAGCCTGGTTGCCCCTGCAACAAGTTGATTTTATACATCTGCAGTGCACTAAACATAATTATCTGGTAATTTTCCTAAATGAAAAAATGAATTTAAATTACTGAAGCACAGAATGACTTCTGCACACCAGCTTGCAAAGGCCGAGCCTGCCACATCTAGAAAACAGCAGTGCTTTGTTCCAATTATGCCTAAAGTAGATGATACCATTTCAGAAATAAGCTTTTTTTTTCTGGTAAGACCAAAGAAATGGCTTCATAATATTTGTGGAATTTATTTTCTCCATTTTCAATTGCAGTGAAGCCAGAATTTAAACAAATAAGCATTCCTTTGAGAATGTGCAGGGCAGATATCAATTCCACACACATTATATTCTGTTTCTTTATTCATATAGATAATTCTATCAAAGGCCATGAAACTGCTCCCATGAACACACCACAGATCTTAACTTGAGCTGAGAAGGTGGTGCTCAGTTAAAGGTTGGACTCAGTGTCCTTAGAGGTCCTTTCCAACCTAAATGATTTTGTGATTTTGTAATTTTCACTCATTAACAACATATAAAGATACATAAGCTACAATTAAATGGAAGCCATATCCTGATTTACAAGCAGCAAATGCAGTTAATACTTAAAGGAGCTGAAGTGCCTCAGCCTTGTGCTGCAAATGTTCCCATTTATTCTGATCCCATCCAGGAGTCAGAGAAGAGAGTGAAGAGGCTGATTATCTGTGGTGACACCACCCTGTCCTGCTGCAGAGTGAGGACAGCTTGAGTAGCAGCAGATCCATGAGAGAAATGTTCAGAGTTAATCAGGATTGATTCACTATTGACCCATCCAAAACACAGTTCAGCCCCTACGCAGCAGAGCACGATGTCACGGATAAACCAGGTGTAATAAGGCAGCCATTGACAGATTTATAACAGTAAATGAAGCATGAGCAAAGAATTGAGTCCACTAATCTATATAAAAAAGCCACTTTCATTCTTTAGAAATAGTGATTTAATTCACTTTATATAGACTGCAAAGGAACAAGGATAATCAGTTTAACATATGCATTTTATGATTTGTATGATTTAACAGAATGTTTATGCGTTTGTAAGGTTAGGTCTAAAAACTGGAAATTTAACATACTTATGCCTTGTAGCTATTTTTCAGTCCTTTTGGTTTTTCAGTTGATTCTTTGAAGCATGCTGACTTTACATGAGCAAGTAATTGCTTTACAAATTAGTGAACAGAATTAAAATCTACTCTGAACATCGGATGAGTTACTCAGCATTCAGACTTTGAGAGTGTGTCAGGGGAATTTACTTCTTGGGGACTCTGCCAACATCACAGCTAAATGGATGGGTTATCCTTTCATATTTTGGAATACAGTCAGGAACCAGGGGGTCCCTGTGGCAGAATATGTCTGGAGCAAAGCAGACATCTGAAGGAAGGAGAGCAAAATGATCCTGGTGTGTGAGTGTGGAATCAACTGATCCACCCTGCAATACTGACCCTTCAGCCCTTGGCTCCTCAAGCCCACACACAGATGAGCCCAAAGGATAAGGAGAATCAATCTAGAATATCACATTAAAATTTCAGGTGGAAAATGGAGCTAAATGCCACCTTAGGACTAAATTTTGGGGAGATCAACCACATCCACACAATCCTGCCCTAAAACAGTGGGGATTTCATCTTCTTTAAAACCACAGATATAGGAAGTATTGTGTAAGCCCTGGGAAACTAAACTAGGGACCTGAATTCAGAATTAACTCTTAAAAATATACAAAAATAATTTGATTTTGTAAAGACTGGGAGAAATTTGAAACACCAACCTGTTTTAGGACAGCACAAAGTCACCATACCTGTCTCTACACTTGATTATAATCGTGAGCTTCTCTTTCCTTGTCAGAAAAGTGGATATTTTTTCTTCCAAAAGCTGAGCCTGGCTGTCATGTGCTCACACCAGAGCAGTGTCAGCACAGCACTCACTCAGCTGCTGGGGGAAGGCTGGAAAGTCTGGTTTCCCCCCAGATCAGATGTGACTTCTTTTCCAAAGGCTAAACATGAGGAAAAACAAGGCTTTAAGAGACTTCACATGAAAAGATTCGGCTTCAAAGACAACTCCAAGCAAAGGAAACATTTCTGATAGTGGTGGCACTGCTGGATGTTCATGCTTTGGTTTTGGTCTGGGTTAAATATCTGTATATATTTAATCATTTACACTGATTTCTGGGGGGCAGAAATACAGTAGAGACAGGTGTGGGGAGCTATTGTGGGTTTAGGTTTCCTCCTTTGCCTCTTCTGCCTGTGACCAGCATCATACAATTCCAGATTTATGGGTTTTAGCATCAGCCCCAGGACAGGACTTTGCTCCATTTCTTTTCATTTTAAAGCTTTTAGGTTTCTTCTCCAGAGTTGGGTTTGTTTTGGTTTTGAGTTTTTTTGCTAATAATTCACATTCTTCATTCCTCAAACATTCAATGAAACTCCTTTGGCACTTTTCACTGTGATTAATCTCACCTGCTAGCTCTTTCTTTTTAACATAATCCATTAGGTTTGCATAATTTCTTGTTCCAGACCTGGATTTATTCAGAAGGTTGCATTTTTAAGTGAATTTTCAATTACCATTTTGTTTTCTGGTTAACAAAATGATTGCTGCTGGCAGCCTCAAGAGATCCAGCCAAGAAAAGCAGTTAGACAGAAATGTGGGGTTTCTTGATTAGCTAATCTCACTGGCTTCCCCAAAACAGCATCTTTTATGCTGATCTTGCATCTGTTTGAATATGAATTATCTATTTCTTCTATTCCTATTTCTCAAATTTTAAAGCCGAAAGAGCCTGCCTGCTGCTTTCTCTGATGCATCCAATGAAAACGGAATGTGAAAAATTAAAAATAAACAGAAATGTCATGCTGTTATACTTTGATACTTGGTTCATCTATTCCCTAGGAAATTGAAATCTTTTCTTAATAGCAAGCAGAAGCAATTGGAGTTTCTTGTTTTCTTACAATCAGCTTTTAATTTGCTAAAAAAGAGACGGAGTTAATAGGAAAATTTTCAACATTAGTGGGAAACACATTTATTTTTATTTTTCTTTTTAAGGGACTACACTGGATTTCACTTTCATTATCACTTGAGTTCTTGGGTTCCTTTTAGCCCCACATTCAATCAGCCCATTTTCTTTCTTCATTGGGTTAAGACAAAACTACAGAATCATCATTATATCCTGTTCTTAATTAGCTACCAGAGCAGTCTCACACCTTTTCACCCATATGGAACAAACACCTTCCTGTCTATGTATCTGCAGGAGTCCAAAAACAGCCACAGGAGGCAAATCAGAGCAAAGCACTCCATGGCTCCTAAACTGAAAATGTTCCTTTAGGAGAAACCACAGAAGCCCTTCCAGGGAGGAATTCTGATCCATCTTTCCTCCTCCAGGATTTTTCCTCCTAGAGTCTGGACTTATTTCCAAATTCCATATTTTTTATTTATTTCCGTTCCTGTCATTAGATCACTGCTACTTTCTGGGTTTTTTTGGCAAATTTGCTGTTAACCAACCACTACTCTCCAAGTAGTCAGGATTTTCCCTAATTCCATTAATTTAATGTTTATTTGCTCTGTTTCTTCAACACTGAGTTGTCTTTATCTTCTAGGCAAAGTGTCTCTCTGATAGACATCCTATAAATCAATGGGTCATCCTTTGGTAACTGTGATGTGGTTGGAATTATCTCCACCCTCCTGAACATCACAAGCTCATTCCTTTAGAGATGGCTGGGACACAGCTGTGACCAGCTCCCTCTTTTTTGTGTGTTTGTTTTTACTGTTTTTTCTAATAAGTATTGGTAAATACATTATTTCATATCCTACTCTATAATTCTTAGTACTTCTCCTGTTCCATTTAATGCTTATTTTCTTATTCATATGCTCTGTCACATCTGACAGTGTCTCACACACGTATTAGGAGATATTTTTGGGATACCATTCTGTGACTATCATGATACAATTATTACACATCCCTTTGCAGTGAAAACAAATAATTCAGGAACTGTGGCTGTTTAATCTAGAGATGAAAAGGCTAAAAGAGACATCACAAAGTTCTTGAGTGTGTTAAATCACGCTGTAAAGAAAACCAGGGCAATTTTCTTCCTGTATTTATAATGAACCAACATTCATGTTAAAAGCACAGAAAAATTTTTTGTTTTTTTAAGAAAATATTAGCATTAGCATAGGACATGCCTAGTCTATCCAAAAGGTAAATACTTTTCTCCAAAACACTTATTGTCTTTATCTTTCATGAATATGGAGAGCTACCAACAGAAGCAGGAGGTCTCACTGTATAGGGAAACTGGAATGAGAGAAAAAGATTATTCTTCACTTTGATTTTTTCCTTTTTTTTCCCTTTTGCATGAGGTATCACTTTCACTCCCACTCAGAAGTTTCATTTTTCTGTAGAATACATTAACTGATTTTTGTAAGGAAGCCAGATGCATGACTTTGGTCTGATTGGGTAATAAAGTCAGGGAGAGGTTGCACAGGTATAAAAACTAACCAGCATCAGTAGTTATGATGGTCAGTGTAATGATAAATAAAACAGCTATATTAAATGTTTAATTCAACTTCTCAGAAAGGCTTGATTTAGTAACACACTGCAGGCCTAGCTCCCCTTGTGACCTCCCTTCTATTTCTAATTTATATGAAGAAAGGGTTGGGGTGAGCATTTCTATTTACTGGCTTTATTCCTGCACCTCTAGGACGGTGGATCAATCCTCTGCACTCAGTGATGGAGCTGCTCCAGGGACTGTTTAAACCATGGATGAGGCTGCTCTGGGGTGTGGGTGATCTGGGGAGCTGCTCCAGATCACTTTCTCACCTCTGAGGGGAATATTGTACCCCAGCACCTCCAGAGCTCCTTGGAAATTCCTGGCACAAATTCTTCAGGATGGCTGACCCTACACCCTCACAACAAGTCAATTAAAACTCTCCTTTGCCTTTTTCATGTTTTACTAGTGAAATTGCTTATAAGGGAGTCTACAACTTCTTGACTAATAACTATCCAATCCACTGTGCTGGCACAGAAAGGGCAAGGAAGAAAATGAAGGAATCTTCATAAAATGTAAATTAAGAAATCTTTAATTCACACAGGCTGCCTAAGAGACAATGAGAACTGTATGATTGGGTGGACTGTGCCAAACTCACTTTTCCCTGGACACAGAGAGCCTTGGAGGCATCAACATGGACCAGACTGAGCCATCTGGTGGCAGTTTGGTCTTCAGAATACTGATTTTTATTTCTTTAGCTAAATAAGCTTTAGAATTACTGGGTTTTTTGGTAAGGACATGACAGATTCCAACCTCAGGAAAACTATTAAAAAATAGTAGTGAACTTTCACAAAAGAAGAAAACTACTCACACAGCTTTCAACAGGGAAACATTTCAAGTAACCATGTTTGTCACACAATTATTTTTTAAGACCTGTCTCAAAGCATGAGCATTCTGAATGAGATCCTAATGAGCAGCACTCTGATTCTGGTTAAGCAACTCTAATGACCTGTCTTTATTATTTTATATTATTAACTCTAAAGCCCTTTTCTTTATTTGCACAGTTGAACCAGAGCTTGATGTAGAATTTTTCATAAGCTTGGAGATTTCTGATGTATCATTTCTCAGAGCCAACCTTTTACTTTCTTCAAGCCAACTTTTTATCTTCAGAACAGTAGAAAATTAGAGTGATACCAATCTTCTAAAGGGCCAGGCCCACTTCTTGAGCAAGAGGCAAACCCTGCTGTGAATGCTAGCAGTAAAAAAAAACTTGAGAAATTGTCAGCTGTTGTCTCAAGCTCCTCAAGGAGTTGCAAACTACCATTATACACAGTTGATAGATACCTCTGCAGGAGTCACCTATCATGAAGTCCACATTTAAGACTTATTTATGTCCTTAACAGGAGAAGTCTTGCTGATCTGAGTGTCTTTAAATGAAGGATTAATTGCCTCTCCCTTGAATATCTGATTTTGTTCCATCAATCTGATTACATCAGATTCCCTGGTCTACAGCACAAAACTTCATTACAGCCCAACCCCTGCAAGCAGCTCTATTACCATAAGAGCAAAGCCAGCTGTGATTGCAATGGAGCACCATTACTCAAGGTGATTTTTGCTCTCTCACTTCATCCCTCATGTTTGCTCACCTCTGGGGTTTACATTCTTTCAAACAGGGTTTTAATCTTCCAGGACAGGGAGTGTGAGCAGCAGTCAAGCCACATAACATCAGGTAATGTGTCTCGAGAAAAGGGGATCAGTCCTTGTCCTGTGCCTGGTCACTCATTTATTAAATGTGAGAACTGGGCTCCTACCCAGATCACAACAGAAAAAGAAGAGTTTTCTGTAAAAGAAGTGCTCCAAAAGCCCAGCACCTGCCTGCTCACTGCACAGTCCACTAAATTGTTCAGCAAAAAAAAAAAAGTTAAATATATCCTGAGCTAGAAACCACCTGGCAGCAGGCCTGCTCCATGAAATTCTCTTTCTTCCTCTAATTTCTGATGAAATATCTAATGGAAATGCATTTTAAATAAGTGGAAATATGTTTAAAGATGTTCTGTGCCATCCCTGGAAGTGTCCAAGGCCAGGTTGGATGGGCCTTGGAGGAATGTGGGATAGGGAAGGTGTCCCTGCCCCTGGCAGGGGGTTGGAAGGAGAGGATCTTTAAGGTTCCTCCCAAACCAAACCATTCCATGTTCCTATGATATTATCAAATTTCTGCTTCTCACATCTGCAGTTCCCTTCACAATAAACCTATTCAAGTTCAGCAGAAGGAACAAGAAACTAAGGAGATCCTCCCCTTGCTTTCCTGGTACATGAAATTACATTTATGCTGTGGACATGCCCAAAATCTGTTCACTCTAGACCAGGGATACCTTTATCCAAAATTAAGCCAAAACACATTACTGTAAAAACCTTTCACTGTGGAGAATCAGTGTTCCTAACAGTTAATTTTGAACTGAACACCCCAAAAGGAGTGGTTTCAGTGCCAGAATCTTGCCTCAACCCAGCCACTCTTTTAAAATCAAGTCCTAAAGGACATAAAGATGGAAAGGAGGAAAAGAAGAACACTTAAGCATTTTTGAAGTACAAATTGTACAATTCAACCTCCAGTGCCCTGCCTGACAATTCAAAGTGAGGGGCAGTGAAAGGGACTGATTGTTGGCAGAGGCAGTGGCTAAAATCCAGCATCTGCCCCACAGCAGGGCCCCAGGACACCACTGCTCAATCCTTTCTTAGCTCCCTGTGAGCATCATCAGGAAGAATAGCAGGAACAATTGCTGAGAACCACATGAAAAGAGTGCCAGAAAATACACTGCAGCTCCTTGAAGAGCCCTTCCAGAAAGGTTGGGATTAGACACAGCTCAAGTGTTCCCTCTCAGGCACGTCCTTCAGCCCCTCTGAGCTTCCCAAAATCACGGTGCCTGGTCAGCCTGGACATTCAAAGGCTGATTGCCATAATTTCAAGCTCTCTATTAAAGATACACAAAAGGATATCTCACTGAAAAGCAGTCTGCTTAAAAAAAAAAAAATCACAATTTCTTCATCCAAAAAAAGATAAAAAATTATATGATACCATGCTTTCCCTGCTCCCTTCTCATCTTTTTCTGAAAAACTGAAAAGGGAAGAATGTGATAAAAAAAAATATAGACTAAAAGCAAAATTGACATATCTGTTCCAAAACATTCACAAGTAAATAGCTCTTTCACAAATTCCATGAAAAATGCCTTCAAATTTTTCCTCTTTTGTTAATGAAAATACAATTTAAAGGTTTGCAGTAACCAGTAGTTTTTAGGAGCTAAGACTACACCCTATACACATGCTTCCTACCCACACCCAAAATGTGATAAATGCTTTGCTAAAGTACTAAAAATACTTTGCATTTTTTAAAATGACTTCCTGCTTTTCCAAAGATTTTCACACACTCCCCCCCAGTCCCAACACTGTTTGAAATGGTTCTGTTTTATTTTTGGAAATACAGCACTACAAAACACCCTACAGTGATATCTCTATCCAGATCCTAATGAAGAGTCATCCATAAAACAGATTACTGAGAAGTGGCTATAAAGCCATTAAAATCAGACAGGAAGACTGTAGTAGTTAATGTGTAGATAATTTATCTTCAGTAATAAGCAGGGAGGTGCAAACATAAACCTGACAAGTATCAGGCAACATAAAAAGTAGCAGGAGCCTCTAAGAAGGAGCAAAAGGAGGAAGAGCCTCCAGAAAAAAAAAAATAATGGCCTTATTTTTTAATCTCAAGAGTAATGTTTGCATCTTTCTACACCTCTCTATTAATAGCAGAAATGTAAAAGGTCAAAAAGGAGAGGAAAAGAAATAAATCAGCTGAGATCTGGAGTGGTTTGGATGCAGCCAAGCTAAGCAGGCTTGGAACTTTCACCCTGGGGTAACAAGGCTCAGGGGAGATACAGCAAAAGGATGTAAAAAAATGAGGGAAAATCCAGAATTCCAAAGAGAAAGGGGCTGGTTGTGCACAGCCTATTCAGTATAAGAACTGGGGACATCAAATTAAGGTTCACAACAAGTAAAGAGAGGCAGTTTGCCACTAAAACCATTGGTTGTATCAAAAATTGCACATGAGGGAACAGACAGAACTGGCTGAGGATTGCTAAACACACACAAATATCTGCTGGGGGGCTCTGGGGGCTGCCCCAGAGCCTGAAGACATTTGGAGTGCTGGGATTCAGCCTGTCTTTCTGTCCTGGACACCTGGGAGCTGATGATCCCTGCATGCCCAGCCGATTTCCCTGCTCTTGGGCAGTTTATAACCATCCAGATATATCTGGATATTCAGATTTTATCTTAATTTGCACTGAAATAGAGCAGAACAAAGAGGCTGAGTGCTTTTGAAAACTTCATCCCAAATTCTGACAAGAACAACAATCCTAATGACTGCTGCCATGTCTTTATCCAAGTATTTGATGTAGGGAACTCTTCAGAGTAAATACTGCAATATTTTACTCAGAGTTCCCACTGGTAACTCTGATCTAGATAATGGTAAGAAAAGGATAGTTTGCTCTTGAAGCATTTACCTCTCCCCAAAGAAATTCCTCTTCCTCCTCTGGGGGACCTAAAGCAACTTGAAATAGTTTTTCTTTATTTTTATAAATACAGAGAGCTAAAACATTATGCAAGAGCAGACCTACACTTTATCTTGGCTGGCAAACCAATGTGTTTATTTATTCTGTCTACCCACTTGCACAGGAGTCCTTCTCAAGCCCAGAAAATTGCTATCCTAAGGCAGACTAGATCTGCACAGCCATGGAAAGTAAGACAAAGAGCCACAGCTCCAACAACAAAAAAAATTTTAAAAATTCAAATTTAAAGAAACAAAATAATATACAACCACCTACACTGCCAGCACCCTCCCTGCTGCAGGGGCACAGAACCTCTGAACCCAGAACTCTTCCCCCAATTTGGGCAGAAAGGAATTCTTCTCCTAGACATCCCTGAAAATGCTTTGTGCTAAGCAACTACATGGAGCTTAAAATATTTGACACTAATACCTATATTATGATATTACAGAATGTTTAAAGGATTGACTACAAAGCCAGTTTGGTATGGTCAAGCCTAAACTTCTTTTGCAGCTAACAAAATATTAGACAAAAAATAAAGAAAGAATAGGGGGTAAAAGATAATATTTGGGAGATTTTCCATCTTTTTAGAAGGTGATTTTGTCCTTTTGTTTATTTATTGATCTCCCCACCCGCTGCATGGGGATTTATTGTACATGCTGTACACCTTGTTCCACAATGACAAAATTAATGACTGCATTGAAAAAATCTTTATGTAAACAGAAAGATAATTGTAAACTACAACAGGAATAATTCTGGGTAATATTCCTTGTTGAACTTCTACCTTTAGAGGGAAAGTGAATGACACCTCACATTTAAGCTCCTCACTATCACACCTACCCTGGTTTACAGCATTTGAGGACCTGCCTCACAAAAAAAGTAGCTCCACTAAGAGCTATCAACTTTCAGATCACTCAGATTAAAATAAAATAGTTAAGCTGAAGATCAATTTGAGAAGAAAAAAAAAATAAAGGGATGTGAAAATAAAAACCAAATTAATTGTGTTATATTTATATTTTTAACAGTTACATTCTGAATCTAGTCACTTCTCTAATAAAAGTTGTCATTGAGAGAGAAACTTTAGAATTTTTAAAAGCAAAAGTAGGGCAAGTCCTAGGAAAGCAGTCAACAGCTGTGCAATTTGGTCCCATTTCTATTTCACTGCCTATCAGCCTCTAAGCTAAATTCCATGAGTTTATTAAAAAATATGAGGCAACACAACAAAGAGGATATTTAGAGAGTGGTTTTAAAAAGCACAATAAAGTAACTGATGACATTTACAAGGGCACTGAAAAATTATGAAACCTTAGGAAAAATACATAAAGATATTTCTCTGAGCCTGTAAAATATAGATGATTGAGGCTAAAACTACAGCCTAGACAGAGAACTTAATGTGATACTGAAGGAAAAACAGTTTAAAAAGGTTTTACCTAGACATGCATGGTACAAGCCAGTGGCTGTCTTTAGCCACTTTAACTGGTTAAAATGGTTTTTTTATGTTTCCTGCTCTTCTTTCCATAGGGAAATTCACAGCCTGTTTAGTACTACCCTGGGTGTGTATGAAAACTTACTTTGTTGTCTCATCACCTATCTCTCTAGGGATTACCTGGATTTTATGCAGTGACACAAAACACAGCTGATTATCATGGTACAAAACCTCACCTTCTGTTTTTTGAGCTGCTCAAAGATGGGGGGTGCTTCTCACACCAGCACTGTCCCCATGGAAAAACAATACTAGCAAGAGGAGGAGACACATCCTGCAGGTCTTTTCCAAACCAAATGAGTTCCTGATTCCAGGACTTGATGGAAGAGTCAAGCCAAGGGTGTTGTACTTGCCAGGAGGTGAAAACAGGAACCACTTCTTCATGTGGTGGAGGGGGAGCAGAAAAAGGGGAAATGCCCTCAGGCAGAGCAAGAGGGCTCACTGGTGGTCCCCAGCACTGAACATGTGCTGAGAATAATCTTCCTTTCATTTAATACAAGTACATTTCAAGGGCAATAATCTTCCTTCCATTTAACACAGCCATATTTCACCTCAATTTTTTTATATGAAATATTTAGGTACCAAAGTAAGACACCGGTGAAGAAGCAAATGCAAATATCTCAAGGTGGCAGAGGAGCACAGGAGGGGGAAATGTTTTGTTAAGGTAGTTTTAAGCAGTGTCATCCCTCTTCCTTCCACTCCTCCCTCTACTCAAATATTGGGTTTTCTTTGGATTTGAGCATTAGGCACAGGAGATTTGGTAAAAATCTGTGGGTCATAAACCAAGGGGGGAAAAAAAACAAACCTGTCTCTTTTAAGCCCAAGGAGATGAGCAACTGAGATCACCAATGGCTCTTGAACAGGTACACTGATTATGTTTTATTATAAAAAATAACTTGAAAGTTGTAATCTCTGGTCCAGTCAGGGGCACAGAGTGATAATAATTTTAAAACTCATTTTGCCTTAGATGTCTTATGTAGTCCCTGTGGATATAGAACTCCTGGAGTGCCAAAATGTTGGGTTCAGGTGAGAGTCCAGCACAGAGCAGGCCAATACCCCAAGGAAGGGGCCAGGTCTGGTTTTCACCTCTCCTGTTGGTGCTTAACAGTATATTTGCTCCTGCTGGAAATTCTCCAGAACTCTGCAAGGAAACTCCCACCACTCTGCATATGTTGGGTAATTATGAACTGCAGAAAGTAATTACTGAAAATATATTACACTTCCAGGGTTTGAGGAATCAGTGGCTGCAGGAAAAAAATGCCTTTTTGAACTCAGTTGCTGTTTGTTTCCACAATGATCCATATGTTGTTGGCAGTGTGCAAAGCTTTGTCCCCAAGATATACGATTTTAACTATGGG
This sequence comes from Parus major, assembly GCF_001522545.3. NCBI lineage: Eukaryota > Metazoa > Chordata > Aves > Passeriformes > Paridae > Parus > Parus major. Next base: position 29,193,591 of record NC_031775.1, on the reverse strand, counting down.
CAGCCTCTGGAAAACAACACTAATAAACGTGTCACAATGAAGTACTCTGTAGAAATGACCATTTATAATATTGTGGCACGCTCTGTTCTTCCTGCATCAACCATCTTGTTCTTGTGTTTTCACATTTATTAAGTGCAAAAAGAAGTCAGGGAAAGTTTCTTCCCAGGAGCTGCTCTAGCCTTGTCTTGTGTGGAAAATTATTCACATGGAGCTGGTACTGGAAAGAGCTGAGAAACTTCTGCATGATCCATAGCAAGCCTTGTGGCAGTTGTTGTTGCTTGATTTAATTCATGGAATAGTTTTCCTGCCCCTGATCTCAGCAAAGCTTCCCTTTCAGGATGTCCTTGCCTTGCTGAGTTTTGCTGTTCTAGCATGGTCCCTGCCACAGTTACAAGAGAATCCATAAATAAATGGATTTAGGCTGGATCACAGATCCTGATCACCATCTCTGTGTGTCCTGGGTAGAGGTGCCCTCAGCCTGGTGCTCTGTTGGCTTACACATGAACAACCCCAGAGCTGTAAAACACCCCTGTCCAACCAGATTAACATGCTTATAAACCAAACACCTCTGAGATATACTGACAAATTCACCTTTGCCATTGCAGTAACACAGACATCAATATTTTGGTTATGTGTAACAACAACTGACCACATGGCACAAGGCACCCACTACACAACAGGGAATATTTATTTCCTTAAAATTTTATTATAGAGATAATAGGATCAGACTCTTCATTGGCCTTTAAACCCTGGAATGCTAAGTAGAGCTGATAATGAATAAAAACAGCAATATTTTCATGCACGTGGTGGGCTTACCATTGTGGAGCATTGTTCTTATTAATAATTATATCTTGCTCAGCCAAGCAACAATTATTTAAATGCTTGACATTCAAGCTCCATAAACACTGTTGCATGGCAATTGCCTGGAACAGGTACCCTGAGTGCTACAACTCTCACCTTCCTCTCTGTTGTACAGTTTCAGAATGGCAAGAGAGAAGCCCAGAGGAGGCATAAATAAAATGGAAAAAAAGAAATCTGTTAATAGTAGTGGGTCAGGGAAGCTCTATCTGAACATAAAGTCAAAAGGAGAGCAAACAGAGCAAAGCAGCCCCTAGCCATGGTTACAGAATCAATTTTATTGCTGAGCTCCTACCAGAACATTGGCTCTGGAAGGAGTTTGGTTTTCACCAGGCTCTGTGAAATACAGAGTTCAAATTTCATATCTCCCTAAGCCTGGAGAGTGCCCAGACCCAGGCACGACCCCTCTGTGGCCAGCAGAGACATCAGACCTGGAGACCCAGGAGAGGGAAAAGACAAAGCAAGACTGAATCCTGGGAACAGAACAAAGGCAGGTGACAGAGCTGGGAAATACTTTATTTCTCTGTGAACCAGAGACAGAAATAAATTTAGGTACACTGCTAGTCACTGTTAAACCAACATGCCCTAGTGGAAAACCTGGAATTTTGTTCAGACCTTAAAAAAAGTACATAACATGCATGGCTTTAAAATATTCTGTAAGCTATTCCCCAAAGGCTTAAAATATATTTCCCAATACAGAAATGCACAGCTGTCACTGTAAGTTTGAGTGAAGTGTGCTGAAGTGTAGAGGTCTGAGTATTTCTCTGATTCCTCAGAATCTAAGAATTACTATTTGTTGTAACCTTTCAGTAAATTACAATTCAAAGAATTTCGGTGGAATAGAAAGGAATTTTTATAACTGCTATACACAATGGTAGGATATTTAGTAGGATTGCTAAATAGCAATAGCATGCTTCAATTGTTTTTGCATCAAATTTCAGAGCAAAAAGAAAAGTCCAGTTAAATTAGCATGAGGAAATATAGTTATGATTTCATTAGCACAGCACCAAGTACTCACCAAAGTCTGTGTGTCCTAATAAAGTAGATCAAAGAGGGGAGATGAAGGCAGTTGAAGTAAATTACCAAAAGTTGCAGGAATGTTTAACAAACAACACCAACATGTCAAAAAAAAACCAAATACCAACTGCTTTCATGCTGTCCACAGCATTTGTGGAAGTCAGAAAGGCCCCTGTGAGGTTTTACAAAAGAACAGTTCAAAACTCTGGGCTGCCTTTCAAGTGAAGTAAAGTCTAAAATAAATTAAAACACCTTTTGTGATAAACCCATCAGTTTCTGCCCCAGGAGAGCAGTAAGAGATGCACAACTTGCTCCCACATTTGTTTGCTCCAGGTGCTGCCCTCGAGCTCTGCTCCCCTGCCAGCAGCACTTCAGGGACACCAACATTCAGCTCCCCCACACACACAGCTCATGGTCTTGCTTTGTCATCTCTAATTAACAGTTAGCATTTTCCTCTCACCCTGCTCCTTTCCTTTCAATTCATTTTTGCAGTGAAATGAGGCTTTTGACATCCTGCTTCATCTTCCCTAAACCTGACTTACAGATTTTGGAGAGATGGCAGGACTTTAAGCTAGAATGTGTTTAAGGTCTGGCAAGAGCAATTAAGTCTTTAAATAAGGCTATTTTAAGTACATATAGATAGATTTGGCATTGCCCCAGCTAAGATAATTAATACTGTATAAAAAGGTGAAATGTTGAAGTTTTCTGCTGTCAAATTCCCACCTCAGTGCTTTCAAAAGGATTTGTGTTCAGCCCATCTGAAAAATCCAGTGTTTAGACCCAATTTTTTGTGAACTGGTAACACACAGGTTTTGGGAGAAAGTTTATCCTCAGAGGCCATTACACAGACTTTATCCAGTGGGAACTGAGGAAATAATAGTTATTGCTGTGGATATTGTAATTCTAGTTATGAGATACAGTGCAGCGATGCTGCAGGGTAAAGCCTGACAGAGCAATAAAGCAAAATGAGTCCATTATCCCAAGAAAAAAATCCCTAATTCCACCCAGGTTCTAAACCAGTATTGTCACCATCAACAGCCTCAGGATTTATGCAGACAATTCCATCTCCAAAGTCCTTCATGCACATTAAAGCAGCCAACACTCACAGAGCTCCTGTGAGCAAGAACAGGAGCCATCACTCCATCCCAAAGATGTTAAGGATTTTTTTTTCCAGGCTCAGCTGCTGGCTGACTCAATGCTGGCTCTATTTACACTGAGGGGTCATGCTACAATGTCACCCCACAGACATAATCCCTTTTTTGTCACGTTTCATGGCACAGCCCCCAGCACACACCACAGGCTGCACCAAAAACTCCATCCCCAGGTGCTTTTTCTACAGGTCCTTCTGTACCACTGACAGGGAAAAGTGCCTCCCACACCCCACAAACCTGCACCAACAGCAGTAACAATGCTGTGTGAGCGAGGGAAGAGTTCCATCCCCACCTTGAGAGCCCCCAGCCAGGGTTTTATTGCCATTGCTCCTGGCTCAGGCTGGCAGCAAAGGAGAAGATGGAACATTTGTCTCTGAACAACTGTGGCGAGCAGAGCTGTGGGCCACAGGCACACAGAGCCTGCCCCTTCTTACCAGGACCATCAGAATCCATGGGAGTTGACCTGCAGGTGGATTATGTGTGCCCTGCATGCACATGGGCTGCCTGGAAAATATAAGAAGGTGAGTCTGGGGTTTTTTTATGGCTTTCTCTTCAGGCACAGCCAATGCCAGCAGAAATGCAGTCCTTATTTCGGGATCAGAGTTCAGACCACATCAGCCTCCACAATTCCACACCCGTGGCAGGCTGTAGGGTCCTGCCTCTGCTCCTTTTAAAGCAAGTCCTTGATCCCTGCTCCTATTTGCACCAGGATCATTTGTGTGTGTCCTCAGGCAAGCTGTGAAACAAAGGCTTGGAAGTCCTTCACTTAAACGTGTGGCTCCAAAATCAAGTGCCCGTGCCCTGGTAGCTCCACCTGCCCTCTCCAGCTCATGGAGACAGGTCTGGTGGTGTTCACACAGCACTGCAAGCACAACATCTCACACCAGCTCTGTCAGAAGCACATTCCTCAAATCTTCCTTCCCAGGACACTGTACTTGCACTTGGGGAATACAGCACTAATGATGTAGGCTTTAAGGTGACAAGGTCAGGCAGAGGGAACAGGCTTGCCTCTAATTTGAAGTTTCAAGGGGTTTCAAGTCTCATTACAGCCCAAGTTAAAATGGTTATCCTTCCCCCCTTCTTCCCAGCTTTTCTCTGTGGTGGGTTGACCTTGGCTGGCTGCTGGTTGCCCATCAAGCTGCTCCATCACTCCCCTCCTCAGCCAGACAGAGAAAATAAGATGGAAAAGAAAAAAAAAATAACCTCATGAGTCAAGACAAAGGTAGTTTAACAAAGCAAAACCAGAGGATCAGAGGAAAACAAAAGATGTATTTTCTACTCCCCAGCAGCAGGCAATGTCTGGCCAGTTCCCAGGAAGGAGGGCTGCAGTACCTGCAGCAATCGCTCCAGAAGATAAATGTTGTAACAATGAGCACACACACTCCCCCTTTCCCTTAGCTCCACTGCTGAGCACACACCCTTTGAGCAGGTAGAGCCCTTCAGTCAGCTTGGCTCAGCTGTCCTGTGTCCCCTCCCAGGGCTTTTGTCCACCCCCAAGTGAGGAATGCTGGAGAGAGAGCCTTGACACTCTGCTCCAAAACACTGGAGTGTTCTCAGCACCTTCTGAGCTCCCTGTGCACTGTGAGGGGAAAATGACCTCCCTCTCAGGCAGACCCAGTGCATTCTGCTCAGCCAAAACCACATCCAGATCCCCAGGATGAGATAAGATAAGCACCAAGCCTCTCCCAAGGTTTGTCAAGACTTTTGTCTTGAAAGCAGAGTCCTGCCCTGGATTTAAAGCTTTATTTGAGATCACAATGCCTCAAAACAAAAACATTTCAAATTCAAACAGGCATTTGGGGATGAAATTTGGCTTTGTCAGAAGAATTCTGAGCAGGTCCCCTCAGGACACAGCTCTGCCTCGTTTCTCCTTCCCTCCCAATTCACTTTATTCCTCCACATCCTTTAATTCTTCAATTGTTCTGCTCTGGGGCAGGAAAAGAGCATCTCAGGGCTGATTCTTTCCTTTCTTTTACACTGATTCTTCTCTTTTACACTGTGCAACCATACCTACAGCAGCTTCAGGACCTTGTAAGACTGAAATAATAATTAACAAGACTGAAACTATAACTAACAGAAAGAGCTAAACACCAAAATAAGAGGCAGGAAGGATGAATGTTTAGCACTCCCTTTTTCTAGCCTACAGACAAACAGATTGATTTTTGGGATTCACCCTCATATATTTCAAACAGAAACTTCATTAATATGAGACATTGATCTAGCAGCCCAAGATGTCTCTATTGTTTGAATTCTGCTGGCTGAGCCACCTGGGTGTAAAAGCTTATTTCAAAGCTCCAAACTCAGAGGGAAGTCAATATATTGCTTTGCTTCTATAATTTCATATGAGCTGTGCACTCAAGACAAAAAAAAATTAAGCCTAAAATAGTCACAATGGGCTGCAAAGTATTAACCCTTTCCAAATTAAGGACAGGAGGGTTAGAACTTTAAGGATCTTTAAAAGTTCCTTGAAACCCAAACCATTCTCTGATGATTTATCTGAGGTGTTCCCATGAAGAACACTGACATTTTCTGCATAACTAAAGTAAAAAACTCTATGTATTATTTGAAGAATTTGCTGCAAACTCAGCTGACTTCCTACACACACTCACATACCAATCCTTTTGGGATTCTAGTGAGCATCCTACAGCTGGTTTTTATAAGGATTATCTGACTAAGAAGGCATATTCCAGAAAGAAAATTGCTAAGTCTGGTTTGGATTTTAATACCTGCCACGATTGATGCCCTGCTGTGATTATTCAGAAAGCCCAATGCCATGAAATAGATAAAACAACACATAATTACAATTTTTGTTTTGTCTGAAATAAAGCTCCCCTCCAATCCCCCTGATGTAATCCAATTTTTTTCCCTTGCAGCTTCTGTTTTCTACCCAAATAACCAGATTAATCATCTTCCTTCAAACTTAAAAAACATTATGAAAATCATCAAAAAGCAGAACCCAAGAAATTTTCCTGCTGGCATTTCATTCTCAAGATAAATTTAGCAAGTCACAATGTGAAAACCAAATCCATTCTGCCAAGGTTTGTGAAATGGGCTGCACAAAATATGCAGCAACAAATCAGAATCACTGCAAATATTTATACATGTATTCTTCAGAAAAATGCAGTGTAACTCCCAATTTCACCCACATTCATTAAACTTCTTCAACTGACGACAATTGGAGAAGAAATTAAACTAAAATACGGCTTAAAGTGAAATCAGGCAGTACCCTGACCCAGTATAGTCCACAAAAAACTCTTTAGTTAAGAATATTGTGGTTTGGAAAGTTTTTATTAACCCAAGAAGAAGCTTCAGTCCTAAATTAATACAGACTTTTGTTTTCCCTCTGCACCAGGCCACAACAGAATAAATTTATGAACTTAATCTCTTTACTTACCAACAACAGCAATATGAAAACAGGAAAAGTTATCAGAAACTCTAAGCTTTATTCGTGTTGTTTTCAATCGGTCAGGATTAAAAGGGAAATTAATTATGGGGTTTTTTCCTTCTGGTTACATTTTTGTTTGGGGATTTTTTTTTAGCAGCCCAAGCAGTGTAAACATTGCTGTGTCTTTTCTGGAGAGCAGGATGTGTTTGTCTCAAAGGATGGTTGAAGATGAGCAGCATCTAAACCTCCATGCTGAGCAAATAGCACACCAGGAAGAAATGGAGAATTCAGGACATTAGTATTCATCCATTAAATATGGATGGAAGGGGTATCAAAATTAGCCTCTTACCTGTGGGTCAGGTTTGAGGCACTTGGCAGCACAATTTGGGAAGCACACGCTGCTGTTGCTTGGTGGAGACACAGAGACCTTCTGTCTCTCCCAGAGCCCATCTGGCATCTCCCACAAGCCCTGAATTCACTTACCCAGCACAAACAAGTGAATAAGCCCTGTGTGTTTAATACTTCACAGAATTTCATCTTAAAGGGAGCTGGGGGGAAAAAAAAATAGGGAGGAAGGAATCAGTCTGACTATTTGTACAACAGACTATACTCTGTTCCTCTTGGTCAGGGCTAATTCCATGCACCAATATCATTATTTGCATGCTTTGCTGATTGGCATTGGGAGAGAGACATTATCTCATACAAATTGAAAACAAGTAAATGAATATGGGTATTTTATCACCATAAAATAGAATACATTCCAGTGGTTTATTCAGATGAATACCATTATTCTGTCAGTCCCACCTCAGTGACTAAATATTGTTATTTGGGAAGAAATATACACACAACTTGGTCAACACACCAGGATTCCTTTAAAAGAAAAAAAGCTAGATTTTATTTTTTTTTCCTCCCTTGTCTTTGAGTGGTAAGCAAATGAGCTGTGAATTCAGCTGCAGAAATAAACCTTGCTAATATATGAGGTCACCTAATTTGAGGATGCATTTAGTCAGAGGTGTCTGGCAGTCAGATCAGTGACTTGATGCCCTTCTCACTCAATATTTGGGAGTGTTGAGACACAATGTGTCATTAAAGGCCTGTTTCTAAATGCCATGATAGCTGCATCATCAAACTAAGGAACAAATTTATTTATGTATTAAAGTCTTCAGCTGCTCAAACCAGATTGCTCTGTGAGAATCTTCATTTTGGTTTAAGGAATGAAAATTTCAGTCTTGGGACTCAAGAACAGCTTGTTTGAGGGGTTGTGCTCCTTTACAAGATTAAATCATCTTTCAGGATGGTAGATTAACACTTTACTAACCCTCCTGTGAGCCCTCTGGCATCTCTCAGCATCACCCAGAGGCATGGGATTTACAGACACAATACTTATTTACAGAAACTTATTTGGCTTTAACATTTGGGCTTTTCACTTTACTGGCATGAGATTGTTCCATGCAGTTTTGTACAAGATTCTACTTAAAACATAAGTGCAGTGATCCTATCCCAGCATAGATCCCTCATGTTAGCCATCATAAAGAACTGGGTAAAGCCAAGTTATTATGCTCACATAAGTGTAAAGAGTAATTCAAGTAGAAGATCTTGTTAGGTAGGAAAAAAATGGGGGTTTTAACACAACAAAAAATAATTTAAAAAACCAAGAAACATATATTGAACTGCATAATGAGTAGTTTGGGTCAGGTTAGCAAAATTTTTATCACATACCATGCAAAAGGCAGCTTAGTTGAGATACTTGGCAAGTCTGAGGCTGTTTCATAGGTAAAATAACTCATTGCTCCTGTATTATAACTGATCTGTGCTTGTAGCTGATTTCTTTGTACCACCATAAAATTTCCCCTTGACTTATTCACATAGCACCATCATTAAACTGATTACACTTAAAACTTCAGAGAAAGAACATTCAACATCATAGCCAAAGCTCCTCAATGATATTTAATTGTTATTTGCTATGCAACATCAACTATAATTTGAGTCATCATCATTCTTCTTTAACGAGGAGAAAATTTACTGACAGCAAATGAGCTGGAACTAACATGTTTGCAGTGCATATATCCAAGTCATCAATACTGTTTCCTATGGTATAGAAAAAAAAACAACCAAAATTAATTATTGGACTGTTATAATTCTCAGTACAGTGGGTACATGATAGAAGTCAGAATGCAAAGTGTTGGGCACAGCATGGCACTGGCAGCACTCCTGGATCTGCTTTCACTGTTTATCTGAGGCCAGTGTGAATATAATGAACCCCAGCCCTCCTACACCCCTGGAAGAGGCCAGAGATCCTCAACAGGGTCAGATTTTCCCATTCTACATTGGGCCACACAACTCTTATCACTTGGTTTCTGGAGTTTTTTGTTCTTCTCTCTTAACTTTAAAACAAAAACCAGCTTTAAGGAGCTGAAGCTCTAAATCTCACATTTCACGGAGAGCTGGCCAAGTTTATGCTCCAAATCTCCTGAGAAATCCCAGGCTATATGTCATTTGACTTTGTTTCCACAACTCTGCTTTCCTTTCTGTTGCTTGAGCCCATCCTTTCCTGGACTTTCTGATCCAGTTAAGGGGGGCTCAAGGAAAAGCTCCATGGAGTGGGGCTCTGGAGGGCGAGTGGGCAAAGCTGGTGGACCCCAGGTGCTGGGCAGGGTCTGCAGGGCTCCTACACCAAGGGAAACAGGTTGGAGAACCAAATGTGACCACGATCACATCTGATAAGAGCAGGGCACAGCTCAGCATCCCTCCATGCCCAGGTGGGCGAGTTCACAGGGCACAAGGATGTCACAGCCCCTGTCCTGGTGCTCCAGGCTGCTCATTTCCCACAACAAAAGCTCTTTGGCTGGGAGAAGCAGAGGCTTTGGGACATCACATGTGCTGCCTGCACCTGGGGCCAGGCCACCACAGGTTGCATGAAGGTTCCAGTGCCACCAATTTCTGGCTCTGTCACTTCCATGTCACTTCCCATCAGATATTTCCTAACTCAGTTTGCCTGTGTTGTCTACAAATCTGAAGCCCCTTGGGGCAGATATTTTTTCTGATTGCCTGTTTGTACTGGCAGAGGCCTCAGCTGGATTCTCCAGAGCCTGAAATCATAATTCCAGGGCTGCCTTTTTATGGGGTTTTTTTCTGTTTTTCTTAAAGTCAGTGAGCATTTCAGAACATGAATCTGGAAATCTACATATTGCTTTTATTGCAAAAGTGTTTATGCTTTTAATCCTTCCTTCTCACTGTATAATGAAATTACAAAGCAGGAATCTTCCATAATAAAATTTAATGTAGATATGCCCGGAAAATGAAATCAGAAGGCAGCAAGTGATGGGAAAAGCTGCCATTAATCACTGCAGGCAGACTGCTCCCCTCGACAGCAGTCAGACACTGAGGTAGGAAATTCAGTAATTTGATAACAGCTGCAGTAGAAAACCGGGAAGAAGCATTATGATGCTGTTCTCTGCATATTCAGCATCAGCTCTGACCTGCACATCATGAGCCATGGTTACAGCAGAAACTGCACTGAAGTCACCAAGCTGCAGCTGCTTATTTAGGGCTGAATTGATCTTGTTCTTAGTTCCACTGCCTTAAGACAGTAACCCAGCACCTTTCTGTCCCTCCTTCCTTCCACACCCCCCAAAAAAATCCCAGCACAACCAGATGGAGTTTCCCCCACCTTATTCCTGATGAACTGACTTCTCAAGGGTCAGTTTTCTCCACTGACTATAGAGATGCCTCTCATTAGAAATCTGATTTTAGAACTGGTGTTTCAGGCAGAGAACTCCCTCCAAACCTTAATTTTATTTAAGTCTTAAATGGATAAAATACTTTTATGGAATTCAAGCTACGGTGCTTGAATACACACATTTCACCTCCTCAGCAAGAGGGTTGAGGTGCCCTCCTCTCCTCTGCCCCACCAGGGGCATCTGAAAAAGCTCCTTCTCCAGCAGAAGTCTTGGGTCAGAACAAAAACACTGTCTTTTCATAAATTTACATTCATTAACTCTCACATAAGATTGCCTGCACATTTTTTAGAGACTGGGAGATGTGCAGTGTAACAAACATTGTGCCCTAATTTCTCTGGTTGTTTTCAAACACAAAACCAAAACCTGCACAAAAGCTTCAGAGCCTTCTTTCATTAATGGAAGAGAAAGAAAAGATTATTCATTTCAGCCCCAAGTTTGGGATCTATAAAAAACAAAGCAATAGTCATAAATCATGGTTTAGACAGACAAGAAGATTCTTGTTGGAGTTTCCAGTTCTGTTTGCAGGTAGTGGAGGCTTCTAATTGATATTTTTATATTTTAAAGCCTAATTGAGATTTTTATAACAAGCCAAAGCAAACTATAGCATAACATACAATAAAATTAAACACAAATTATTTGAAGGCAAACTCCAACTCTAGTGTTATTAATTCTAATTTACCCTAGTGAATAATGGCAAAGCCTATTAAAAGACAGCCCCTGAAAAGCTTCCAAAGGCCTTCATGAATAATCTTGCCAACCAGAAATATTCAAAAATCTAAGTATGAAACCAAAGAATTATTTTGCTGCCATTTCTTGTGAATTCAGGCAGCTGAACATCATTTTATGGAAAGATAAAGTACTCATAAAACATATCACACATCTTCAGACAAAAAAAGTCAGTCATAAGTTATGATTATGCTTTTTCTCTCCAAGGATCTCTGCAACTCTGATTTTCAGACTTCTTTCTTTCAGTGAAAGAGAGAAAAATATGTTGGGAAAGCACTAGGTTTTTGGAAGAGAAAAACAGATTTTATTGTCAGTAAGAAAACACCAGTAAGGTCATAGGTAATCTCTTAAGAGATCACTCCTGAAGCTTTAAGTCAGCAAATGAAAAAGACAAAATACTCTTGTGGAAAAAAAGGTGTCCTGGACTGGGTCCTTCTAGTCCATTTAGGGCCATCAGTCACCACCTGCCAACAGGGGCAGCACCAATCCATTGGAGCATCTTTTCCAAACCAGGAATCCAAAGAGCACTCATGGATTGTTGCTACTGCTGCAACAACATTTAGAAGTAGATTCCAGTTTAATAAACAAAGCTGTATTAAAAAGATATTATTTCTCACTAAAGGGAGAAAAACCCACTATGTTTTGTCTGGTATAAATCAATAGGAAACTGGGAAGTTCAGTGGTGTAAACTGAACTTTTTTTAAAAAAAACAAACCAACAAAACAATAAACCAATGGACAGCAACTCAGCCACTCCATAAATAAATCTTACAGACCTGATTTCAGCAGAAGCCAAGTTAAAAAAAAAACAACTAGAAATATATTACAGGAAATTTTGCTTGACAGAGGAAGTGAATTTGCATTTTACAGCTGTTTATGTATATTTGTGATACATTTAATATGCTATGACCTTCAGAAGTAATAAAATTTTAGTTTTCATTCCATCAGAAACTATTTGGCATGCTGCAGGTTGCTGAGGCAGGCCATCAGTCCAAACTGGGAAGCAATAAACTTGTCAGACTTATTTCCCTGAAGCCCCCTGACTCCTGGCTGACACTTGGAACAGTCCTAAGTAATTATAATTGCTCCATAAAAACAAGACTTAGGCAAGGGCAACTTTTTAACACAGTATTCTCTTAATGGCTTGGCAGAAATACATGATTTTCCCTTAACTGCTTGGAGAAAACTCACCTGATTTCACCTAAAGATCTATAGTTTCTCTATTATAAAGTTTGCAATACAAGGAACAATATTTCTGCTCACTTTTGCAAATCAAAATACAGAGCAAAATTGCCATTGCTATAAATCCATGAACAACAATAAGACTTGGCTGACAAGTGAAAAAATAGCATTGCAAGTAGTGTTTCATGATAAATAACTTATTTTTTTTAAAATTGCTTTTGTAACTTCTTGGCCTAGAGTGGTGCTGTTAAATTGCATGTGATTTAAATCACAATCCTCTGGAATTTGTTGGATATTGACCTCCAGGTCACACAGGTTTTCCACAGAGGATGTTAAAGGCAGTGCCTTTGCAGTACGGAGCAGGGGCAGCAGAGAAGTTGATCACATTTATCAGAACAAGGCACAAGTGGTGGCTGAGCACAGCAGACTGTTTGAAGGCACAAATTATTTCCTAAATTTGTTTTATTTTTAGGGATTCCCTAGATAGGAGAACTTTTTCTACCCTTTTTCCATAAGATGCTGGGTGCAGCACAAGAGACAAGTGCTGAGTCTAGGAACCATCTGGCTGGCTCAACAATGTAAAAAGACATTGATAAAGTAGCCAGGGATAGAGTAACCAACTGTTTTGCTGGAAATTCCCCAAGAAAACACGTAACTAACTCAGTCTGCTCATCCCATCAGGCTCCTGAGTCCCACAGTGGGAGCTGAAATGTCTCCCTGATAACTCAGCAGCATGTTCCAAAGTGTGGCAATTATGTTTCCCACCCAGTTATTTGGTTATTTACATCTCTTTGTGCAAATACACAGAAAAAAACCTGAGACACAAGCTGTGGTTCGTGTTTTTTCAGCAGAAAACTGAGTCTTTAGTTTGTACCACCTTTACACTTTTTAAAAGATTATTTTTACATTCAAAATCTTTTGAACAGCTTCTCTTTAAAAGAGAGGATAGTATTTCTTGCAGGAGCTGTTTTTCTTCCCCACCCCCAAGAGCATCATCACATCCTTGCCAGCTCTAATTTAATCAAGGAGATAGCAGGGAATTAGATATTTCTCTCATTATGGAGAGGCTTTCTCTCTTTTACCCAGGTGGAATTTATCTTCAGTTTCTAACAACACACTCCCATTTTTTTTAAGCTACAACCAGACACACTACACCCAACAATGGGTGCTTCATACAACAATCCTGTGTGTTCTGAACCAAACAACTCACCAACAGATAAATTTCACACACACACTCCATGTTAAAATATTTTCAGGGTCATAAGGCAAGAAATAAATTGTAAGATTCTCAAAAAAATAAGCACTAGAAGGGCTCAGCAAGCCCAATTGTGACTGCTGGTATTGTGCTGCTTCTTCCACTCAGTAACCCTGAGAAGTGCATCTCTCCCCACACTTGCCAAAGATGATTTGAAGTGTATAAAAAGTGGAGGCAAAAGCAGTGACCAATAGGTCACTTTGTGGCCTCAGGGGTTCCATCTTCACAGCATTAAACTTTGTCCCAGCTCAGTATTCACTCATCCAGCTCTTCAAAGGAGTCAGGTTTCTCTCACAAACCATCACCACTGCCTGGAGGGCAAGGCCCAGAAGTAGAATGTGAAGGGGGGAAAAGCAGAAGGGATAAGAGGAAAACCAGGAAACTCTGCAGACACCAGGATAAGTTTGAGGTGGCACTGCTGGCTGCATCCATCCAAGCTCTGAGGATAGGCAGCCACAATCTGATGTTCTGTTGTCTTCATTTGACAGTGATTTTAAGGGTTTGGCTTAAGAGGCAAATCCTCAGACACTTCAGGCTGTGGGAAATTCCCAAAACCTGCAGTTGGCATTGAGCTCAGTGCTAAATTCTTCCTTACTCCAACTTAGAGGTGCAGCCTCTTGAGCTGTGCAACCACACTTGGTAACCCAGAAGGTCTGCAGGACATCACTCCCTCTGAAAAGGCATCCTTCCATCTCTGGAGCATTTCCCAAACTCCACATTTTGTTATTTTTCCACATTTTGTAAGAAAGAGCTCATAAACAGGGTAGAGGAAATTAAAGGCATGCAAGTTTATCAGAGGTCAGACTCAATGAAATTAACATTTAGTTTTAATACAGTCATTTGAGAAAACAGGAACTGGATACAAAAAAAATAAGAGCCAAGGGATTGATGATGTTGAAGATAAGTAAGGGCTTTTTTCACAAAGAGGACGAGAGAAACATTCCCTCAGCTGGAAGAGCTAGAGAGGAAAGGTTCTGACATTTTGGGAGTGTTTTTACCAGAATCTGATTCATTTGAGATAGACTTCTTGATTTACAGGACACAGAGGGAAACAAGTAACTTCACACCTGCTAGTCCTCCTGGGACTCCAACCACAGATTTCATTCACCTACTTAAAAAATAATTACATCCCTGAAATAAAAAAAATACATTTCACTATTCTTAAAATAAATGCCTTGGTCAGCTGAATAAGTTATTTGTTTACTAATGATATTGGGAATCTTCATTCCATCAGCATTTTGTTTCCTTCTGTAACTGGTATGTTTTTCCTACAGCAGAAAAAAAGCAGCTTATTGCTTTGGGAAGGCAACTTTGATTATCACCATTGCAAAAGCATTTTCCTGCCTGTGGCTGGACCATATCCCTAGATCTTGAAAGTTTGTGAATGTAGGAGCACAGTCCATGTGTATAAATATATATATTGCTTGCACTGATTTCTGTTATAAAATGAACTTCTTTGAAAATCATGTGTCATAGATTCTGTGCTGTACATTGTGAAATTTTTCACTAGGTTCATGTACAGCCTCTCTGGAAATCCTGGGTCATTTAATAAAGACTAAACACCCACAGCTGCTCCTCATAAGATGAGTTTTCTAGACCCTTCTCCAGCTTCATCACCCCTCTCTGGACAGCTCCAGCTTTCAGATAAGTCTGAAAAAACATCCCCCTAAAACTAAACACCCCCTCTTAAAAAATAGCAAGTATCTCTATTTAAGTAAATAAAACCACCCCTGAAGCATCAATTGTACATTTCTGGTTAGTCAGAGAGCACAGCCTGAATTTCACACTCCCTTCTGTCAAATTTATGCCCACTGACAAAGCTCCAGGCATGGCACAAAACCTTCCCCCCCACAAAGTTAATCCATAAACATTCCTTTAAACAAAGCTTCAACCCTCCAAGCAAGTTTTCTCTGATCAGAGCTTTGTATCAGGCAGGCACAGCATTTCTGATCCTCCATCACTGATTGAAAAGCCAGGTTTATCATATCATCAAGCCACAGCTCAGCCTGCTGCTAAGCCTTCCCACCATGCAGCTGTCTGAAGTCTGGCTGATGATAAAACATGGTGTGAGCTCCAATTTTTACCTCTTTGATCCCCATTTTGTCCAGAAATCTATTTTCAGCACTGAAATGCTCCCAATCTCAGATGTGAGCTGCCTAAATAAGGCAGTAGATGGATCTGCAGCCATTTTCAGATCTTTTGTTTTTTCCCCTCATGACCAGGCACATGAAATTTTTAAATAGGAAAGCAGCAGTGATTGTTTTGTTCCAGGAGTTTCTTATACATTTGAATTTCCCAGAGGTCTGATGGATTACAGCAGGTGCCAAGAGGAGGTTGAATAGTTTTATTCCCATAATCCACACTCATTCTTTTGTCAAATTTGTGTTGGCAGCATTCCCCTGGTACATTGTCTGGCCCCTAGGTTAATATTGCAGACATCATTTCTCCAAAAGTCTAAACTCCTTGTTATTGCAACTTTTGCTTTATTTTACTTAGAAGAAAAGGTAGAAACTGTTACTCTGTCAGAATTACTCCCTGAACCTCTGGCACAGGCTGCCCAGAGAGGTGGCAGATGCTCCATCCCTGGAAGTGCCTGAGGCCAGGTCAGACAGGACCCTGAGGGACCTGGTCTAGATGAAAATGCCCCTGCTCATTGCAGGGGGGCTGGATGAGGTGACCTTTAAAGGTCCCTTTAAACCAAGCTATTTTATGACACTAACTCACTGAGCTGGAGACACTCCTGATACTTCTCACACATGTGGTCTCCCAGCTTGGAATGCTCTCACCCTTTCACAACCCTGTTGGGCCAAAACTTATTCTCCTCTGAGCCCAGGCAGGACTGCAGATCCTAGAAGGCACTCCCTGTGCTCCATTTTAATCAACCCATGTACAACTGCTTCTATTTCAGACACAAACTGTGTATTCAGTCTTTTTCCACACTGACAAAGGTACCCCAGTGGCAATCATGACTTCCTTGGGTGCCCGAGGCAAGTAAATCAGAGGAACACATTTCCATCAGCAAAGCCAACAGCGGACAACACTAATTAATCACTACAAACACATTTTCTCTTTGTCTGGCTGCTGAATTCTCTCATACATCCCCAATGCCCATGTACAACCCTTCCAAGACTGCTGACCTTCCAGCTCTTGTGACACATGAGGTGCCCTTCCTTCAGCAGGAACTCTCCATTGCTCCTAGATTGGCACTGGAAAACTGACAAATGGCTTTTCACTGGGCAGGGAATGAATGATAAGAGGAAAAAATGAAAGCAGAGCCCCAAAAGCACCTCAGACACTACAGATCCACTCACCTCCTGGAGAATCCATTGAGCTGCAGTACAAACTTTTATACACCTGTGACTTGCCAAGAATCCATTGCTAATGTTGAGTTATCAGCAAGTAATTAAGCTGCATATCTCTGCATGGGGGTTTCTTAATTCTGGAAACTAGTCTGTGGTATAAACCCCCCTCATTTTAAACACTCAGGTGAGCTCTTCACAGCCAGGCTGTTATTTGGCTTGAAGTCAGTTAGGAGTGAGTATTTGAAGTGCTGAATGTCATATTGACACTGCCTGATCGATTTTACTCAGCAAGAGAAGGACAAAACGAGGAGAAAAACAAAGCCATGCTACAGAGGCCACTGGAGATCAAAAGTACAGATGTTTGGGGATTCCTTTCTCTTTTGCAGGCGTTGCTGGGGCAGAGTCCTGAATTACAGCTCTTTCTTTGCTCTCAGGTGAGAGCAGCATCCCAGAACATCCCCAAGGAGAAACTGCACCACTCTGTTCTCTTGCTGCCTCCTGAAAGGAGAGAAGGATGTGCTGAAGTACATAGTTTAAAGCCTCTCACATGAGTTTGTTATTCAGGACCTGGGCTGTGCAATCTCAGCAGAGTTGCTTTGAAAGAGAACCTTTGGAAAAATCACACTGCCAACTAAACACCTGTACAGACAAAGGGAGATTGGAGTCATTGCAGGGAAATTGTACATAAATGCCATGGAGATTGGAGCAATATGTTTCTATTTGCATGTATGTACTTTATTTTTTGAAACAAGACTCTACAGAGCAGAACAAATGTATCGTGCACCGAAGCCAGCTCAAAAACTGTCAGCAATTAGTTTTCCTCAATAGACATTATGCTTTTTTCTGTGACAATAAAGCCCTGTGACTATTCTGCCTCCCAGCAGATTGCAGTCCAGCTTATCTGTAAATTCCCCAAAGCATCAGGAGGTATGGCTGTGCATGGTATTGCAATTAGGATGTGGAATGTTCTGAATGGCTGAGTCTACCTTCAGCCATCTGGAGTCCCTCCTTTATTAAATTATTTCTAGTGTATATACAGTCTCCTGCTAACTAACTTAAGGGATAAAGTAAATTTGTCCCATGTTCAAAAAACTGTCATTTTTCAATTTAGTGGCAACTTTAAAGACTACAAAGTAATAATTATATCAAGTATATTGATATAAAAATGCGAGGCTATTAAGTTAAACACCCAAAACACACCACCCACTGAACAGGAGCTTAAATTTCTGATGACTGTGTTGGCTGTAGAGAAAGGAGATGATGCAGTTTTGTCCACATTAGGAAGGAGTTCTAAGGCAGAGCTGGGCACAAAGCAAGGTCCAGAGAAGAGCAGGACCGCCACTCTATCCTCCCTTATCACACACAGTTTGTAGATGCAGAGGATACTGAACCCTGAAGGAGGAATGAACCAGCTGTGCCCATTTCCACAACCACAATGAGATCACAAAGCTGCAGAGGCCTCGAGACCCATCTAATACCTGTGGATTTAAAGCTGCAAACACCAGTACCCCAAATCAAGCACGGAGATATTGTGTACTTGGGGCTGCTGTTTGCCCCAAAGGTCTATAGGATTGGGGTTGGAGCAGCTGATAAACCAAAAACAGGTGTAGGGGGTTTAGGGGGGGGTTGTAATTGTTGTATGGTATATTTCTTTTTCTTTTTAATAGAAGCTTGAATTGCATTTAATCAGAGAAAGGGTGATGCACATAATTACACCACAGCATGGATGTGCCATTATGGGCTATTTTTTTTTTTCCTTTTAATTTCAGGCAGTGATTTGAAGCATTAATAACCTTCCTAATTTTTTCCTAACTAATGTAAGCACAGATGCTAATCTTACTGACATAAGCAGCTACTCTCATCGCTGTTTTCCAGGGACTAAACCAAGTTCAGCAAATTCATTAGACTCTGCAAGGGAATTGATGAATCTGTCTGTGAACATTTGATCATTTCAAACTGCACACAGCTTCTACCACTAAACCCTGCCTGAGCCAGGGTCCAAACTGGCCTGGTCATTTCTTACTTGGACAGTTGATACTCTCATGGAGGATGATACTCCTCTGAAGAATTTCATTTCAAACCTCCAGAAATGTGTTTACCAATAACTATCCAATTCTCAAGTACAATTAATTGCACTTTAAATTATCAAGTACTTTTAATTATCAATCAGTTGCCATAAAACCTAGGACCACCTGGACTAGATCCAGTCAAGTTGCCTGCACAGAAGTGTATCACTACACACTCTCTAAAGAATTTAGGTCATGTATTCTGCATTAAATTTTAATTTCCTCTTAATGAAACTAAACTTGCTCATTACAGCCAACATCCCAAGACTAGCCCCTTATTAAATTCTTTTCATATTTGTACACCTCGAGAAAAATAGAATTTTATTGAGAACTGCCTCACACTCTTCACTGGTAAGCTACAAGGATTGAGATAACATTACTAAAAGGATTTCAAAAGCTTTTAATAGAAAGTAATTTAATAGTGGATAGGTGTGAGAATTAAAACAATCTACTAATTGCACAATTTATCTTGCAGTGCCTCCGGCAGGGAGGAAGAACATCTGTAAGTAAAAATAATTAGATCTGTTTTTCAATGTAAGAGACCACAGTGAAAGGTTTGGATACTCTCCTAGCAGAATTCCAGGCTTAATTCTCCCTAAAACCACAAGTACATTACCTTGCAAAGGCAAAAGAGCCATTTGGGAAGGGAAAAGCATGTTTGCAGGCTATTGTTTATTTTTTCCAGATTGAATTAAAAGAAAACCCTCACAACCCTTTATGGGACTGCTTGAAAAGAATACTTCTAATCTAACATATTTCTACCCTCAAATTTAATTTATATTTTGGACTTAATAATGGGTTTTTATGGGCCTTTTTGAGGAAATACTGAGACCTAAACACTGCTAATGCTAGCTTTATTTCAACTTAACACTGTGAAAGATGCCCAAATACAAACAGGTGATTGGAAAAGAACAAATACATGGATCACTATTCAGACTTCTGTACAAAACCAGAACAACCTAAAGAACACCCCTGAAAGACACAATCTTGTGGAAGGCTGAATCAGAGGCAATACTTCAAGAATTCCAGAGGAACGGGGTTAAGCCTATGAGAATTCTGATAAGTTACTTTTAATCTTTTACTTCCTACAGATATAATCACACAACATTATAGTCCCAGACACTTAAACACAGCAGTTACAGAGTTATCACTCTTCACCACCCATTTATGAGTAGTTTAGGTTCCAGAGACCACAACTGTAGTTTTGTTAGGGTATTTTTTTAGGCAAAACTAAAGAAAGGTAAGCAGAGATGGAAGCAGTTCTTCAGAAATAGAAAAAATGTTAGTTCAAAAATGCCATAAGTGTTATTCCAGTTGTACCAGACCAGGCAAATTTGTCTTGCAGTGCTGCATGGTGCAGAGGAGCTGCCAGTTTATGTCAAAGCTGCCACTGCAGAACACAGAATCCTTTCCCAATCCCCTCAAACCCACCCCACTTCCACCACCAACCTGGAATATACCATTGATCAACAGCCAATGCACACCCAAAAATACTATCTGCATTACATTAGACTGATTTCATCAGCATCAGAGATCCTTTTCCTCTTCAATCTCTTATCCTTAACCACATTTACCCATTGTGGCAAACGTCAGACCTCCTTCACTCACATCCAAGCTTGTCTGAACCACCCTCTACATCCCCTCTGCAGCACCCCAGGAGCTACAACAGCACTCAGCTGGCCTTGATCTCTGCTGTGAGCACAGCCAGGGCTGAACAAGCTGCATCATGAGCCTTTGTAGCCACACAGGGCTGCAGAGATTGGGATTGATCTGACTGCTCCTCCTCCACAGGTGTCCAGAGCTCTGTGGTGAAGCAGCCACCTCTTGCTGTGCCCCACAGAAAACACAGCAAAAACCACCAAACAGCTTCTCAAAAGCTCAAACAGAAGGGCAAGCCAGGTGTATTAGGATCCTCTTTTCATCCACTGCCATGATGTGTTTTACAATTATCTTATTTCTATGCACAACATAAAATAATATCCAGATTTTCTCCTGGCTTGCTGAGTACTAAGGAAAGCTGCACTGGCATGAGCAATATGCTTCAAACCGTGAGTACACCAAATTAAAAAGCACAGTCTAAGGATGAACAGCTCATTAAAAGACCAGTGTTCGCTACACCCAAAAAAATGCCTAGAATGAGATTTTTCTTCTCAAACCACATGGCACCGAGCTGGAACTGTGGGATCTTTAAAGTCCCTTCCAACACAAACCATTCTGTGACTCTGTAACAGGGGAGGAATGGGCAGCCATGGGAGGGAAGAGATGGTTTCTAGGCTGGTTTTGTGTCAGCACTGGCTGCACAGCCCCAGTCCCACCCACATGTGTGAGAGCATCACCTTGCCCTTACATCTGTGCCTCGTTTTCATTTGCACAAGTTATAACCAGATGAGACAATCACTGTGCTCTCTTGAGCACCAAGACATGTAAAGGGTGTCTGTAAGGCACCAGCAGAGCTTCAGATGAGAGGTTTCATTGTCAGGAGAAGCGCTGGTGACAGAACCCTGGGGGAGATGTGCTCCAAAGCAGCCCTGGTGTGTGTGCCAGCCCCTTGGGGAGGTTCTTAGAGAGCCCCACAAAGAAATTCATCACCCTCCCATCTCATACCACCTTCTTTACCTCAATGCAATGCATTAAGGGCAGTAGAGAAAGCAAGGAATGGCTCTGACAAGTGCTCCCTTTCAAGCTCTGTCAGCCTGGGGAAGCAGGCAGTGTTTCTCACAGGCTGTACAACCCACCAAACACCCAACACTTACCTGCCAGGCTGTAAGCAGGTGTAAAGACGGGGCAGCAAGCTGGGAAGGGAACCTGGAGCAGCTGGAATCCAGCAGCCCAGCTGGGCAGGCTGTGGGACAAACACCGTGCACAGTGAGGGCCCAGGTACCCCTGGGGGACAGCACGGTGTAAAAAACAGAGCAAGGAGCAGAAAAACCCAGGCACCTGAGGCACACAGGGCCATCCCACTCCTGGTGATAGCAAAAAATTTCAAAATCATAGAGGATTCAGGGAGTTAGAAAGAAAGTAAGGCTTGGCAAGGCCTGGGAAAAGTGTTAAAAGTAGGCCCTGGGAAATGTTAGGCCTTGTGCTTGCTAAGAGCATGTCAAATTGCACCTGTGCGGTCAGTATATGATAAATGATATAATTGTTAGATGTGATTAGATATAATTATTGTTTAAAGAATCCTGAGGAACAATGTTAGGGGTTTGGGGGGGGGATCACCAGAAATCCACGCTTGGGTAAAATCAATGCATACAATAGAACAATGTAAGTTTAATAATTAATATGTAAGTTATACAACAATGGACTATGAAACATGTTCAGGTCAAAACCAAGGCGGGTCAGATTTGGGTATGCGTACCCCTGACACCCAGAGCTCTTAATAAAGCATCTTCATATAATCATTCCATAATTATGTGTTCTTGAACACTAACACTGGGGCTGGACTGAGCACCAGCCATTCCACCCCACTTATTGCCCCAGCCACAAATAGAGAACAATTTTTACTTCAGTTTTTGATTTGTCTGTTTCTTCTCAAACCCCTCACAAAGGGAAGCAAGTGGTGAGCCTGAGTTTTCTAAACCAGCTCAGCTCCTCAGAGCGAGAGGAAAGCAAAGAAACAGCAGGGGAAATGGCAAAGCAAAATCCACAGAGATCTAAACTACACCTTCATTTCAGCTGCAAACCCAGCCCTGCCTGGCCACAAAGAAAGAGCCCAGCATCTGTAACTGCAGAGTTATTCCCACTTTCCTAACACAGCAGCAAATTTAAATGTATTTATATACAATTTATTATACAGAGTCACAAACCCAAACCCAGCCAGGCCACAAGCCTGCACACAGCCCATCCCAGGGGCTGGCAGCAGCAGCCCAACAAATGCTCTGACAACACAACCAAGACAGAAAATGCCCAACCAGCTCCCTCAAAACACTTAAAAAAACCACCTTTCTTTCACAAAATTGAAAATATTTGCAGGTAAGATCAACACTGACCTCTTAGCTGAGCCCTTTGACCTTCCTGCTCCTTCCACACACACAGGCCCCCCCTCCTTGCCTAAAAGACTTTTATATCAACTGTTGGGGCTCAGGGATAGATAATTACTGATTTCTGGTTTCACCTGGCCAGCAATTAGGCACACCAGATAAGCACCAGCTGGGATGGGGATGGTCTCAGAGTTTGTATGGGGTTTTTCTATTACTATGATTTGGCTTTTGTTTTTGGGATTGGAAGATCCTGTCACATACCTCATCCCTTATAATTACAGGTTTTGTATGTTTGAATCAAGTTTACTAAATTATGCTGTTTCCTCTCAGAAATACTGGCCTTTACAGTGGAAAAGAAACTCCTAAACTCTGATGCCACAAACTGAAGGATGACTGTGCTGCACTGAGGCAGCAGCACCACTTTTTCACTTCATGAAATTCTAATGTTTACTCTATTTTGACCAATAAATAGGCAAACTATTGCTTAAAATAATAACTATTCACAGAGTTGTTGCTAACACACATTATTGCTTTCTAAAACAGCCATCTCCTGAAAAAAGAAGAGAAAGGATAGCATCCTTACTGGAAAAACAAGTTTTGAAAGAGTATTTGGCATGGCAGACACACTGTGCCTTTAATGTGGTTTTGACAAGCACACAAATGAGCCTGTTAAAAAATGAAGAAGGCATAAAATGGATGGTGCTCTCTTGAATCAAAACTTCTAACAAAAGGGGTATTTAGGTTTCAATTTCTTCTGCCACACTATCAGCTGTGAGCTTTTGCAAGAGTCAATCACTGGGGGTTGGAATCATTGGGAACAATTTCAGTGTGAGCCCAGAGCGAGCTCACCAAGGTGCAGGAGAGGGCAGAGTCTGTCCTGAAGCAAACAGCACTTGGGTGAAATCGTTCAGAGTTAAAAGGTTCATTATGGCTTTTGAAGCACTTCTGCAGTAATGGAAAAAACAATAAAAATGCTGAAGTCTTCCAGTAGGCACTGCCTTTTTATTCAGAGAATCAAAGTGGATCCCATTTCATGCTTCTTGGAACAGAAAATTACGTTTTGAGCTGAACTTTTTGGCACTAAACAGCTTTATAATTTTTGTCTTGTTTAGAAATACCTTTTAGCAATTTTGTTGAACAGCAAAAGAAAAATAATTAAAATTACTTTCTGTGAGATAACCTGTGAAAATAATGTTTCTGTACAAAATTCATTAGGATAACACATTAAAAATAAAAACCACAAAACCTTCAGCCTTGACATCCAGACAGTTTGTATTAATTTTTTACTTGAGTTTGACATCCAAGCTTACAAGATCATGGCTGTAGCCTGTAACACTGTGATCTTTTTCATAAAATTGAGTAAGGGACCTGAGGGCTTTTTCTAGAATTCATATTTAACTTTAAAATTGCTTAATTTCTTGTCATTATTGAAAAGAAAATACTGGCAGTTTTGTGCTTCAATTATTTGGTGATACATTTGGGACACAGATGTTTCCCTGTGTAAAATTATGACACTTTCAGACAGGGATATGTTGGATGCTTTCTTGGCTGGGCACAGTTCCTGGCAAAATCCAAGTATTAAAGACAAGTTTCCCAACTCATTTTGAATGTTTATATTTGTCATTGAGATCCCTTTGCTTCCAGTATTGGAATAAAGTATCAAAGAATGCAAGGTGCAAAGGTGTCCAAGAATCTACAACAACAATCCTATCCTGTCATAAATAAATAAAAGAAAACCAAATAAACATTGTGGAAAAAACATTCCTGAAAGTGTTTCATATATCATATTGCATTTGAACAAATGGATGATGATGGAAAGCACAGTTTGCTTTGTACTTGAATACTGATGGTTATATCTGAGGGAGTTATTTTTCTGAATAAAATATTTTTTGTCTATTTTAAGCAAGCAGTTCCATTTATGTTAGATATTTTTAAGTGATTGCCTTAAAAGACCATGTAACTTATTCCAGCTTTTGCCTTGATTGCATAAATCAGCAGTTATTTTAATTTAAGTGAAAAATATTCCAGCTTGAGACACAAACAGGGCAAAATTTCTGTCTGCTGAGCCATCTATGTAATTTTAAAAGCTACGTTTTATTCAGCCTGTCATTTCTGTTCACTTCAGTGGGGAGAGCTGTCTTTAATCCCTTTAGCCCTGCTGGAAGAGCAGCCTGGAGACTGCAGCATGTGGAACCAGCCAGAGCTAAGTGAGCAGCTCCCCTGGCAATGCCCAGTCAGGCTGGCACTCAGCCCCAGAAATGCTGGGGTTTAATTACTGACACAAAAAGCACCAGTGGTTCCCAGGGCCTCTCCCTCATCTGTAAACTCTGTTCTCAGCAACAGCAGCTAAAATAAAAACTTTTTCCCAGGATGTGCTGGTCACCTGAAAGCAGCAGGAGTGCTCTGAATAGTGCCCAGGGGAGGGGGCCAGGAAGGATTTGGGACCAGGAGGATGCAGAGTTGGGGAGGGGGCCAGGAAGGATTTGGGACCAGGAGGATGCAGGTTTGGGGAGGGGGCCAGGAAGGATTTGGGACCAGGAGGATGCAGGTTTGGGGAGGAGGGTCCATGCAGGGAGCTGAGGGCAGTGCTTGGTCTGGAGAAGCTGTGAGGGTACCTGAGAAAGATCACAGAAACATGGAATGGGGGGGAAGGGACCTTGAGACCATCTCCTTCCACCCCTTGCCATGGCAGGGACACCTCAAACTGTCCCAGGCTGCTCCAGCCCCATCCAGCCTGGCCTTGGGCACTGCCAGGGATCCAGGGACAGCCCCAGCTGCTCTGGGCACCTGAGCCAGGGCCTGCCCACCCTCACAGGGAAAAATTCCTGCCCAATGTCCCATCTAAATCTGCCCTCCTTCAGTCTGAACTCTCTCCTCTTTGTCCCATCACCCATGCCCTTGTCCCAAGCCCCTCTCCAGATCTCCTGGAGCCCCTCTGGGAAATGGGAAGGTCTCTAAGGTCAGCCTGGAGCCTTCTCTTCTCCAGGCTGGACACCCCCAGCCTCTGCTCACAGGAGAGGTGCCTCAGCCCTCTGAGATCATTTCTCATCATTTTTCCAGATGTTTCACAGCCCAGAGATAAGCTCTTTGTTCTTCCTCCACAGGCTTCCAAGGTTTTCAAACGAGGTATAAAACCAATCCTCTCTGCTTTGCAAATAATTTTTCTTTCTGTTGGCTATTTTTATCTTCTAAGCTACAAATGAAGCTTCCAAGCTGGTGCTGAAAAAGAAGCAGGAGCTTGGAGGAAGGGCTGGTGCCATGTCCAGAGCCTTCATTTGGCTCTTCCTCTTCCCAGTGCATGAGGAACCTTTCCAGAGCTGTGATATGGATATTCCCACATTAAATTCCATGCCCCGACCCAACACTCTCCAATTCCTCCATTTCAATGCAGCAGGCATGGAAAATAAATAATAATAAATAAATCACTCATCAGGGTGATTTAGGCTGCAGTTGCTTGACTTTTTTTCCCAACCAGCTGGAATTGGCCACTTAGTCACCAAACCTGATATGGTATCTAGCAATATTAATTAGTCTGTCTAGTAAGCCTCATAAAGACCAAGGCTTTGTATTTCTCTCTTCTATTTCCTAATTAATTCACTGTATGCACTTCACAAAGTGTTTTATAAGAAAACAGATACAGGCTGCCAAGTCTTCTTCCACTGTAAAATCAGGCTCTTCTGCCTGTATTGGAAATAATTTTAGCACGCTGGAAAAAACAGAATAAGGCCTTGGACAGAAATAAGCATTCATACTGAGAGATTAAAAATATTCCAGCTCAGCCATAGGATTTTGAACATTTCATTTCCACCAGTGTCTCATTTTATGAGCATATAGGTAATTTTGCCATGGCATGGGACTGAATTGATTTCATTGCTGCATTGTCTCAGAGTTCTCTAAATCCCCAAGTAAGGAACAGCAAGCTATGGACAAGGGGATCTCCTCTCCCTCTTTCCTGGTCCCATCCACAATCCCTAATGAGTCCCTGCTTTGCTGTCAGCCACCATCATAAGTTGGAACAATTTTTAAAAGTGAGGGGAAATATTGAAGTTGTTTTGTTTTGACACCCCTCTGGGGATGGGTGGAACGATTTATTTCAGTTTTCCATCATTTCATTTCACTTCCATGAACTTATGTATGACATTTTTCCTTAGATATCAACCTTAATGCTGATAAAAAGTTAATGTAAATGTGATCTGGTTTTGGGAATTTATCCCTATTTGGGTGAGGGACTAAACATTTTAGGGTGACTTTTAGTGGTTTGGGTTTTGTTTTTTTTTTTTTAAAGCTTTTATTTCAAATAAGACATTTGATGTGAAGAGCAAAACAGAGGCAAGGGAATTCTCACTTTCAAGCAGATGTCAAGCAGGAAGGCTGTTTTTATTTGGCACAAATAGTTTTTAAAATATATATACTTATTGGTTGACTCCACACCTCCTGTCCAGACTCCAGATTTTATCCCATAGCTTCAGTCAGTCTGCCTTAAATAAGCTTTCAAAGAGTAAGGAAAGAGTTGGGCAAAAAGATAATTTGAAGCAATTTTGATCTATGTGATTACACTCTGCTGAGAAGAAAGACAATGGTGCAGAACTAATAAAGGGGAGGAAAAAAGCTGGAGAATAGGAGAGAAAACAAAGGTAAAAATGGGTTTAATGCACTAAGATCTATCATGCAGAGTTGAAAAGCCAGACTGTGAAAAGCCAATTAGTGCACCAAATATGAAAAGCACCCAAATTAAACAGAGAACATCATCAAAGAGAGCTGAGATATGGATGTTCCCAGCATGCAGACATGAAGACATTTCAGATGAGTATAGAAGAAAATGTTTTTAAAAAGAAATGAAATGCAGTGGGAATTCAGTAAAAACAAGCCTGTAATGGGCAAATGATTGGCTGTGAAATAAAGTATAAAAGCCAAATCTTTATAGTGTCTAACGCTGACAAAACACTTCAAGGCTGAGTTTATGAGGTTCTGTGCCATAAACATCAAAACTTAGAAAGCACATTTGTTGCTTGATGCATGTTTTTATTTACTCTCTTGGAGTGTTAATGAGCAAAGAGATGGATTCTAGCATAATACCCATGTTACCAGAACAAAAAATAAGGACCAGCATTAGCACTGATGTTTTAAATGATTAAAAAATATCTCGAAAATTGTATCTCCTATTAAGCAACTTGGATGCTCCTTGTGGTCTGAACACACTGAGAACTACTTTGATATAAAAATCAATTTTGTAAGTATTTTTTCTGCATTTGGAGTGCTAACCTGCTGGCTTCTATTCAAAGGAGATCAAACAGAAATGTTTTTTCTGGTCCTCTTCCATTTGGATAACAAAAATGATTTAGGCAGTACAACAACAAATAAAAAGTTGCTTGGGATTCTAGCAATTACTGACAAAAATGGGTTTGAAACCCCAAATACAATGAGAAAATATTTTGGCAAAGTATTTACACTGAGATATGAGAACCCTGAATTAAGGAATGTGGGTGCTTCCTGCAGGCTGAATGAACCCTGTCTCTGTATCCTTGAGTATTTTATATTTCTGGAGGCAGTCAGTACCTCGAGCTAATGTCAAATCAACACCCAGGATTCTCATTGAGCTCAAGTTAATATTTTAGTTCAGTCACCATGCCAGGATGATTTGCAGCGCATCTGCAAATTGTGCTATGTCTGCTCTTCATATGAGGATTTTTTTCTTTCAAATAATAAACTCCCTACAGTCAGGGGTTAGCTTTGCAATCAGGACAGTAAATACTGAACTGCTGTGAAACCTGAGCTCTCCCTTAATCTTTGGGATGAGGTTTTTACTGGGTTTTTTTGAATGTTTCACCTTTGTAGAAGTGACTGCTACCAGAGGTTTTGCTCAAGTTTTGAGGATAAGACTGAACAGTGTCCAGTGGGATGTGTCCACAGCAGGGGCTTGGAATGAGATGATCCTTAAGGTCCTTTCCAACCTCAATTGTTCTACAATTATAAATTAACTGTCCCACTGATCTGTCCTCACTCTGACACACCAGAATCTGTTTTTCAGTCCTGGCTCAAAGACTGGATCGTGAAATATGATGAGAGCTGGCAAGCCTTGGGTTGTTGCTTTGCACAACAAACCGCAGGATCATAACGTGCTGGATATTTCACTTCCCAGTGAGGGCAGCTCCATGAAGATTCCTAAAGAAGTTAATTCTAGCTTTGAGCTGAAATGACACAGCTGCAGGTCAATGGAGACCTCAACAAATAAATATTGCTGAAGGAACGAACCTCCTGCAGCTCAGCCTTCAAGAAAACACATCCAAAGCTGCAGATGAACCAACTCTGACTGAGTTAGAAATGCCAGTTTTGCTACTTCACCATCTCTGAAACTCTGAATGTTTGATTTCACAGCTCTTCAAGTGTTATTTTAAAGCTGTTGACTGAAGACTGTTTAAACTCCTGCTGATGTCTTTCAATTTATTCAGTGTGTAAAATTCAAACTTTTCCTGGCTTTCTGTGACTAGTTCTTTAGCTCACTAGAGCCCAACAACCCAACCAAGCATACTCTAGGAGTCTTTGATAACTTCCTGAAGAATTTACATATTTATGTGTGTGTCCAGGTAAAAAAAAATTAAAAAATACATGTACACACCCACAAATCTTTCTGAGGTGAGATAAATTCTCTCTCCTCCTGGAAGTCTGTTTTATTGACTGAATTTTCAGACAGCACAATTTCTTTTCTAAACTGAGTATTAAATTCACTCTATTTTACAGAGCAAATAAAGCCGCTACCAGATGGCCAGCCAAGGCTATTACAGGCTGTCATTTCTTCCCACACCCACTTGTCCCTCCAGATTAGGGAATATGACTGAAGAGTTGCTTTTCCTCATGCACTTTTCTCTGTTTCCATTGCCAGTGAGCAGATGATGCCTCACAGATATCTCCAGCTCCTCCCCAAGCACTCTGCTGCCATTCCAAGGGGCTGCTTTGCTTTCCTGTCTCAGAGAAGGAAAAGAGAAGTTTTAAAGAAGTACACCTGCTCCCTGCCAAAGGGAGTGCAGCATATAAAATCTGGTTGGGACAGAACTTGAAGAAAAATACAATTTATGTCCAAAAAAAAGGTGCTTTTCCAAGAGCCATCAGTAAAACATGTCCACATCCAACAGGAAGGCTTATGAGAGTAATCATTCACAAATTAGACACCCAGGTTCTTGTAACCAGACACAGAAATTTCTACAAACTAGGTGTTTGTTTCTTCACTTCCAGCTCCTTCCTTCTCCTCCTTTGCCTTGCAGGACACTGAGGCACAGCAGC